>NC_091130.1:101676484-102010055 GCF_040183065.1 Periplaneta americana | reverse complement strand
ATAAATCAACAACAGCAACAGCAGCAACATATCATTAGAGGTGAAAATACGTTGCAGAAGAACATGAATCTAGCTAACAATATAGCGAATATACAAGGAGGAAATGTGGATCAGTCTCAACAGGTTCTTGGATCTCCTTCGCCTCCGAACGGTTCCGCTACTTTACATCTTTCTGTGCCAAGACCACCGCCACCTCCGAGAAACAGAAGTCCACCCGAATCCCAACCACTTCTGGCGTCACACCATCCTTTACATCACAGCAGCAGTGGATCTTCTGCAGGACATGCGAAAGGCGTCCTTAAAGTGCCAGCAGCAGCGATGGATGAAATGAGAGTCTGATCTTTGGTGTGGGATTCCGATATCGGAGATGAAATGGTGTAATCTAAAAATATAATTTAATCAAGAAAATAATCAAAAGAAAATATCTTAAAACGGAAGTAAAGCAAGGGAGAATTTTGTTTAACTTTAATTATTCACGTTATGTGTTTAGGATTTGAAGAAATATTTCAGTATTACGTCATTTTCTAACAATTAACTAAACGGGATTTGGTGTTTACAAAGGAATACAACCGCTTACATATGACATAAATTTAAATTGTAAATACAACTAAACAAGTCTGTACTTACTCTAACATATTGGAAGTCACTAGTAAAGGAAACACTAATATTTAAATTTAATATTTAAATATTGAATTTGTAAATTCAATTCAGGTATATACTAAATGTCATAATAATTATCATATAGCAATTAGTTGAAGACAATAGACCAAATTCTGTAATGTATACAAGGTTTAAAAAAAAAAGTATCTAATATTTTAGGAGATGCTAGTATGCATCAAAACAAGAAAAATATGTCTAATATACATGGGTCCTATAACACATACTTTCTGAGATCTGAACACTTGTTCATAGGAGGTGCTCAGTGTGACGTCCATTCATGGCAATGCATTCCTCTACCCTTCGGCTCAAGGAATCACGCACTCTGAAATTGACTTGGTTGTTCCTGATAACCAAAAGTCTAGGGAATTCAGATTTGAGGAACGAGCGGGCCAAGGTGTGGGGCCTCCCCAATCAATCCAGCGGTCCTCAAATATCAGCGTCAGGTGTTCACGTTCATTGCGGAAAAAATGTGCTGGTGTGCCATCATGCATGAACCATAACTGTAGTCTTTGCTGTTATGGCAGCACATACTCCAGCAAGATAGGCAATACGTTAATAAGAAGGTCTGAAGTTGCGCTCGGGGGCGGGTTCGATCCCCGCTTGGGCTGATTACCTGGTTGGATTTTTCCGAGGTTTTCCCCAACCGTAAGATGAATGCCAGGTAATCTATGGCGAATCCTCGGATTCACCTCGCCAAATACCATCTCGCTATCACCAAACTCATCGACACTAAATAACCTAGTAGTTGATACAGCGTCGTTAAACAACCAATTAAAAAAACAAATGAGAAAGTCCTGATAACGAGCCCCTGTTAATCTCTGTGGTAGCACAATGGTCCTTAATCTTCCACCAAGAACGCCTGCCCATACGTCGATTGAGAATCGGTGCTGATGCCTTGTTTCTTCAACTGCATGGGAATTTTCATCAGCTCACACATGCTGATTAGGAAAATTCATAACACCATCTCTGCTGAACACCGCTCATATCCCCACTTTTTTTTTCAGTATTCCTTGCGACGTATCAGTATTCTATTCCAGGGCTGTAAACTACGGTATGATTATCTGGTAGTCTGCTGTATTGTAGGACAGAAAAATGCATTGCCATAAATGGAAGTCACATTGAGCACCTTCTATGAACATGTGTTCAGATCCCAGAAATTGTGTTGTAGAACCCATGTTTATTAGGCATTTTGTTTTTCTTGTTTTGATGCATAGGCTACTATCACATCCTAAAATATTGCATACTTTTTTTAATACCCTGTATATTTTTTAATCTACATGCGTATATTTACGAATGATACGTATTCGTTTTAGTAGTTCATTATGAAGCTTCAAATACTTTTCTTTGATTCGAATTAATATTTATATTAACTATACTTCATGAATTTGTTTATAAGCTGTGTTTCTTAAGACTACTATTAAACCAATCTCTAATGCTGAAGTCGGAAGAGATTAAAATGTATTTATACTGAATAAAATTAACTATATATAATATGTGAAGCGGTTTGTATTATTTTTTAAACAATTACGTTTAAAAGAATCTTCTCTTCTGGGAATTGCTCTTACTGCAAATAAAAATACACAATTACGTACTCGACAGCCTTTTTAAGAAACTCCGTGTAAAGTTGCGCTATTGCAAGAAGAGAAGAACAGTGGATATAGGCTCTGTTATTATTAGAAATTGATGGACAATAAATCAAAACTTGCTAAAAACTAAAAAGAATCCATGTCTCCATTCCTTTAAAAAAAGTTGCTCGTTTCACCTGTGATTTTTAATAACTTGTACTAAAAAAAATGAAGCAATTCCTATTATCATTCTTAAAATAGAAAATTATAAACTCTTGTCTGACTTGAAGAATATGTACTAATATGCTCAAATATAATAAAAATCATTATGAATTAAATGAAAGAACTATTATAGAAGTTTAATGAAATGCAGCTGTGTGCATTATGCCAAAAAAAAAAAAAAACTGATCGGTGGTGTTCTTTCTTTAGTGTTGTAAGGCCTATCAACCTTAAATCGAAATAGGCCTACTAATAAATTGAAGACAAATAACTGAAGGACCTCAAAGTTGTGTTTTGTGTGAAAATTGAATCAATATAATACTAAGAAAACGCTACGGATTTTGAGGATAAGAATCTCACGGATAACATAAAATCTTTGTGTTCCTGACCTTAGTAAACTAATATAATTTTTTCTATGTATAAACATTATTTTTTGCATGTACAAGACGAAAAGTAACAATCTGTTATTTGACTCGATTAATAGCCTGTCTGTAAGATTAGAAATCTTCCTCAAAGTATGGCTATTTCTGGAAGAGACGCGTGGAGAATATTGTGTGTAGTGAAGAATTAAATAATTGAGTAAGTGATTTTTCAATATATTAGAATTGCGAATAAAAGTCATTACTACTTTGGACAACCCTTATTTGTGTCTAGGATCAAAAGAAACTGTGCGCCGAAAACAAATACGACTACCCATCCTCCCTTAAATACAACAGGGATCTCAAGACTTCGAGGTCAAGCGTGTGTGATCTGCAGCATTCGTGAAAGAGGCTGAAAATTCAACATACCATTCTGAAGGAGTGTATGAAACAAACAGTTCATATAAAGCACAATTGAGAAGAGAGAATTTGTTGTTTGCGTTTGAGTGTATTTTGTGTTTATTTACTGTGCTCAAGCATATAAAAATTAAAAAGTAACAAGTTCATTGTATCTAATTTTAACGGAAGGTTATTATTACTATTAAATATTTAAAAACAATGTTTTGATTGGAATTCTGAAATGAAAATGTCCCTTTTATTTCTAGAAATTTCTAATTATTCTCTCATATATACAAAGAAGATGAATATTATTATACTGAAAAAATTAACAATTAATCATTTAGCAGTGCTGGAGAATGAACTTCATTGTATGAAAAAATAACATAAAACATTTTAATAAATTAAAGATTGCGGGTGAAGTAATTGAACGTGTGAATTCAAACTCCTTTCCAAGGTGCACATTGCTGTTGCTGCTACTTATGATAATAATAATAATAATAATAATAATAATAATAATAATAATAATAATGCAATCTGAAGCCTAATTAGTGTAATATATAGCTAGGCGGCAATGTATGCAATAGAGGGCGAAAGGAACTGGCTACCCTACCCTATTATCTCTTGGCTTAGTTACCTCATGAGTGGTACTTTGTCGGTATCTCTTGTGAAGTTCGGATCTGTCTTCGGACAGTTGACTAAACAGCAAAAGTAATAATAATAATAATAATAATAATAATAATAATAATAATAATAATACATTAATTTAAAAATATATCGATCCGATAAGTCATGCATATAAATAATTCAATATGTAAAATCCTTCACTGACTCACAAGATGGTTAAATCACTTATTATATACGGGGTGAATCAAAAGTATCTTCCATATGCTTGATTTTCGATTACTATTGGTGTTACCAGTATTTGTAAGACCAAATGCTCTACCAGCGACACATTCGGTTCTAGCCCTCAGCTACCTCAAAAGCCGCCATTTTGAATGCAACTTTGAAATTTTAAATGGAAAGGAGGTCATATAGGTACACAAAATCATGTGAAATTTTCTGAGAAAAAATCAATGGTGCAAACCGTTTTGAGATATCTCTAATCGTTTTCAAGTTATTTGAAGATAAGGTAACACGGTACAGTACTAAGGAGGCTTTGGAAAAGGCATTTTTATCCAATTATGGTAATTAACTTTTCCTGCTTTACTGTTTGGTTTACCTGTGACAGTTTCAATGCATTCTTATGATTATTTGAAGCTTTCCTGTAACAAATTTATAGAATTTCGTGATGGCATTATCGAAAGAGGACGGAATGGATATCATTCTTAATTCTGGTAGGTTAAGTAACAGGAATGTTGCAGCAGGCTGAACGAACAGTTCTCTGGACATTGGATTGGTCGGCGTGGATCAGTAGAATGGCCGGCCAGATCTCCAGATTTAACATCCCTTCATTTTTTTCTTTTGGGGTTACATAAAGAGCTTGATATATGAAGAGAAAATAGAGAATGTGGATAGAACATTTTGTAGCATTTATGGGGTGACTTTAGCAGAGGCTTCAATGATACGGTTCTTTAAATGTTCCACATCCTCAATTTTCTCTTCATCCTACCAAGCTCTTTATGTAACCCCAAAAGAAAAAATCAAGGGATGTTAAATCTGGAGACCTGACCGGCCATTCCGCTGGTCCACGTCGACCAATCCATTGTCCAGGGAACTGTTCGTTCAGTCTGCTACAATATTTCTGTGACTTAACCTACCAGAATGAAGAATGATATCAATTCTTTCCTCTTTCGATAATGTCATTACGAAAATCAAGAAATTTGTTACAGGAAAGAATGCATTGAAACTGTCACAGGTTAACCAAACAGTAAAGCAGGAAGAGTTGATTAATTGCATAAAAACACCTTTTTCAAAGCCCCTTAATACCGTACCATGTTGCAAAATATCTGTAGATGCAGTAACTCATATTTGTGTCATTATTACAGTTATCTTTAAATAATTTAAAACTGATTAGAGATATCTCAAAACGGATTGCACCATTGCTTTTGTCAGAAAATTTCACATGATTTTGAATACCTACATTACTCCCTTTCCATTTAAAATTTCAATGTTACATTCAAAATGGCATTTTTTTAGATAGCTGAGGGCTAGAATCGAGTGTAACTGGTAGAGCATTTGGTCTTACAAATACTGGTACGACCTATAGTAATCGAAAATCAAGCATATGGAAGATATTTATATGGTTCCAGACTTTTGATTCACACTGTATTATTAAGCTTAAAAATAAATTGAGTACTAACGAGGACTTTCGCTGCCTCAGGCATCAGATCACATTAGATAAATCATGCCCAAATGGGCGAAAGTGCTCTTTAGTACTCAATTTATTTTTAAGGTTTAATCATATATAAAAAGTAACTTAACCATCTCGTGACAGTCAGTGAAGAATTTTACATCATAAATTACTCAATCAATAATTTCAGGGTTGTGTCCTTTGGCTTGTTCAATCATGACTCGTACTCACATTATAGTTCGTTCCATAATGTGTGACAGGAGAAGTAAACATTGCTGGCAGAAGAAGAAAGAAGTATAATTGCTATTCAAATAATGGCAGAGATCTCATTCCACGCATGTCTTGAAATTGGGCGAGGGAAGAACGTTTCAGACCGACTAACTTCAAGTCAAGCGTAGAATTAGATCTCTGCCAATGGCTGAATAGCAATAATAATTCTCTCCTTCTCTGCCGACAATGTTTACTTTTGTCAGACATTATGGAACGAAGTATAGATATTCAGAAATGGCGACACTTGCTAGTCATGTATCATCATGAAGCAAGACCACCGCTTTAGAACAATAGTGTACACACATTCAGTTCCCATGAATCTCTGCCTTGTTGCTGGCAATCGAACCCTGATTCACTTGACCTTCAGCTCCATAAACCTCTTTTGAATTACAACGAAGAAAATGCAAAGCAAATTAATTGTAGGAAATTACACTACCCATGTATTGTGGATCCCTATCACCACGGCATGGTGCGTCATCAGGATGCGGATAGAGGAGACGGTCTCCAGATGTGGAGGGTAGCAGTGGCGTATACTGGTTAAAGGGTTTGGGCTACCACTGACCCTATTATTACACAAAATATATTTTAAAATCCCTATAATAAAATTCCTTACATATTTATGTGAATTCCAGACGTCTTGATTGGGACGAAAATACGTTGATGACTTCGTCCTTGAAATTACAGTTGGGCCACTTGCAAAGTATCTGTAGAAATTACATTTCAATGGATATTAGTGCCAAGCCGGATAAACGTTCTTGTGTATGAGTTGATCTACAGCAGGATTTTATTCTCTTCAACGCAGAAAATGTTCTTTCTACCGATGCTGACGTAGCTGGTATTGTCACAATTAATGTTGCCAATTTAAGGACTTCAGGAATAACTTGGTTCAGCTGGTTTTCATATATGGCAGATAATATTTCATGGATAGGTTTGTTCGAAAAATCAAAGACTTCTGCTGAACATATTACACTTAATTAATTTTTCAAACGTACTTGATCAAAGTGACAATTATAGGACTGAAATAATTTGTTTAGTGCCTTATTCAGGAAGTTTTCTCTATAAGCAGAAAATTTTTGAGAATCTAGAAGATGTGTGAACTGAAGCTTTCCATAATCAGAAAATCTGTCAGTAATTTCCATGTGCATACGATCTAGTATGCTGTAGTACAGCTGCCTGTATTTCAATTCATCATCTCCTTTTCTTCGCTTTAATGGTGGTTCCATTGTATTGGCTGAAGAATTTTCATTTTCCATATTACTCCATATGGACGGAAACCCACTACGTCTGAACTCGGATATAGTATTTTTTTTTAACTTTGATACCTCTTGCAAGTAGTATGCTATGTCTAGACTTTTTGTCTGAAGAATATTGTAGAGCACATCTGTATGTGCGAACACTCTAGCATAGACTTCAAGAAGAAATATATTCTGAAACTGTGTGAAAAAATTCAAATATCCTTGAGCCTGTACATTTACAGCATCATCCCAGTTTTCTTCAGAGTCATTACAAATGATATTTTTAAAGAAAGCAGTCCGTTTTTCTCTGTATTCCTTTACTGTATTTACAAGCCGAGATGTAAAATTCAATCTAGTTGGTGCTACTTTTGGGAGTTTCTTGTTCATAAATTCCTTGAGTTTTCTGATCTTTTAGGAGATGATGAGAAAAATGCAGCTAAACCCGACAGTGTTTTGAAAAAAATGCGGCATTCTGGGATGGATGAAGTAGTTTGTTGCAAAACTAAATTGAGAACATGGCTGTAACAATGGACAAATAGTGCTTGAGGATACTTTTCTTGAACTTTTGTTTTTAAGCCATTAATATTTCCCGCCATATCTGAAGCACCATCGTATGTCTGTGCAATTAACTTATTGCCGACATTGTATTCTGCTATAACACCTTCCACATGCTGAAACAAAGCAGCAGCAGTTTTGTCCGAACTGACATTTGTGAATCCTATAAACCGTTCTTGAACATTGGCAGTACTGTCGACGTATCTTAAAACAGTGGACAATTGAGTCTGATTAGAGCAGTAACTTGTTTCATCAACAACAATGGCCACAAAAGGTTTTATGTTCTTTATCATAACCCCACTTACAGCAAATATTAAGTCATTCTGAACTGCGAGAGAAGTACCACGAAATACTGTTGAACTCTCAAGATGATTGGCCAGTAAATGGTCAAATTCACTTAAGGAACTTAAATATCCAATATAATTTCCTATATTGTCTGATTCCACACTCTCGTTATGACCCCGAAAAGCCAATTCTTGTTTTCCTAGAAAGCAGACTGCGTTAATAAGATGCAGTAAAATCTCCCGATTTTTTTTTTTTTTTCACAAGAGCATTGTGTTGGTTGATGTGTAGAGCTTTTCGCTTATCTAGCTGTAAATCAATTCTAGTCTTCCCAAAGTTTGCAAAGTTCATGCTACTACAAATATGAGCTTTTGATTTGTCGTATTCTAGGACTGCCGTTCGAAGGGAGTTCATATTAGAAAACCCCTCTTTTGACCACACATTAGTTTCGCGGCTAAATAACAAACATGGCCAGCAAAATAGTTTAGACAGTTTAGAAGTACCACACAACCATATGATGTTGAAGTGAAATGGCGGGCGTACTCTCGCTGTTTTTCTTTTACGTCCATGGACAAATTTAACTCAGGAGTTGGTCTTTCCATTTACACAATTTCAACTTTCTCGTTGTTATGTACGACGGTTAAAAGGCACTTTTAATAAACCTTCTATTACACAGTCATTTTCAACACAAACCTCTCCAGAAACTTGTTCTGTCATATTTTTCACAATATCACTTAATTGGGAAATTAAAAACTTAATAATTCACAATTAATATAACTCTTAGACACTCGAACAAATCACAGATTTAAAATAATGCACTGCAAGAACATAATCACATTCAATTGCTAGCGTACTAAGCGTATAGCTGCTTTGCGCCTGCGAAGAAACCGATCACGAGAGCGGCAACTCGCCCGCCTACAGTGCACGATGGTAACAATAGGGAGCGGGGGGGGGGGGGACGGGCAGTTGTGCGAAGGACAGCGTGAGCGAAACGGTCACAGGCTATCTCACGTAGCAAGCGGTTTCTCCAGCGATGCCGCCTTGACAACTTGTTTCTTTTCGAGAGCAGAGAGCGCATATAAATCTAACAATTACTTTAATTTTAATTACTATGGTAAAACTAATAATACAAAATTATTACATTATGTTATATTATAAACTTTTTCTTTTGTAATGTCTTTGGGCTACCGCCGGTAGCCCCGGTAGTCCGCAAAATACGCCCCTGGAGGGTAGCTGTGAATATATTGAATAAGCAGTCGTGGACAGCCGATAAAGGGTGGTCCTGTAACTTGGGGGTAGGGCGCAGGGTTAACAACCCATCACCGTAAAAACAGCTTGTTACGAATCCATACAATAAGCGTCGGAATGGGACTGATTCTCTGGCACGACCAAAGCCAAGGAATAAGGTTTTGAGATTTCGCACTTGGAACGTAACTAGTCTTTATAGAACAGGAGGGGTAACATTAGTAGCAAAAGAACTAGCTAGATATAGAATAGACTTCGTGGGAGTACAAGACGTTAGGTTAGAAGGGAATGGCATATCACAAATAGGAGATTACTTGTATTATGGGGAAGGAAACAATAATTACCAATTATGAACAGGATTCTTTGTTCATAAAATAATAAAATCACCTGTAAAAAAGGTCGAATTTTATCAGTAACAGGTTATCATATTTAGTACTTAAGGGTACGTGGTACAATATCGTAGTTATACATGCTCACGCTCCTATAGAAGAAAAAGACGACCATATATAGGATAGCTTCTATGAGAAATTGGAACATACTTTTGATCAGTTATCTAGATATCACATGAAAATTTTATTGGAGGACTTCAATGCTAAAATAGGGTGAGAGGATATTTTTAGACCAACTATTGGAAAAGAGAGCGTATAAGTATAACTAGTAATGACAATGGAGTTAGGTTAGTCAACGTTGTCACATCAAAAAATTTAAATGTCCAAATACACCATTCTCCCATAAGGATTTACGTAAATATACTTGGACTTCTCCAGATGATTGACACACAACCAAATAGATAGACAGGGTTTGGAATTTAATGGGTTACATCAGCTTCTTCTGTATGCCGATGACGTCAATGTGTTAGGAGAAAATCCACATGCGATTAGGAAAAATACGGAAATTTTACTTGAAGCAAGTAAAGCGATAGGTTTGGAAGTAAATTTCCAAAAGACAAAGTATATGTTTACGTCTCGTGACCAGAATATTGTACGAAATGGAAATATAAAAAATGGAGATTTATCCTTCGAAGAGGTGGAAAAATTCAAATATCTTTGAGCAACAGTAACAAATATAAATGACACTTGGGAGGAAATTAAATGCAGAATAAATATGGGAAATGGCTGTTGTTATTCGGTTGAGCAGCTTTTGTCATCTAGTCTGCTGTCATAAAATCTGAAAGTTAGAATTTATGAAACAGTTATATTACCGGTTGTGAAACTTGGACTCTCACTTTGAGAGAGGAACTGAGATTAAGTGTATTTGAGAATACGGTTCTTAGGAAAATATTTGGAGAAAGTTACACATCGCAGAACTGCACGCATTGCATTCCTCACCTGGCATAATTAGGAACATTAAATCCAGACGTCTGAGATGGGCAGCGCATGTAGCACTTATGGGCGAATCCAGAAATGCATATAGAATGTTAGTTGGGAGGCCGGAGGGAAAAAGACCTTTGGGAAGGCCGAGACATAGATGGGAGGATAATATTAAAATGGATTTGAGGAAGGTGGGATATGATGATAGAAAATGGATTAATCTTGCACAAGATAGGGACCGATGGCGGGCTTATGTGAGGGCAGCAATGAACCTGCGGGTACCTTAAATTTGTAGGTAAGTAAGTAAGTAAATTCCACTACACAAATAATTTAAAGATTGCGATCATTATCGCATCAATATTATTTTATACACTTTGTACATTTCTGTAACTTTTTCCATTCAGATATTTTAATCATGAAGCTTATTACTGGCATAAATCAAATATGTGATGTTATGAATTATTATAGTGTTCACTAATGTTTCCAATAGTAATAATAATAATAATAAGAATAAGTATTATTACTAGTGTTATTGTCATCATCATCATCATCGTTATAAATATTTAATTAATGTATTCGAATTTTAGAATCGTTTCGCTTCCATGCTTCTTAAAAAAATCGACTACTATGCATATAAGAAGAGGGACTCCCTGATTTGCTGTGGCTTAAGACAATATGCAACAATAGGTAAGGCACATACTGTACGTCTGGTCAAGGCCTGATTTACAATTTTAGAGGCCCAGGGCTTAATTTTCTTTTTCCCGCCCCCTCTTTTCATATATGATTACTAGGCCTATCTTATTTCATTTAAATTCTGTCTGCTATCTCCCTTCACTATGTATTCATTTCACAGACGTTTTTATTACTCTCTATTTTGAGGAGAGGGATCAAAAGAAAAGTGGTCCCATAAGGTACCGGTGATTATGTGTGGCCACAAGACAGATCAGAGCTGATTGCATTGGTTGTAGTACTGGTACTATCCCTTGTTTCTTCTAGTGCAGTCATTCAGGAATTTGAAAGATATGTTCATTTTTCCTCAATTCTGGCTTAGGCTTATACAAAAAAAAAAAAAAAAAAAAAAAAAAACTTGTCTCTTCACAATTTAGTAGCTGCGGCGGATTATTGTCTCTGTATATCGAAATCTTCATTAATACGTGTTAAAACATTATTAACTTTTTGAAACAGGAGGTGTCTGTGGGTAAAGGAGTTACTGCTAGCAACATATGTACGAACATATTGCTCATTGATCAGCGTTGTTTTTTCTGTTGTTGAATTTCAATAGCTTTCCATTTTTAATTATGGACATCCCTACAAAAACACTTCACTACTAACCGATAATGGTCCTATACCAACAGAAATTATATAAGCTGCAAGGAACACAAGCACTAGGCACTTGGTTTAACACTGAATACAATGAGAACTGAGAGTGTTGCTGACATTTAATGCTGAATTCATTATTAATTATTGAAATATAGGGTGAACCAAAAGTCTGGAACCATATAAATATCTTCCATGAGCTTGATTTTCGATTACTATTGGTGTTACCAGTATTTGTAAGACCAAATGCTCTACTAGTGACACATTCGATTCTAGCCCTCAGCTATCTCAAATGCAACTTTTAAATTTTAAATGGAAAGGGGGTCATGTAGGTACTCAAAATCATGTAAACTTTCTGAGAAAAACAATGTGTGCAATCCGTTTTGAGATATCACTAATCGTTTTCACGTTATTTAAAGATAACTGTAATGCAGAACATTAAAGAAACGTATCATTGAAGCCTGTGCTAAAGTCAATCCGGAAATGCTACAAAATGTTCTATCCACATTCTCAATTTTCTCTTCACATATCAAGGTCTTTATATAACCCCAAAAGAAAAAATCAAGGAGTGTTAAATGTGGAAATCTGGCCGGCCATTCTACTGGTTCACGCCAACCAATCCAATGTCCAAAGAACTGTTCGTTCAGTCTGCTGCATCATTTCTGTAGCTTAACCTGCCAGAATGAGGAATGATATCAATTCTTTCCTCTTTCGATAATGTCATCACGAAAATCAAGAAATTTGTTACAGGAAAGCTTCAAATAATCACAACAATCCATTGAAATTGTCACAGGTTAACCAAACAGTACAGCAGGAAATATTAATTACCAGAATTGCATAAAAACACCTTTTCCAAAGCCTCCTTAATACTGTACCGCATTACAAAATATCTGTAGATGTCCACACCTGTGGAGTAACGGTCAGCGCGTCTGGCCGCGAAACCAGGTGGCCCGAGTTCGAATCCCGGTCGGGGCAAGTTACCTGGTTGAGGTTTTTTTCAACCCAAAACGAGCAAATACTGGGTAACTTTCGGTGCAGGACACCGGACTCATTTCACCGGCATTATCACCTTCATTTCATTCAGACGCTAAATAACCTAGATGTTGATATAGCGTCGTAAAATAACCCAATAAAAATATCTGTAGATGCAGTAACTAATGTTTGTGTCATTATGACAGTCATCTTTAAATAACTTGAAAATGATTAGAGATATCTCAAAACGGATTGCGCCATTGATTTTTTTCTCAGAAAATTTCACATGAATTGAGTGCCTACATAAAATTTCAAATCGAATTGAATGTGTCACTGGTATAACATTTGGTCTTACAAATACTGGTACCCGGGTAACACTAATAGTAATCGAAAGTCAAGCATATTGAAGATATTTATATGGTTCCAGACTTTTTATTCATCCTGTAAATTGTACATGGTAGCCAACTTTCACAAGTTGAACACATTAAACTTTGCAATCAACTTATGACTCTAAACTTAAAACAATACATTTATTTTTATGCGTTTTCCAACATAATAATTCATTCCGTAATTACTTATTTCTTCAATTCTGATTTTCAGTTGTCAGAGTTGTTGTCTATTTCATTTTTTATAATTCATTTAAAAAACGCTTGTTCCTGGATTTTGAGGCTCCCAGAATCATAAGGTCCTGAGCAGAGGCACCATAGGCTCCTGCCTAAATCAGGCCCTGCGTCTGGTTGATAATGTAAGCAGTTCATTGTGAGACTTTCTGCTGTGATTCGACCTAGGATTTCCTGGATTAACAGGCTGCTGGTCAATACATGTGGATAAACGTATATTAACGTACCGAGTATATTTTATAAAGAAAAATTTGTTCTAAACTTGAAGGGATTTGAAAAGCGATGGTCTGTATTCTTTCAAATAACCGACCACAAAAAAGTTCAATACGTTACTAAACATCTGAAGCTTTAAAGCGATTCAGAGCTAGAAGAAAAGGTTATATTTATATTAGTTAGAATGTTATGAGCCATATAGGCCTGTTTCCAAGTCTCAGCAGTCCTATATCTCTTTCTAGTATTCTTCATCCTCATCCAAAAATCGCATATACCTCCTAACATCCTACTCTTTCGTGATAACAAACCCTTACATCGCCACTTCCAAAATTTCGTCCTTCCAATCTCCTAATTTTCTAAACATTGGATTGCCCTGCTCCCTACGAAACATTTGACATTCTAATTGCCTTCAACATGATGATTGCAAGTCGTCTTTCTTCTAACCTCACTAATATTTTACCTCTTAAAAAATAAACAATCCTACCTTAAAAAGACATAGTCCCTCAAAGTGTACAAATAAATTCTAGTTTTGGAGTCTACAAATTGTACCATTTTCCTGCTGATAAAGAAAGAAAATATAAGTGGCTCATAAATTCGAGACTCAAGGATTGGACGCCAACAATAACAAAAATAATCTTTGTAATATAAGTATGATTCAGCATATTTTATGGCAATATATTCCAAGAAATGCAATGTGATTTCAATAACTTATTTACATTCACCACTTATCAGGGGATTCTAAGTGCATTCATTATTCAGGCTGCACTGCTTCATATTATAGAGAGTTTAATTCAACTTTATTGCTGTCACTGGTAGTGTAGTGGCCGAATTTCCATAAGCATATAATTTTGTATAGTTGTAATTAATTTTTACTTTTAAATTAATTAATTTCCATTAAAACATTAATTGACATAGTATTTACTTTACTTAATAGCCTATTTTGTAATAAATTAATTTTCATCGAAACATTAATCCACATAGGGGCTACTTTACTCATCAACGAGATATAAACTCTCGCCCACGTTCTTGGATCTTGCCCGCATGGTGAGACATGACGCAATGCCAGGCATCACGAAATCAGGTCCACAATCGCTCAGGCTCTTCACGACAAGGGATATACCACCAATGAAGAAATCCACGGTCTATCAGAAACAAGAAGTTGTCAGCAGGTTGATATATTGGCCTTTAACAACACAACAGGCTATATAATAGTTCCTACTATTTGCTTAGAATTGCATACAACTCAACAGGAAGATTTCAACAATGAGAAGAATCAAATTTATGGTCCAACTGTTCCTTATTATTTAAATATGTATAAGTTACAATCTATTGAAATTGTTGGATTGTTAGTGGGTGCTAGAGGCACGATTACAAAAAAAATTATAAATTTCTATAAAGAATCCTCTTTGGCCAAGACTGTTTCTTTGACAAATCTAAAATATTCAATCTATCTTCTGAGAAATCACATTATAAAGTAAATTAATAGCACAACAATAATAATTATATTCCTCACGAAAATTTTACGCATTTACTAATACCATATTTGGTATACTTTGTCATTGAAGGCAATCCCTATTTTAGGGGAAGTTTGTTTAAATTTAAATTTTAAATTAGTTACAGAATTAATTAATTTTCATCAAAATATTAACGCACAGACTTTACTTTATATTTTTAATGCTCTTCTTAACTTCAGTTCTTTCACATAGGTTTACTTTACCATTGTATTTGCTTATTTCACAGGCAACTGTAGTGAATGCTTACCATCTTCCAACCTCAAACATGCATACATAATCTTGTATTTGTACACTTTCCCATGTTAAAATTGTTATGTCTCCTTTACTGTAGGACTCAAAATGGCGGATTGTTCTGCTTGTATAATAAAGTACTCTAGTTGACATGGTAATATCACAGTCTAGTACATACAGTCACGAAACTTGAGTTGTAAGGGTGCTAGGAACAATAGACTGTGCCGGTACTATTTCGCATTGTCTGTAATGAGGTGATATTAGCAACTATCTACAGTATGGATGCATATTTACTACATACTGAGCTTCGTGACTGTATATACTAGACTGTGGTAAGATTTTACGACTCCGGTGAAATATTGTGGCAAATTATGCACGATTTTCAGTAACGATGAAGACTGTTTAAAATCTTGTAGAGCAAAAAACCGTAACAAAAATTTAATAAACCGATAGCACAAAACAGGACAGTAACTGGATAAATCAGATTATAGGACAATCCAAGAAGAAAACAGTTTTGTAACATACTGTATCTTCTCACTTCGAAAACTCACACGTTTTTCCCACATTTGACAATTTCCAGTTTTCTAACAATATAAAAATATTTCATCACATCCGTTTCCTGTTTATGTAGTAAATTCTAATATTTTTATTTTTTATTCTATGGGCTTTAAATCTTTCTTCGCCAAAGACTTCTCAAAGGGTCAATTTGTCTTTACCAGTACCTGGTTTGAGAATAGGAATTACAATTGAATTTTTCCAAGTTTTAGGATAGAAGCCTATTTTCCAAATATTATTGAAGATATGGAGAATTTCTTGCCTAATTTTATCACATGCTGTTATGGATTTCATCTTTTTCTGCAGCAAAATTATGTAATTCTGATATTGCCAAGTTCATTTCTTCTGTGGTAAAACATTGTCTGTTATATCATTATGATGAAAAATGAGTTGAAAATTACTTGTAAGATATTGTCCTTTCTTTGTTCATATTTTTAGTCCATGAATCATAAGCAGTAAAAAATATTTATACGGATGATTGTCTAAACCCTGACGATGGGAGATCAGGAGCAGGGTATTATATTCCAAAATATCAAGAAAGTTACTTCATACCATGTTCATCCTCCTCCAGTCTTGACACTGAATTGCTAGCTATTGATGCTGCTCTTCAGTGAGTTACTCAAATTCCTGAAAAATCTATTTGCATACTTACCGACTCTAAGGGAGTTAATATAATCAAATATGTATCAAACCTATACGCACATAGAATTATTCCAATTCAGAAACAACTAAGTAAAGTAAAAAAAACTCCAAAAGGAAAAAAACATTTCAATGGATACCATACCTAGTCATTGTGGCATATCTGGAAACGAGAAAGTCGATAATATTGGAAAACAGGCAACATATTTGCAACCAAGAGCTCTTCAAGTGCCTTTGCTTCAGCTAAAGTCTCATTTCATAAACTTATGGATAAACAATTGGCTATCTTCTAACAAAGGAAAAATTTTACAGTTCGTTCAAAAGAAACCAAATGTCCTGGAAATGTAGCTGCAAAAACTTGCCCAGACAAGTTCAAACATTTTTTAATAAGAGCCAGAACAGGTCATATTGTCACACAATTGTACCTACACTGATTTCACCTTTCTGATAATCCTACTTGTCTTTGGTGTAATAATCATGATGAAGATCTGGAACACATTCTTCTATACTGTCCATCCATAAACCACAAAAGAAGTAAATTAATATCATCAGTACCAATTGCAGAAGACACAGCCATTCAGTATATATTGACTACACCCCATCTCTGGCTACTAGCAACAGGCATTTTTAATGAACACCGATCAAACACCCCTCATTGCTCATGAAAACAAGAACTGAAAAGATTACAGTGGACTATAGTGGACTTTATGTTGTCAGCAAACAGCTGGATAATTAAGAAGATTAATTTAAGACTTCTCAACACCTGATTTTGACATGTTTTCGTATATTCATAATCATAATCATATAAATATATATCTGCATCATGCTTAATGGCTATGGTTTGCCACCACATTTCTGTATACAGACTACCCATAACCATCTAATTACAATATATACTATTTATCTCAGCACAGGCGTATGCTTTTTCTATGTTTTTATGCCCATAACCTACAAAACAGTTCATCCACTCTTCTCTGTCCTATTTATACCTTCAAACTAGCCTATTTTATTTCCTAACTCATCCCCCCACAACAGCACTTTCTCCATTCCCTTTCAAATCACCCACATCACTTCCAATAAATTCCATCTGTCATTCATGTTCTATTACACTTTAGGCCTACCTTTGTTCATGCATTACTTATCTCCTGAACACTTTCATTATTTTTCTCTGTATTACTTTTGTTCCTTACCCTTGACTATAACACATTTTGATTTTCCTTATGCTATCACTTTCCATATACCTAACTTACCCTATTTTCACTTTGCACTTAATGTTCTGCCTTATTATTTCACTATTTCAGTATTATTTACTCACTTTAATCACCATTTCTCACCCACTAATTATTAGTACCGTCGCGCGGGGTGACTTTGTGCCATTCGCGAAAAACGTATGGAAGTATTCTTTATGACCGTGACAAGGTTTTAAAGTCTACTTCCTTACGTTTTTTTATGAAATGCGCGAATGGCACAAAGTCACCCCGCGCGACGGTAACTTCGTGTTAATTAACACGAGTAAGTCCACTAGTTAATCAATTACTTATATTCAAGTGTTAAAAGTAGTGTACGCACTAATTATTCCTCCTCACTACCGTTTTTGCCCTTGTCTCCTGCGTCGTTGTTTCTTTTCTTTCCCTTTATGCTCTTCTTCCTTAAACACCGTATCTTAAACTATAATTCTTCTACCCCTGATTATTTTTTTTCATAACACCAATAGTTGAAGGGCAATGCATCAGTGAAAATCCAAAAATTTGTATTTATTAACCTATGAACTTCAAATTTTTACCAGATTATGAAAATGCAATATTAATAAAACATATCAAATTGCAGTGCTGTGTAATGTACTAATGATTTAGTTAAACTTTTAATCGCTAAATTTATATTTCATCACCAGGGAAAGGATTTATATGTAAATACATATTTACTTATAAAGCTAATATAATTTATATTTTGCATTATCTTTATGTTTCACAATGTGTAGGGTTGAAAAATCCTACTTTTATTTTCCATATTTTTCCATATTTTAGAGTTTAGTACATATTTTCGTTAATTTCCATATATTTTCCATATTTCATATAAAACAGTCCATATTATATTAGGTTTAACAATAAAACAAAACAAAATTCCATTAACTTTTAAAAATACATTTCAAAAATAGAGATTTAAACACATGTTCAGTAATCCCTTTAACATCAGAGTTATTTGAAAATTAGCAGTCCTATCAACAATGGGAAAATAAGTTACAAAACTGTATTAATTTAATTTAAAATTTTTAACAGACTTCAGTTGTGCAGCTCAACAGTTAAATGCCAGTCAGAGTACACATAGTTTCAGTTTTGTAACTCATACTATAAAGACGGTAAATATGCCAAAAGTACGTCATTCAGTCAATTTAAAATCAAAACTAACAAGTTACATTTCAGAATTTAAAGAAGATGGTTTATCAACTGACAATAAAATATTATTTTGTAATTTGTGTCAGTGTGCAGTATCATCTACACAAAAGTTCCTGGTGCAACAACACATTACAACTAGTAAACATCAGGCCAACAAACAACTAAATTCCAAGCAGAGACAATTGTTTTTAACACAACCAACAACATCGAATGTAAGATCTGAGTTTAACATCGACCTGTGCCGTTCTCTCATCTCTGCTGATATTCCTCTCTACAAACTAAAGAATAAGGTCTTCAGGGAATTCCTTGAAAAATATACTCAACATACAATCCCGGATGAGTCAACACTTAGGAAGACGTATGCTCCATCCATCTACGATGAGACAATACAGAAGATAAGAGATGAAATTAAAGATAGTTCAATTTGGGTTTCCATTGATGAGACTCCCGACAAAGAAGGTAGACTTGTTGGTAATGTAGTTATCGGTTTGTTAAGTGAACAATATTCTGAACGAATTCTTTTACATTGTGATGTTCTAGAAAACTGCAATAACAAAACTATAGTTAAACTGTTCAACGAAGCTATGGGTATCCTGTGGCCAAAGGGTATTATGTACGATAATGTGTTATTCTTTATTAGCGATGCTGCCCCTTATATGGTCAAAGCTGGACAAGCATTATCTGTTGTATATCCTAAATTGACTCATTTTACTTGTGTGGCGCATGCATTTCATCGTGTGGCAGAAGTGGTCAGAGACAATTTCCCTAAAGTAGATTTGTTGATTTCATCAGTGAAAAAAGTATTTCTCAAAGCTCCCAGTAGAGTTAACGTGTTGAAAGAAATGTACCCTGAAATTCCATTGCCACCAAAGCCAATTTTAACTAGATGGGGTACATGGCTAGAAGCAGTTGAATATTATGCCGAACATATAGACTCTATTAACAATGTTCTCCTTGCATTGGACTCTGAAGATGCAGTCTCAATTGATACTGCGAAAACAGTTACCTGTGACATAAGTGTGAAGAATGACTTAGCTCACATTCAGCATACATTTTCATGCATCATAAAAACGCTCAAAAGTCTCCAAAATAGGCACCTTTCACTATCTGAAAGTTTTGAAATTATAAATAGTACTGTGGAACAACTGAATCGTGGTAGAGGTAAAGTTGCAGATGCAGTAAGAGCTAAGGTGGACACTGTACTTTCAAAAAACCCTGGATATGAAGAACTACAAAAGGTTGTTGCTGTGATGAGTGGTGAATCAACAGTGAAGATTAACTTGGACTTATCCCCAGCAGACATTGTGAAATTGAATTATGTACCAGTTACTTCTTGTGACGTCGAACGCTCTTTTAGTCAGTATAAATCTATCCTCAGAGACAATAGAAGAAGATTCACTTTTCAGCACTTGAAAGAAATGTTTGTAACCTATTGTTATGGTAACAGACAATAAAAATTGTGTTTTGTTGAAACTACATTGGAAGATAAGGTACGTCCATTATATTTTTTGTTTAGTTTGATTAAAATGTACCAATATTTAACGTACATAGTCATTTTTTTATAATTTTAAGTCCATATTTAATTCCATATTTTGGTAAAAATCCATATTTAATTCCATATTTTGGTAAAAATAACTACATATATATTTACATATTTCATATATTTTTAGTCCATATAAATCCGTTCCCTGTTCATCACTATGCTCCAAGCGATGAACAGTTTCTAATTTCTGTCTATAAACTTAATATCTGACTCACAAGACCAATACGGACTGATATGGGGTTTTTAAGATACTGTTGTTACTTTTCTATTAATTTTTTTTTAATATTGATATGATTTTTCTTTTGACATTTCATATTATCTGTCAATTATTTTTTAAAATTATATGATCATTATTAGCACTATGTAAAAGAGCCCAAATCAGATTTTTAGTTCAGTATTTATACACAATTCCTGAAAATTTCAAGACAATTGCAGGAAAACTGCATCACGTAGAATGCAACAAAATGCTGGAAAAAAATATATATATTAGAGAAAAATTAATTTTAAAATTCAAATGTGAAAAACTGTACATTACCATCATCCTGTTGTCCTAGAACTTTCCAGCTGCATACATTTGTCCTTCTGCTTGCATCTTCTTTAGCTCTGCAACAGTTTTTACCATTTTCAGCTTCCTACGTGCTGTCTTATGTCCTCACTGCCCTGAGAGTTCACTCCGCTGCACCCAACGTCTGTTTCTCACTACACTAATTTTATGTCCTGACTCACTTTGTCCTGCTCCTGTTACATTCTCTTTCACTTTCAGAGAAGCCTCACACCCCATGTTAAATTCTGAAATGGCAGAAGTGACAGCATTTTCTAATTTTTTTCAAATACTTCCTTGAGGCGCTTTGACCAAATCACAGTATGTAGACACTCATTTGCATTTTGTGTTTTGCCTACAGTAAAGCGTCCTAGTAGTTCATTTGATGCAAGTCTTTTATACATTGGCATGATCTTCTTCACACTTCTACACTAAGGACAGTTTTCATGTTGGTACTATCATGGCGAGGGGGTTCATTACCAGCAGCAATGGCTCTGTTGAAGAAACACCAAGAGTCTTCACCTCCAGGACACTTAGACTCTCATCTGTAGACATGCAGTGGTAGACAGTGGCAAAAATGGCAGATTTCATATCTTGTACATTAGGAATGTTTTTTTCTAATCGCAGAACGGTAGTAGTTCAACAGCTTTACAATGGTGTCTTCTTTTAGGCTGCCAGCCTTCTTGCCACCTAATGTCACTCTTTTAACTCTCCACTCAGCTACCACATTCTTAAAGCCAGTCTTTAGTCTCTTTGCCACATGATTGAGACATTCTTTCTTCTGAATAGTGATATCTGGAGCATATACTGATATTTTCTGTAAATGGTTGAATGTCTTTGCATCACCATCGACAACCATGACAGTACGCTATATTTGAATTTATACTGAAGTGACCTCTACCATATTACCTCATCTGCAGTAACGTCCATTGAATTGGATGACCACATTTTAAATTTCTCACTTGTCACATTCATTATTTTTTTCTTCTGCTCACATGTACCACAGTAACGAGATAACACATGAAAGTCAACAAATAGTCCTGTAAGAACATCAATGGCTATTCCTAGTCCATAATTAGAAGTGTGGCCACGCTTGTGCCATGTACCATCGTATGAAACCGTTAGAGCCAATATGTCATCACTATCTATGTTAGGGTGTGTATCGATGTGAACCTGTTGTATAGCAAAGTGAAACACCTTGAATATTTCATTTTTTAGTTTTATATTTTCCTCTCCTAAACATTTTATATGAGCACTGTATGTTGAAGTGCTCATAACAGGCAAACCCATCACCGTTGAAAATTGTTCTATTGCAGTATGCCCCTTACCTATATGAAGAAATCCATTTACAATTCTTCGATTTACTTCAAATGGTAGTCTATTTGATTCACTTGATGGAACCCGATGACTTGAAAACATTTTATTGCACACAGTCTGGCAATCAATACACTTACTAAACAGCTTATGTGCAAAACCCATTGAATGTAGATCCACAAGCTGCACACACACATCCTTTAAAAATTTCATTTTTTTTTTTTTTTTTTTTTTTGCTAATAAAGCATTTTTTATTGTATTTACAATCCTGCTTGTTCTCTTTCGTTTGGATCGATAATCATTAATGCGATTCATATTTACAAAATTTATTTACACCATAAATAATATACTTACACTACATTAGAATTTTTGTTTTCATTCAATAACCTACTATGTACACTTGCACTGTATAACCTAACCAATTTATTTACACTCACGAATTAAATTACTTTATGTACAAGGCTAATAATATGTAACACTACGAAATGCATCACTTATAAGGTTTATTATTTATTCTTTTGACGAAAACCGACACAGCACACTAACAAACACAAGGGTACTGTACATCAACAAGAACAAACTTTTCCCTCCTATGCGATTGACTGCCTTCGATTGTTTTTCAAGTTATCCAACACAACATATTATCCTTCTACTGGACCACTACATCTCGAAGTCCGCGAAATTCAAACCAGCAATTGCAGAAAAATAAAATTATTTCATGAAATGAAAGCCCTGAGCGAACTGGGCTTCACATAGGGAACGCCCACTCACGCACGGCTCTTTTAATGGTCGCGTCAAAGTCACGAAGCTCAATACGTAGAAAATATGCATCCATAGATAGTTGCTAACCACCAGAATCACTACTAACGCGCCTCATCGCAGAAATAGTAATGTCATTGCAAGTTACCTTAACCTTACATCCCCTAAGTCTGTCTTTGGAACTGCTCGGTACGGCGTGTACTCATCAACGTAACGGCACGGCAAGGATGCCCCTCCCTCGGGTAACGTGACTCTTTTCAGAAAACGTTGGTTCTTTTACCTTACGGCTCTCTACTGTAAAAGAACTTGGTTCAATACAGACATCATCTTCTCTCGATACTCCGGTTTTGAGAGGAGAACATAGTTTCGTAGCAAGCTTTAATTAACCTGTAATGAGTAAGTATTTAAATATAATCGTGTGTACACTCCTCTCTCATCTGGGCTGGGGACTGGCAATGGAGGAGTTACTACAGCTACTTCTGTACATTATATAGGCCTGCATGACTTACACCTTCAGCTAATATGTACATATTCTTATAACAATGTTTTACAGGCTTATTATTTGAATTTCCATTAATTTACAATTATACACAATCCATATCCCTATCACTGCTGCCATCATCGCTTGTTCTAAAATTAATTATTTCGCCAATGGCATCATCCATTCGGAATTATCTTCTTAATCGTAGACTATGTACTACTTTCTGAACACGATAGAATTCTTCGATTGTATCCCGAATAACGTGTTGATCGAAGTCGTCCACTTCAACTTTACACAAGTCCTAATTCTGGAATGAAATTATATGTTTAGTAGAACTATAAGAAAATAATAACTTACAACAGTAATTCATTATGTCGTTCACAGTACACACACTATTGTACATAACTATTATAGCAATAATTTCTAAACATTACATAACTATTCTTTCCCGAGTAGTGTGAGGTTCATTCGGTTGTAATTCAATATTATTCTTAATTCTCTTCACGGAACTAATACTTTTGCTAGAGTATTTAGCCGCTCTCTCATATTCCTTAGCAAGAGGTTCCAGCAAATATTTGTTTAATTTTTCCTCCTCGCAACGCTTAATTTTATTATATTTGCGATAATTTCTCTTTCTCGGCTATGGATAACAGCGTTACTTTTTCTCCGCGGTGGTGTGATTTCACTATATATAATTACTACCCTGTGGTTGCTGCTCCATGGTAACACTACTGGTACGCAGTGAAGGAAATAGCTCTATGTTTCTTGACAAGAGATTATGCTGCGGAGCATGCGCAAACAACTCAGTTGGCTCCACCCGCGTTACTCGCTTCCTTCCCTCTGCTCCTCTGTCCCCGCTCAGAGGTTCAAAATAACTTGCATTAACAGTACCGGCACAGTCTATTGTTCCTAGCACCCTCAACAACTCCGTGACTATAGCACAGTTTAGTATATACAGTTGCGACGCCTGGGATGATTTTTTGGAATTCTCGCGATAGTTGCTAGACGCTTGGAGCGCTATGAGTACTAGGAACAATAGACTGTGTCACTACCATCGTGATCTAATACAGGCCGTAAGGCAGACCATGTAACTCGCTTAACCTGATCACGAAGGGCGGCGTTTCAACCATATAAATTAGTTGGAATGCGTAAAGAATAACATATATTTCTCTAAAATGTAGTGTAATTGCATTATTAAAATTTACAACAATGATTATGAGATACTTCAAACATAAATCACTTGCGAGTTAAGATGAAATATTATTTTTGGTGCGAAAATTACGTTATTCGTATGTGTAATACTTGCCGTTATTTCCATTAAATATTGCGAAATTCTTGTACATTCATTTATGCACGATTCAGTTGCACCGCACGGATATTTACATATGTTGGAATTATAGGTTATGTTTATTGTCCCATTGCCCCTTTCTGTCTAATGTTAGTGGTCTCCAATGCCCTGCCATTCATATGGAAATATTATAGGTTATATTTACTGTATCTTATATTCCTTAATTCGCAATTATACATTATAATTAGACTTCGTCGAATTGCCACACACAGCATGCAATCAGGTTGCCGATGTACGGTAGTATAGAGTAGGTGAGCGACCGCCCGGTCTCGAAGTATAAGCAGTTCATGTTAAGAGTTGTGACCGGTCCAAATAGAGCAGCTACAGCTAATGTATACCTGTGTAAGCACTTGTTTTTGCATTACTGTGGTTGGAATAGTCAGAGCTTAACATTTTTTCAGTGCAGACAAGAATTCAATCAAACCTACTACAATGAGAGTGTTGCTGTTCCAAACAATTGCCCCTGGAATACCCTTACCCCTGCAGCCAGTCTTGACCCGTTGGAAAACGTGGTTGGATCCTGTTAATTTTTATGCAGAATATTACGGAAAAATAATGGAGATAATTGATGCATTGGATAGCACAGACAGTTCCGCTGATCCAGATGTAAAATCATTGTCTACTGAACAGCTATTGGAAGATATTCTGTTCATTGATTCTAATTTTAAAATCGTGTACAAAAGCATCACCCTGTTAGAATCGTCTAAACTACAACTCTCAGAAGCCCTTAATATAGTGTATAAAGTATCACAAACCGTTATCCAAAATAATAATTCACTAATTTCATAAAAAGTTAAATGTAAGTTGAGAAACATTATTGCTAAAAATTCTGCCTATTCACAACTTCGTATTATAAATGATGTACTATCAGGTCACGACAAGACGTCTGAAGTTGGTGTACTAAAAAGTAGTGACTTTCCGTTCTTCAAATATGTACAGTTTCCCTGAAAAAGGATGAGACGACTGAATATTCCTAAGTCTCAGATGTGAGACACTACGCATGATCGGAGACCAGAGCACTGATACACAAGATAACGAATATTGAGTTACTTAAATTCAGACTATTTGGTTTGTTACTAGCATCGTTCCGTAATTCACTTCAAAAACTGCAAAAAATATGATAATATTACGTAAATGAAAGATAAATATATACATAAATCGTGTAGTTAAATCGACAATGGACCTTCATGACTAGATCGACACTCCACACAGAAAGGAAATCTTTCATGTCGTTTCAATAGCTCAGACGGTAAGACTTCTGCGTGTTGTGTAGAAGAGTGCGAGTTCGATTCTTAGTCTATACAACGATTTTTTTTTGTCTAAATAACGTTGAAATAGGTAAGTAACGTTGAAATAGAGTTTTACAAAGTCCTGAGATTAAGTGTTAATGATCGCAAACAATACAAAATTACAAGTTATAATATTATAAACGTTAATCTAATGAATGCATTTATACACACACACATATACAATGTAAATGCATATATATTAAAAACTAACAATTAAAATGAAATTATAAAAATATATATAATAATAGACAAACTTTTACAAAGGTTTAGAGTCCTTAGGCTATGTAATTTGTTGAGTAATTATTACAATATTTTATTAATAGCTTTCCCATTTGTGTAAGAAATGCACTCGCACAAAACAATTTTTGTTAAAAGTATGGCTTTAGATTATTTCATTCTCACACCTTCAGTTAATTTTAACTATTTTATCTACGTGTTTGCAATAGTGTTTAATTTAGTATGCATTCAATTTTATTCATGATATGATTGAATGGAAAAGCACTGTTGCAGTTATTGACTAATTACATATTAATACTAATTATTAAATGCATCTGTTAAGTAACCAATTGCAGTATCTTTTGCAAAATCTTTAATGTTTAAGTTGTCAATAATATTTCTGTACTATATACTATAATACGTTAAAAGAATTTGCAATAGATTTGGGATCCTCTACTTTATAATCATTGGTTTTAGTGAAAAAATATTTTCTTTCTTAGGATATCTACAAGTTTAAATTTAATAATATTCCGAATAGATTTAATTGCATTATCTGAATTTTGTACTTTTCTATTCAAATATATTCTATTTCCCTCTTTCATAATTTTTGATAAATTACACTGTACTCCTTGCAGTATTTAAGAACATGAGGATCATTACATTGCAACTCATTACATATAGATTCTTCTTTTTAATACATGGGATTTTGAAGTCCCTGCGTTATCTACATGTTTTTACTTTTGAATTTTTTCACAACATTGAGTGGAGAAAATCCACTGAAGTGATTATGAAATTAAGTGAAAAATGCAATACATTAACTCTTAATATCAGTAGTACCAGTATCATATATGTTTTTCCAAGATTCATTTTGTAGACATAAATGTAAATAATCATTAGATACAACATTTACGATCCTTTCTTAGTTTTTAAATTAATATTTTGAAATTGTTCAGTGACATTGGAAACACTTAGGATTTGTTAATCATGTTCAGACAAGCCATGATTATAGGTTCTGTCGAATAGGAATTCAGTCTAATTCTGTGTACAAAACATTTATCAATGGCTGTGCTACTTCAGCTTAGATTTAATTTGATTAGTTTCGCAACAGTTGGACTTCCTGTTATATCCTGTTATTTAGATATTTAATTTAGGGTTGATTTATTAACTCTTACTATGCAAGATGTCTCTTAATTCAATAATTCTATATTACGTTAAATAGTAATTGTCTACAATAAAGTATTATCGTCATCCCTCATTTCTCATCGTAATGGCGAACCGACGTGACATGAGACAGCGAGTTATAGCTCTAGTTGAGGCTGGATATGGGGCTAGATCTGCTGGCCGTTTGGTCGGTGTTCCTGGAAGTACAGCCGCGAGGTGGGTTATCGTTACCAAAATTTAGGGGAGGTCGAAAATCGCCCTATTCCTGGGCGTCCGCGGATTTCTTCATTGGAAGAGGATGCTCTCTTATTCGAGACAGTTCGACAGGACCCCTTTCTGACTGCTAACGAAATAAGAGCAGTATCTAACTTTCCCGGCTCTTCACAGACTGTGATCAGCAGGTTGAGGAACCGCGGTATTAGGAGCCGGAGGGCTGCGCGAATGGAAATATTGGGGGAAGCACAAGCTGTCGACCGTCTTGCCTTCGCTACCAATCGAGTGGATTTCGATTGGAGAAATGTAATTTTCTCCGACGAAACAACCATCTCGAGTGATTACGAAGGTCCTGTCCGTGTCTATCGTGAGGATGGTCTCCGACATGACCAGCGCTATGTGCACCGACTTGAAAGATCGGGGCGCTTTAGCATATCGTGTTGGGGGTGGATGTCTTACGATGGACCTGGCGTTATAGAAGCATCGATGGCCGGTTTAATGCGGGAACTTACGAGCACATTCTGGAAAATATATTCCTTCCCTCTGTCCGAGAACGTTTTCCCGAAGGAACATTGCTCTTCCAGCAGGATAGCCATCCCGTGCACTATGCTGCAAGCATTCAAAGATGGTTTCAAAGGAGACCCGAGATCGAAATCATTAATTGGCCTCCGAAGTCACCTGATTTGAATGTCATCGAAAATTTATGGGTGGAATTGAAAAAGAGAAGGATAGTCCCTATGCCCACCGACGCCCTCGAAATCGAGACGAATTGTGGGATCAAGTTGTTGACACCTGGGAAGATCTCGCTGGGGATCAGAACTTATTTCACAACCTCGTGACATCCTTGCCGGATCGACTTAGATCTGTAATAGAAGCTGATGGCATGTGGACAAGATTTTAAGTTAACAGGTCTCTTTTTGTTTCTTATGATTTTAGTTTGAGGAAGAATACTTTTAATTTCCAAGTAAGTTTTATTTTTTGTTTTTGACGAGGTTCAGCCAACTTGTAAAACCCAGAAATTGGGCATAAATTATTCCATATTTTTCGACAAATCAGACAGTCGAGGAACTCTGAACAAATTAATTACACCACAATAAAAAAAATGTTTTACCCGGGATCGAACACGAGACGTTTCGGTTACACAGCGCAACCAACACGCTATTGTATGAGCTACCGAGACAAGACAGTGACAGCAGCAGTCCAGAATGTAGATCCCTTAGCAGGCATTTGCCATTCGGTACAGTGAAGCAATGATATTTTGTTACTCGAGCTATGTTGTGAAATCCTGGCCTTAAATGGCAGTCTTCTTCGTGGTCCTTATTCTGGTCCTTGTCCTTGTTGTGGTCCCTGTAACAATTCTTGTACTATTTCTCATGTTATGTATCGTTACGTCGATATCGAGTGAACCGCGCTGTAGAACTTTAACTTCCGACGACCAAGAATCGTCTCATTCTTTTTAAGGGTAACTGTACGTATTACATCGTGTGATGTTGAACGTACATTTTCCCAATATAAAAACGGTTTGAGTGACCATCGGAGGAGGTTCACTTTGCAGTCGGTCAAAATGTATGTAACTTTTCACTGCAATGCACATATTCAAGGATGATGTGAGTATCTTACATTAAATTTTAAGAGTTAATGTATCTCACTACAAAATAATTGTGTATTCACATGTTTAGATATTTCCTACTTCAATGATCATTCATTATATTTCTTGAATGCAGGATACAGGTTTTATTGTAACCGAAGTATACTGCTCAGTGTTTACATCAGAGGCATACTCCATCCGTTGTACGTCCTATTTTCATACAGTCTATACCGCGTGCGTAGTAAACTTTACGATTCTCGTGGCAATTCCACGAAGTCTAATTATAATTAAGCATAATATCATGTATGATACTCCGCACATTCAATTTGTGTGTATTTTAATACTACAATTGAGTATTGAATTATTGTATTTATCTACTACCTAAGTGACGAAGTAACAATCGTACGTACACTAATTTCATAGGAGTAGTATGATAAATTTTCTGTCTTTATTAAGGAAGGTAGATGTGCTATATTAAATCACAATATAAATTCTTTTTTATTAAACCTCAAAATAGCTTCCATTCTAAACTTCAAATGTTGATGCGAAAAGATTATGTTAACATGTAAAATTCTCTTCACATTAAAATAACACAGTTTTGTAATTATTTCTGCAACATATTCTGCAACAAGAAGTAAAGGTAACTTATGGACACATTACACTAAATAAAACTTAGCTATGATATGCAATAAAGTTATAATATAATAATTCACTGATCTCCATACACTGAAATAGAAAACCCGAACATATATTACGGCCTGATCTAGATCGAAAAGGCTTTCACTGTGCCGTATTTCGCATTGTTGTGAAAAGTTGTGTAAACTGTGAAATGTTCGTTATCGGTTGTAATAACTGTAAATTGCTAAAATACAATAATTTTAATAATAATATGGGACAAGGAGACGTTTGTAGCACTATAAATTCTAAGAAAAAGAGGTCAGAGTTATCCTACTTCCGAAAGATCCAGGAAGGTGAGTTTATAAAATATAATATATACTTTATGAAAATAATATATACACCTTATGTATTTCGTACTTCAGTAGTGGAAGGAAGGTGTTAATTTTTCAAAAGAACACGATATCAAAAGTACAATACATTTTATCGCCTGCTAGGTAAGGAGTCTGTGATGATGCGATAGTAGCGATCCTGGTGGCTAGCAACTATCTATGGATGCATATTTCAACTGTCTATGTTTGCATATATAGTAGGTATTGAGCTTCGCAACTGTATATACTAAACTGTGACTATACGCTAATATATACTAGACTGTGGTCGCGTTACGCCGTAACTATAGGACGAATTCGGAAAAGGAAAGCGCAATATTAAAATAGAAAGTTTATTCATGGTAAAATACTGAAAAACTAATTTTTTTTTACCATTATTTCACCGATGCATTGCCTTAAAACTAGTTTCTTAAATTATAATTTTTTTGTCCTTCATAACTTCTTATCACAATACCCATAGTTGAAGGCTCGCTCCCATCCTCTTCACTTCCCCTCCTTGTCGAGACCCGACTTCTCCTTTGTTTACCGATCTCACCAACCTTATTTTACTCGTTTTTCTTTCTTATTGCTTCTACTTTCTTGCTCAGCTGACGCGTCAAAACTCTGTTATTATATCGTACGATACTCCTTTGACCTTGTCCTCCACCTATTTATTATCTGTTTAACTGGCGATGTGTACACGTGCCCCCAATCTTCCAGCTACTTACTGATATAATTCACAGCTTTCGCCGAGTCTGCTGACTGTAACATTCTTCCCTTTCTTCTCGTTTCTCCTTCCTGCTCGTCTGCAAATTAACAATCGTGCCTTGCGTCCCTTGTTTTACCTTCATTGTTTTCATATAAAGTGAAACAGATATCCTACGTTTATTCAAGGATATAAATCCTGCCATTGTGGTTCAGCAGAAATCAACATAAAATGAATAAAGAACTTTCGAAGCGATAATTAGCTTCTTTCATACGCCTATAAGTTGTTGATGCATGTACAGTCCCCAAAAAAGGAATGAGACGATGGAATATTCTGAAGTCTCAGGTATAAGACACTGCGCATGATCGAAGACCACAGCACAGGTACACTAGATAACGAACATTTGAGTTACTTAAATTCATGCTATTTGGTTTGTTGCTAGCATCGTTCCGAAATTCACTTCCAAAGCTGCAAAAAATATGGTAATATGACGTAAATAATAGATAAATAAATATTTAAATCGTGTAGTTTAATCAACATTTGAGCCTTCATGACTAGATCAACACTCCGTGCAGAAATAAAAGACTTGTGTCGTCTCAATATCTCAGACGTATTGTGCAGAAGAGCGCGGGTTTAATTCTTAGTGTATACAAACTATTTTTTTTATGAATAACGTTGAAATAGAGTTATACAGAGTCCTAAGTTTAAGTCTTAATGATCACAGACAATACAAAATTAAAAATTATATTATAAACTTTAATCTAATGAATGCATTTACACCATTTATATATTACAGTATACATATATATATATCGTTCAAATGTGTATATATATATATATATATATAGCCACCGGCGTGGCTCAGTCGGTTAAGGCGCTTACCTGCCGGTCTGAAGTTGTTCTCGGGCGCAGGTTCAATCCCCCTTTTGGGCTGATTACCTGGTGAGTTTTTTCCGAGCTTTCACCAACCGTAAGGTGAATGCCAGGTAATCTATGGCGAATCCTCGGCTTCATCTAGCTATCACCAATCTCATCGACGCTAAATAACCTCGTAGTCGATAGGCTACAGCGTCGTTAAATAACCAAAAAAATGTATATATATTAAAAACTAACAATTATAATGAAATTGAAAAATATAAAATGTTTCAACAAGAAGCAGTCAGAAATTGATTTTAAATAAATATATTTAAATATTAACCGTATCAGCCACCGAGACATGATGGAGAGACAGACATTTATCCAGCTTTTTAGTCTTACTTCAGGCAGGTTTCCATTCAAAATACTGACAAAGAATAATACAGCCCGAGCCATTTAGGAAGACGTTCCAAAAGGGGAAACATGGAATTTGGAGTGCTGACTTTCCCTCCTCGAGAAGGCTTTAAATCAAGCTTTTTTTTTTTTCATTTAATTTCATTTAATTTACTGTATTCTATGCATCTTACTTTAGCATTGAAGCTTTAAGATGTGGAATAAGTCACAATTTTTGTAAGATTATAATTGTACACATTTCTGTACTATATTGATGAGAAGGCGAGATATGGCATATGAGTTATGCGACAGGAGAAAGAATGAGCTAACAAAAAGAGAGTTTGTTTCTCGATGATTAATATTATACGAATCTACTGACATGAAAATTCATCTGTGTTCCCTCTCTACACCCATAGACACGGCACATGATACGGTCATAGGACAGGTGTTTCCTCCTCTACTATAGTATAGCTCATCTCAAAATTGGTTACATGGCTCTCGGTAGAAAATATTCTGAATAAATCTGTGATTGGTCAGGTTACCATACAGCATCCTAAGACCCCGCTCTGAGGACATTATCTATTGTATGAAACAATAGTCACTTGTTATTTGAAATGACAATTTTAGGACCACGATAAAAACAACAACGACCACGACAAGAACAAAGGCGAGATCGACGACAAGGAATTTGGTGAGATGAGACCCAGAATTCGCCATAGATTAACATAGATTACCTGACATTCGACTCAAGGTTGAAAAAACCTCGGAAAAACCCAACCAAGTAATCAGCCCAAGCTGGAATCTAACACGCGCCTGAGTGCAACTCTGGTTCGGCAGCAAACGCCTTAGCTGACTAAGCTATGTCTTTGGCTCTATGCAATCTTCCATGATTCCAAATCATTTGGCCAAGTATCTTGTTCCTTACTACTGCCGATGAACCTTGGCTATCCGTCCAACTTCGATGAATTAATGCGTACGAATAAAGGTATGCGTTCATTACATCTTGTCGCACTCCTCGTACGAATCGCACGCAACGGATATTTTAAGTGCAGAGCGTTCACTGTAACGACTCTACCTCATCGTCTCATAGAATAGGCCTACTCTATCAGCTGTTTAAAACACACGATGTACGATATTGACATTGCTGAAAACAGAGGAGGTTTGAAGTTAGGTCTATTAATCATGAGTGTTAGCGAATAAGAATTTGTAATTGTTTAATGGTTCTTAATTGAAGAGGAAGAAATGAAAAATACATTGGTTACATAATATATTGTATTATGTAAGAAACGATTTGATTAGTGTAATGGGATTGCCTGAAATTATATAATTCTTCGGAGTTTTCTACGAGCGAAATGAATTATCCGTCTGCCATTTTGTCATTACACTGAACATGGTACAACATAAACGTAACAGTTGAGCAATTTAAAATTGATTTATTAAAGAAGGCCATGATCGCACGCATCGGAAAAGTTGCTCATCCGAGAAACGTGGACGGATCTACCGAGAGCCGATGCGTGCGATACGATGTAGTGAAAGCGGTTACATAACAATTACAGCAAAGATTGTCTTTTTCGATCCGTGCGATTCGTCCGATGAGTGCGATACGATGTAGTGAACCCTTAGCTTAAGAATGCTTTATGTGAAGCTATTACTAACCCATTACACGATCTAATAATGTGGAGTGTCAAAGTTAAGGCCATTGTTTTCATAGTAATTTCAAAAGATTATCCTCTCCTCGACATATGAGCTCTGTTTACTCCCATCGTGTTCATGTTACTGCGACACTTACGAGGCATGGTGGAAACATAGTAGAGTGTGGGACAAGCTGTGCGTGTTTTCGTTCAGTCTGCGCATGACGTCACCTTTACTGCAGGCCGCACTCGAATGACACAATCAACATAACAGATTGTTGATGGTTAGATCTGCGTCCGTAGATTTAAATGAATAAATAAAACTCATGGTTTGTGTATTCAGTAAATATTGACAATATAGGCTATAATAGGGTCTATCTTGAAGTGATAACATTATAAAATAGTGAACAATAAATTAAATTCAAGAGTCAAGAAATAATATAATATGGTAGTGCAACATTAATAATTGCCTTCTGTAATATACACGTACTTTTATAATAATTATAATACATTATGCTACAAATATGCACAAAATTAGGCCCATATATCACACAAATTATATTACACATGAATTCAAGTACAATAGGAACTACCTTGAAATGATAACGTAATAAAATTATGATCTATTACATATTAAACCAAGTTTCAAGAAACAATGTGATATGGCAGTGTGTCATTAATAATATTGCCTTCTGTAATATACAAGTGGTTTTATAATAATTACAATACAATGTGTAATAAATATATACATACTTAGATCTATACAGTTATTTATAACATACATTATTTTGTACATGAATTCAAATACTTTTGAATCTTCATTAACATACGTATATGAATTTCTTGGAATAATTTGTCATTATAGTAAGAAACAAATATTTTTATATATTCAGGCTATTGGAGACATAATATAGTCTACTACATTATTTACCTTATTATTTCATCATTATAAATCCCACTCTGTAAAGTAAATACTTATTCTTATGCAATCTTTTTCATTTTATTTATAATATTTCTCTTTGAAATTCCAGACATTTTTATTATTTTATTAATTTCTTTAATTCTAATAAATGTTCTTGTTCTAACCAATGTCGTAATTACTTCTGGCGGAAGAGGAGAACTGATTTCTGCTTCGTTTTTCATGGCAGAATTAACCAAATTTACAGTCTTTTTTATTATAAATTTCTCACAAGAAACAGAATCTCCGTGCACATCTGAGAATATACTTCAACAAGCATGGCAACCAATTGTAGATCCTTAGAAGGGAGAATTAAGTTTCCACGGGACACTGTAGTAATCCAGTCTTTTTGATTAGCAGAAGTTGACAATTTTGTGGGAATTCCAAGATTCGGGTATTGCTCCATATGTTTTGATGCAGCATATCCTGCAATATATTTTAATCCTTCCTGGGATATCCGCTGTCTTGCAGAGATTTCATATATTTTTTTCTGGGAGGCCTATATTTTCTTCAGGATCTCGATCGTTGGTAAATTTAACCGGTTTCAGAATGCCTTTAAGAAATTCTGCCGTTGCACATAGTTCTTTCTGCAGATTATCATTGACTTCTGATTGGCTTGTACTAGGACCCACTATTAATGCCTCTTCTTCCGAAAGCAAATCGGAGGTGTTTTTGTTCTCACAAAACTGAGATAATGGATTTCGACCTAGTATGTACCACTTCAGTCTATGTTTAAAATCTAAAGCAGAGGGATGATCGTTTGCTCTACCCATGCTTCTAATTTCCGAAAAAAAGTTTTCTACCAGATCTTGGTTAAGTTTTCTTGTGATGATGTATTCAATTTTGTACTTGTACCTCATTGCTTCATACAACAATGTTAATGATTTATTATTTATTAGAATCCCCTCCTGATAAGGTAATTTCCTGTTTGCTTCTCCTACTTTAACTGTGGTCATGAAGTCATTCATTTCTGAGAGTATAATATTCTGATCTTGAAGGTTTATTCCGTAACTATGCAGCCCACGGTGGGTACCGAATTTAGAAACGGTATTAAATAAATCAAACCAATTTGTTAATTTTATTGCCTTTGAAGTTTCTTTCCATTCATTTGATCTCAACAGCTCGTTTTCACCACACCATTTCAAAGCCTTTGCAACTCTGTTGGAAAATAATTGTGCTGCCAAACTAACTTTTTGTCTTTGGGTACCACGGACACTTAAGTGTAACGGAGTTAACGTGTAAGCTAATTTTGTATCAGATGAGGATGCACGTAAAAGTTCATGAATTGGTTCTGATGAAATGTTCAATCCGTTCAAGTTGAAACCAGATCTATAAAGTGATTCCAGTGTAATTTCAATAAATGTGGAGCGTCTGAAAAAAACAAATATTTCTCGAGTTGAATCATTTGGATTAGGAAAACTGCAATTTAGTTTGGTAGAAATTTTCAAATCACGCCACAATTTTCTGATACTTCCACCTAAATCGCTAACTGTGGCCACAACTTGAAAACCACTGCTTCTAACTGGCAAATTATGTCTGTTAGGATTTCTTTTGTCATTGTCTGATCATATTTGTAGTATACGAACTGCTTCCACCGTGCAAACAAACCACGTCCAAAAACAACCTGCACTGCCTTATGAGGTCCAATTATTTGTTCTTCCCTACTGTCAAAAGAAACCTCCTCATTTAAATACTTTTCATCAAATGCTAATACTGTTACACGATCTAACTCCGACATATTTGTAGCTCTCGCCTTCATTAATTTTAAGACATCATGAAGTACCCCTTCCTCAAGCGATAATTGTTTTACTGCCCATTTTCTCAGAGTTGACAATCAGGTAACGGGTAATTTAATTTTGTTCTTAAGTATCGGTATGTTTTTGGACTTAGGTTTCGAAGTGTTATTGCAGTACCGTAATCTTCTACAGACCATTTCACCCTACGTTTTTTTATTCAAAAGAACATCAATTTGCCCAATAGTGAAAAATGGTTTCAAAATTTCAGCCACTTTAGATTTAACTTCTGTTTGTCTAATGTTTTTCAATGAAATTACATCCTCATGTAATTTTCTTTTGTCTTCTTCATGTTTCCTGTTGGCAGCTGTCAATTCCTTAATCGTCGTTTCTAGGGAGTAATTCTTCTCTTCTAATTCTTGAATTCTTTGTATTAGTATTTGGCATTCCTCTGTGACAGTAGACTCAGTGGCTCCGCGATTTTCCATTGTTACATTAGTGCTGGATGCTCCTGTTGCGCTGAAGTGAAAGAAAGTTAATAGGTACAGTAGCCTACATGCAATCAGGGGCGTATTTAGGCCTCGGCAGACTAAGCAGCTGCCTAGGACGGCAGATTTGAGGGAGCGACTTTTAAGGTATTACTGTTAATTTTTTATATGTTTTTTAAATTTTATTCATAACTCTTTTAAAGAGTACATGAATTTAAGCGCACAATGAAAAGGATATGAATAAAATTGGTAACAATCAGTTCAAATTATGTATTGTAATTAATGTCTAGTTAGGTATATTAAAGGAAATGTACTCAACGCAATGAGCTGCGATCGCTGTCTGCAGTAAAGATGACGTCACACGCCTCGGCCGCTATCGCAACAGCATGCGCAGTCCCACACCTTTACTATGTTTCCGCCATGTTACGAGGTACTACCTACCGTGCCATTATGACATGGCGCTCATTGCTGTACTCCGTGTCTGTAATCTGTAGAATTAATCGACGCATTTGGGCGGAGACGGAGAGAAGCGAATGGGCTGTGCCTAGCAGTGCGGGAGTGTGTTGCGTGTGTTCTTATGTAAACGATGCCTAGCATCGTGCTGATCCACGTTACTGAGTCCTGCCATAGAGATATATAGAGGTGCTTATCGAGCGGAACATGATGCATCTCTAAGCATTTCATCCTTAATGGGCCTCCTCTGTATCTGTGACAGAATGAGTTATGTGTCGATTGTTCTTACTGGCTAAGCCGGCCCCAATATCAACCAAACTATGCATTCCTTTGCAGTCACAAAATCCGTATACCATACCTATGGTGGTGCTTTGCCGCACTTCACATGAGTCGTCAAGATCTCAGGGGGCTGATTTCTCTCTGATGTATGCATATGAGTCGTCTAGATTCCACCGCCACTGCAATTTACCATTATTTAGATAAACCGCGAGGAATGCTCACCATAATGGATTATCGATAGAGGCCAGCCACTTCTCGATTAAATGTTTAACAGGGAACCGCCCCAGGTCGTGTAGCTTCAATTTAACCCCTTCAGTCCCGAATTTATATTTAAAAAATGAAAAAAATCTGGTCACATAATCATTCTGGGGATCCAAAATCCCCAAATCAAGTCTTCACAGAAAATAAAAATTTGGGGAAAATTTTGACCTCTGGGGCCCCAAAATTTTAAATTTTCTTTTTAATTCAGGTATAGCAATGTTTCAGAAATAATATTCTCCATTCGTATCATATTGAATTTTTCAAATTATTTAAAAGTATCGAAGATATTCCAAAAAAGAAACAGTGTACACTATAATGTACACCAGGCATGAAAACGCATATTTAAGCTAAGTTTATTTCGTTAGTCGTGATAGTCGTTCGTTTCGCTTTTTCCTTGTTTACGAAATACAATGACTGAAAATCAATGCTACTTATTCCGCTTTTTGCGCGCACTCCGATCCTCACAGTTCCTCGACACCGTATCACAGCTTCCGCATTAATGCTCTAGTCTATTTTCTTTTTCTCTTAACTCACATTAATAGAGTACTCTTGCTGAAATACAAATTAAATATGAATTTAAATTATATATTAACTATATGATTCATCTTTAATATGATACTGGGACTCGAAATGAAGAGTGTTCGGAACAAAGAGTCATTGAACAGTAAAACCATGGTTTTTCACACTATTCTGTAAAACACACACTGTTTCCAACATGCAAAATTGTTGCACGAACGTTATCGAACTTTCTCACATGTTTCTCCGTCACATATCCATACCTTTGTCATGCATGTATTAGTATGTCTTTGAGGACAGGTGAATGAAACTGTTGATACACAACAGAATTGGATGTCATTATGAAGCCCCTATCGCGCAATGTGTCTGAAATATTTTCACAGATAATTTTATATCTGAAATTCTCCTTTAATCTTTAAATTACAATTTCATATTCCCTAAAAGAAATACACATCGAAGAGTTGCACAAATCTTGTAGTTTTTGGAGGAATAATTTGTGTTTTAACTGTCTTACCACCTGAAGTATTGTTTACTCTTTCACAAGTAAATATAACAATAAAATAATTGCATCATAGAGAAGCCAAGAGCAGGTAATGTAACACGTCTCAAACGCCAAGACTACGTTACCTATACTGCGTTTCATAATGTATGACCGGCAACCTAAACATTGCCGACAAAAGAAGGGAAAGGAATAATTGAGGCACTCAGAACGCATGATTTATATGCTGAAGTCCAGTACTCTACTGGCGCTAAATTCTTTACAAAACAGAAAACGTTTAGTCCATCAAATGACGCACCTGTCATATTGATTGGTGTTCAATTTTTTAAACAAACTGTTAAGCCCGCCTTTTTGTGCCATAAGTTGTTAAGTCAAGCTCTTTCCGCGTCAGAAGTTGTTGAGTTAGAAGCACTGCATTTCGCCATGCCAGTTAACTTCGCAATTAGAAAATGGTGGACGGGGATAGTTGTTCGAGAGATGAACCCTTAATTAAATGTACGTTAGAGAACAGTGTTTCTGAATATAATCCTATTTGTGACTCAGAATCGTCAGAAAGTGATTCAGAATTTTTGTGTGTGGCGGTAGCAAGTATGCTGGAGCAGAGACGAACACAAGCATCAATAATGGTGAACGATCTACATCAACTACAAGATGGCTTTTCGGTGCAGGAAAATGAGTTGTCCACATCAAAGCCTGGTCTTACAAAGTCGCCTAAGGGACTATGTGAAGTGATCACCCTCTCTGCTGGAAGGAGGAGAAAGTAAAATCCCGAAAAATGGAAACGGTTTATTCCCAAACGGTTGAAAACTGCAGGTAAGACTACTGTAGACCTTAAGATGTTTGGAACATTCATCAAAGGACAGTATAGGCAAGCATGTAAAATGTCTCATGATGTGCGTCGAAAGGTACGTGATTTTATCGTGAATATTCCGACACAGGAGAGTCATTACTGTTGGTCTAAGAATCTCACTGTTAAATATCTACCTGCTGACCGGACCGTATCTCTATTACATAAAGATTTTCTGGGTAAAAATCCAGATTTGGATAAATATGAAGAGTCCACTGCAAAAGGAGGGAATGTCGAATGTATTGCATTTTGCAGGAAACGAAATTTAAACTTTGACATTCCCACTCTTTGTGTGGTATACCAATTCTTCAACACGATGTAGATCTGGAACTATCATCTTTCTTGTAGTGCAACATCTATATATATATATATATAATTTGAACTGGTAACGGAAATTACGGGAAAACGGCTGAACGGTTTTTAATAAATGACCCCTCATTTTGAAGCTTGGAACTCAAAGTTTTTCAAAAAATAGTAGTTTTCAGCGAAATGTCAATTTTTCAACATAATTTTCCTATTTTTCAAAATCCATCTGTCGTCAATTTTGAGAACTAGCTAATTGCATTTCGGAATAAAACAAAACACACACTACAGTAAACAATATTACACCTGCAAGAATGCTGACATATTTAGAGCTCAAATTAAATTGGTTATTAAAAACTTAACTTACTAAAAGTAATTTACAGGTTCGATTCTGTGGTGTGTAATTTTCTGAGTACATCTGTGTATTGGATATTAAAAACTACAAAACTTGAAGTGGTTTGATGACATTATTACCATTAGAAATTAAATATTATTTTATTTAATGCCATGATGTGACTATTTTTCATTAATTATGCATATTAATGCTATATTGATGATATGAAAGTGAAACGTTTTGGGGTTATATAAGTAGATGTAGAGAATAACTTAAATTAGATTTTGATTTCTATATTTTACTGAGTGGCGGCTATATACTGGGTGTTCATTTCAAAGTGTGCCATGACGTCACTGTTGTGAGTCAGCGATTTGAAGCGAGTTTCAGCTTTTATGTCAGAGAAGTTGCCTATTAATCAAGGCGTTCAATCTGAACTTGAGAACGTGTACGGTATAACTTCAACGTCGTAGCAACAGATGGCGGTCTTTACGGTCTGTGTGCTACCATAACCCAGAGCCTTCTTTAGTTACAAGCCGGAGCCATACGTCGGCAACACTGTAATGAACTGTCACCCGGAGGCCTACCATACAGGACACGTGTTTGTGCTAATGCCGATTTTCAATGTAAATTAATGTTACAATATAAGTGTGTGTCGATGGAATTATGTTCGCGGTCGTACCAAACGTTCATTGTTGATGTATTATAAACTAAATGCGTGTTGGTGATAAAAAAAAAACAAGACAATAGATGAAAATAAAATGGTTGCAGTCTTTGGCAATTTTTACGGTTATTGATGACAAAGTAATTGACTATTCTACTAAATATTAAATATTGTATAACTTCATTTTTATAGTCTTATTTGTGGTTTGTGTGTATCAGAATTCTAGTCAAATTGTTGGGTCTCGCTTGCTATATCAATAAAGTAACGCCTTTGGTTTTCAAATTCATTGTAAACACCTGTTTTGTGATCCCATGCAGTTTTGTTGAAGATTCGGAATGCCTGCTATACGTCAGAACTACCTATGATTTGTAGATGCATATAATCACTTTGTCGGTTTTCAAGATTTGTTTATTAATATTATTTATTTTGTAATAAATTAGGTATAAACATGTTTCTTTTCACTTCGTATTTTTTTAGAGGATTTAAAGCTCACTGAGTTTACGCTAATTGACACATACATGTACTTAATAGATAATGTGCACATATATCGCTGATATTTTGAAAGCATTGTTGACACTCAGAAGTATAATTTGTCAGCAACAATCGACATTTCAATCACGCTCAACGACAGTAGCGAGAAGAATTCCGTGGTGTACTACATTTTTGTGTCAGAAAATTCTTTTAGAAAACTCGTACTGTACTACACTACATATTTTGTTAATAGAGTAACACAATACTTAATTTAATAGCAGTTCCTTAAGCGTTATTGTAAAGTATTGCAGATAAAATTATTTTCGTTTTTATTTTACACCCTTTTTAATGTAGTGTTGTTATAGGCATCCAAGAAGGAAAACTCAGTGCGCAGAAACCAGCGGGCGTGACTGTCTCGCGCAAATGACGTATGCTCCCGTTCCCAGCATGCTCTCATGCCTACTGCAGGAGAGTAAGAGGGGTATAGCAAGCGCGCCGCGAGGAGTCCGAGCTGAGTTTTGCTTGTAGGATACCTATAATTTGGAAGGTGACTCCGATCACGCGCGTACATAAGGAAGAAGCTGATAATTCATGATTTGAATTAATTTTATTACAGAGTTATTCTCCTTCACTTTTTTCGTTACGTTGTGGGATAAATTCGACGATGTGGCTACAGTAAGGCAAATTCGACTAATTTCGCAGTATTAAGGTTTTCTGTCTATAGTTATACCCAAAAATGCTTAAAAAAACTTCCTTCATGCGGCAGTTAATCACTAGACATAATTTCATTGGTTGGTATAAAAATCTGATTTTGTTAAGGAACGGCGAACAGAAAGTAGCTCCATCTAAAACATGAGATCATATTTTTATCTTTCAGAATCTCGTGTAATTTCGCAGTACTGCTCGGGCAATTTCGCAGTAATGCATATGCAATTTTCAGGAATGCTCTTTTTAGCTCAAAACATGTTTTAATGTAATCTAAACACAATGTATATGTTCAAAAACATGAACGGAAACACATTAACAAACTAGGCTATAAATATAGAACAACTGGGCTTCAATTATTAACAATAGTAACAGGAAAAGACTTGCATATTATTTGTAAATTATTGAATTTATCTAACACATATCTGCATTAAACATTATGCCAAAGATAGAAAAACACATTATGAGAACTATTTAGGCCTAATTCGAATCCGCTTCCGCTAGAAAGACAATTATTGTTTCTCCTTTCTCCGCCATTGTTAGAAGGTGGATAGACTTTGCTTCTTTTGGGGACACAATTTTCTTAAGTTTGATAACCAATGAAAACTTTGTTTCATCTAAATTCCAAAAGAGATTAGGCTTGTTACTCAGTTCTCTCTTCTCATAAACTTCCTAGCGCATCATAAAAATCGTACAAATTCGAGCGAGTTGAGGCTGCTGCTCTATGGTTGGACAGATTTTCCGGCTGGCGCATACTTAGCCCATAGCGCTTCTTAAAGGAAGTTAGAATCTGCGTGCCACTCGAACTGCTCTGCCGGCAACTAGCGGAAACTAGTTAAGAAATTGAGTACAGGCAAAAGCATATTACGAACAAACTATATTAGATAAAACAACAAGCAAGGGTTCAAATTAATCATAAGAATGTGGAGAATTCATTAATCATAATCTTATAATTACAGTTCTAAATATGTCGACGATATACTGTCCAGAAACACAACACTGCAAATTCACTCACGATATCTCAGCAAACACACGCCTTCTAAGGCAGATAGTTGTATAACTTTCGCCAGAATGCGTTGCAATAGGATCTTCCTGCATGAAATATCCCCGACAGGTTCCGGCATTTATCTGTATTTTTTGTAAGCTCAAACGAACATGGACAACTCCGCAAATAATTAATGTATGAGATACTGTGAAATTAAACGTACTGCGAAATTAGCCGAGTTTGCCTTATATGCAAAGAAGCTAGGACCGACAAGAAAGTGCAGTTACAACTCATTGAAACTTTGCAATGTGATGAAAGATTTAAAATTAGGAAAAGTAAGCATTAGAAGAACTTTGGAAGTAGGCTATATGGGATCTCTTACACGACACTGAATGATAAATTAAGATATCAGAAAATAATGTCGCTATTATAAGATCACCCACTAAGAAAATAACAAAACATTTCATTGGCAGAGTGGGCAGAAAAATAGGAGTGGACTTTTATGAGAAAAACGTTTTCCGGAAAAAAAGTGAGAGAAAGCGATACATGTTTCTAGAGTAAAGGTTGGTAATATTTTGATACTAATAATATTATGACAGTTCTTTTTGAGAGTTTTCTTTTTTACAATTTTACGCAGTCCACACCTGTGGAGTAACGGTTAGCATTCTAGTCGCGAAACCAGATGGCCCGGGTTCGATTCCCGGTCGGGGCAAGTTACCTGGTTGAGGTTTTTACCGGGGTTTTACCTCAACCCAATATGAGCAAATGCTGGGTAACTTCCGGTGTTGGGCCCCGGAATCATTTCACCGACATTATCATCTTCATCTCATTCAGACCCTAAATAGCCTAAGCTGTTAATAAAGCGTCGTAAAATAACCTACTAAAATAGATTAATAAATACAATTTTACCGAGCGAGAGAAGGACCGGTTTTGGGCAGAAACTTGTCCACGAACATTCCCTCAATATGTTGACGCAAGGAACCGATCACCTCTCGCTCAGTAAAATTGTAAGAGATTCTCAGAAATAAGTATAATAATATTATTGGTTCCAAAATATTACCAACCTTTATCCTATATCCTGCCACTGAAGTAGAAGGGCAAAAAGTTACAAAGATGGTGCAACTAACCTTGCGGCATGGGACATACACATCCTTAGTACTGAAGTCTACGATATTGATTAGGGGAGAGTTGGGTAGTATCGGACATCGGGTTTTTTTTTTTTTTTGGTGGCACTTGATATGCCTGTTTAAATAAGTTCCAGTCTCTTATGGACCCTTGCCTTTCGCAGTCGTATGGAGAAATATGATTAATGTGACACTGACGTTTTCATCTTCCTTTTATCTTCATCAGTGATGGAGATAGGTGAGCTGAGTGTAGCAGGTGGAGGGTGATCACTGAATTAATTCTTGCATGAGAGGGTTGATGTGAGAATGTAGCTTTTCCAGATAATGGACATCGGGTAATATCGGAAAGTGATGTTTCTTTCATCTAGCACCAGATGGTAGTACAGTGATGTTTCTTCATCTACCACCAGATGGTAGTAGCAGTATTCAGATGTAGCGTACAGAAACGTGACCGTGTCACTTAGTTACTACCATCTGGTGGTGGATGAAAGAAACATCACTGTCCGATATTACCCGATGTCTGATACTACCCAACTCTCCCGTAAGTCATTTGTAATCTTTTTATAATTACATTTTGTCATAAATATTGAAATATTATTTGAAAGCGTTTTTAAAACTTCAATTTTATTAGTGACCTTTTTCATAAATTGGGTTGTTTGTATCCTATTTTAAATGATTAAATAATGTATGATCGAATTCACCCCTTGCATTGTGGTGACACTGATCATCAATAAAAGTTTAAAAAATGAAGTTGAAAACAATGGAGGATACCTTCGGTAGATAGGAGTCCAAAAAATAGAAAATTATACAATTAAATCGGTGCTTCGCTAGAATGTAACTTTATATGGTTAACGCTTAGAAAACTGAAAATTTGATCGGATTCACCCCGTTACTCTCTGTTCACCGCTGTGGAGTAAAGGTTAGCATGTCTGACCGTGGAACGAGTGGGCCCGCGTTCAAATTCTGGTTGGAACAAGTTACCTTTTTGAGGTTTTTTTCTGGGATTTTCCCTCAACCCATTAAGAGCAAATGCTGGTTAACTTTCGGCGCTGGACTCTGGACTCATTTCGCTGGCATTATCACCTTCAGCTAATTCAGACGCTAGATAACCACAGGAGTTGATAAAGCATCGTAAAATAACCAATTATAAAATAGCACACCGTTTTAATGGTATGGTAAATCTGTGAAAGATTTTTTAAATTGTGTATGGCAGAATTAGTTGGAAATCTTTCTTTGTAATAAAAATAAGTTTACTGAAGTATGTAATATGTACTTCTTAATTAAAATTATAATTTTTAATTTTTGTACAAAATTGTCTACACGATTCTCTAGGCTTTTCCGTAAAAATGTTTTTTCTAATTTTACAGTTTTCTTTGTTTTGTCTTTTTTGTTGCAGGAGATTTCATTTTTTTTTGTCTTCTTGTTTTGTAAACATAATGATACGAGTCAAGTGCTTGTTGCTATAAATAATACGAAAATATTTTTATTATATGCAGAGTTTCCCCAAAATACTTTTTTAATAAACACAATGAGTATAATGTTATGAATAAATCAACGAGTTGTTTCTGTTCAAAAATTCCTAGGGAGATTGTCTGATAAGAGTTTTCACATTTGAGACACACACAAAGTATTTTGAACTCGATCTCTAATGTTGTCAGTAGTCAGAGGCGTCATTTGAACAAGAACAGAAGAAATGATTAAGATTTAAAAAATAATAAATGAGTACTACTATTAACGAAGAAAGTTGAGAACTATAATTTATTACCAAAATATTTCTAATGGTTTGTTAAATTTATTAATTTATACAGCTTTTTTAATTCTTGTGTTAATATTGCAACATTACCTTAATTGTAGACTGGTTTCGGCTTGTATCCACGATCTTCAGATTGCTAGTGAGGTCTTGCACTTGCTTCAGTTTCTTGTTCTTGTTGTCTTGGAGGGGCTGTAGTCAAATCAATAGTATTATGTCGAAAAGTGTCTTAGTTCTGAAATTAAGTTGAGTGTTCAGGAAGAATTGGAAATTGTACACATTGAAACGCAGCGACAGATACTCAGCCCACTAGAAAATAAGGAATAATTATGCAAACATAGAAAAACACATGCACAACACACCCTTAGCACTCAAACAAATTTCAAAACGGACTGGCCTTGGCAGTCGACAAGTGTCGCTAACATTGCTGAAACACCTCACAATATCACTGCATGAACAGTGGCGGCGCCAGTGTTCCACACATGGGGGTTATGAACTGACCTGAACGTAAAAATGGTACACGATAAGTTTTATCGCGTCCTTAACAAGAGCTCTTGGGACTGATAGTAAATTCTATGTGAGCTCCTATCCTAAACACCATATGTCTCACTCCCTCACACCGTCCTAGATGGGACTTGAATTAATTTTGCAGAGGTAAAGCCGAGAAGATCGTCAACTATTAGAACGTCAGTTGACATGGTATTTAACCGAGTAGGGAATATCACCCGTCACAGTAAGCGCCCAGGCCAAAGTAGAAACCGTTCTCGTCTCCGAAGTTTACTAATTTTAAATACAGTCACTGTAGTTTTAGAATGCCACGTCCGCCAAAACTCCTCACGTGGAAGATAAGTGAATGACAAACTTTGAAATTCGAAATGGAATTTTAGGGAGAGGGATGATAGGTCCGTGGCCCATTTCTTCAACAGCTCATCCCGACATTTGTCTTAACGCCTCAGGCAAGCCACGGGTCAATGGAGTGCGGATGGGATGCTATATAGGGTAAATTAGGGTCTGTTGGACAGTCGGGCATGTTGGACACTTTGTACTTTAACGTGTTACCTCGCCACTTGTGGGTACCACATTCTGTTAGAAGTCAATGACGGAAGTAGCCATGAGTGGGGCTACTTCCGTCATTGACTTCTAACAGAATGTGGTACCCACAAGTGGCGAGGTAACACGTTAAAGTACAAAGTGTCCAACATGCCCGACTGTCCAACAGACCCTAATATGTACAGTGAGAGGTCTTATAAATAATATCTAAAACGAAAATATACCTCAAAATTTTATGTTCCCGAATCGACAAACAAAACAATAAGCAGCATCTTCCACTACACTATATTCTAGACAAGAATAAGATTTTTTTCTATTCCTTGGAAACACCTCTCTTTATTATGATATTATATTTTGAGGAAAACTTTTAAGATAGGTTGTCGAATTACAACTCAAACATTGCCACAATGCCATTAGAGAATGCCAATTAATGAACACTCGTCTCATTAATATCACTTCCACCACATCATACTCGAATTCTAAAACTCTTTCACATTGAGAGACCTCAATCGATTTTTCTTTCTTTAGTAGCAGCTCTCTCAAAGAAGTATGTAATACTGCGTTTCCCGCCCGGGCTCAACATTTGAAGGATTCAGAACCATAGTGGGCCAAGCGCCATTTACTAAAACCGTAGAAAACAAGGGTTAATATGAAGTTATTACCATAATTCAATGGAAACATATAGCAAGTAATATAAAGCATAAGCATTCAAATTACATGATATGCCAATCTTCATTAAACTATGGTATTCACTTAACTTTAACGCTTGCTTTCTCCGTTTCTAATAAACGGCGCTTAGCCCACTACGGCTCTGAACCCTTCATTTAAAAGACGATTGTTTATTAGAGATTGTTTCTCATTTTAGGAAAGCAAGTCCTAAAGAGTGAGCTATCTAATCGAAAATTCACTTCACTCTACCACATTGAACTTTTTATTCCATTAGACCTAGTGCATAGATTTTTAAATGTAATTTTGTACCTATGTATTAATTACTGCCGAGGATGGTCTATTTACGATTGCCGCACCAATGTGCTGAACTGCAAAACCTTTCAGCGCGAAACTGTAATTAGCATAGGCTGCGTGCCGAAGACTTGAAACAGAAATTAATAAAATGACAGTCTATAAAATGCACGATATTATTAAATCACTAGCCGTACCCGTGCGCTCCGCTGCACCCGTTAGAAATAAATATAAAGTAATTACATAATTAAAATAGGACATTTGATCCAGGGAACATTAGTGTTTGATATAAGGATAAATCGTTTATTATGTTACTTAATTTAAATTGTATTTGCATAATTAAAATGCGATCATTTTGATCCAGAGACCACTCATTTGGTCATAAAAATTATTTTAGGAAATACAGGAAACGAACGAATGGACAGAATAGCCTATCTAGTTTTCTGTGCATAAGAAGCTATTTTAATCTTACCTGTCCTCGATTCACTCAGAAGTAATAACATTATAGCATTATATCCATCTAGAGAAACTACACTTTCCAATGGTGAATTAATAATTAATTATACAAATCGTTTAATTTAGCTTCCGATATTACTTCATACAAACACAGAAACATTATATGTAGGTTATATTTCGTAGCTTTCGATTGTTGCTGTCCAAGGCCCCTTATAGACGAAGTCATTTGTTTTTTAATTCATTACACGGCCTTAGATGGCACTTATTTTAATTTTAAAACTCATTTAACCCATTAAATATCAGTCCTATCAAAATTTTTCAAGGAATAAAACGTATCGGAAATTATTTTTAAAGAAACGTTTGTTATGTAACATTTTTCACAAAAATCAATAATAAGCGAGATATTTTGATTTATTTAATTCAGGCCCCCTTATAACCCCCTTTTAAATAATGTATTTTGAATGCCATATAGCTTAAAATCTAAGTTACAACGAACTTAATTTATATTCCAATTTTCATCGAAATCCGTTCAGCCATTATCGCGTGAAAAAGTAACAAACATACAGACAGACAGAGAGACATACAAACAAAAATTTCAAAAAAGCGGTTTTCGGTTTCAGGGTGATTAATTATATATGTTAGGACCAATTATTTTTGGAAAATCGAAAATTACCAGAAAAATTTCGGCTAATGATTTATTATTAGTATAGATTATTCTCGCATTGCTATAATACACCTTTGCAACATAAAATATGCTGCCTATTAACTGTTTAAATTTTATAATTTACAAGTTATTCTTGACGAGAACTGCAAGTATTAACAAAAATGCTAACGAAATATTTTTAACACACTAAATAATGCACAACAGTTATAACTTAATTTGATAGATCGACAAAGAAACTTCAGATGAGTTTAGGCGTCAATGTGATACCTATTAGTGTTCTGCAATGTTCAAACCAAGGCTTCACCTTATTTGACATGAAAAACTAATAGCAAGATCTGTGCTAAACTCCTTAAACGGTTAAAACATGAAGGGGTGGGAGTGGAGGACAGCTGAAATTTTTATGAGGAGATGAAATGAACACGACAGGCTTCCTCCTACAGAACGAACATAGGCGAATATCGAACTACGTCATACTCGACAAATTTAAACCGAACATTGCGCCTGTAATGCACGACGCTAGTACCTATAACAAATTCAATTTAAATAAAAATCCCTTAACATACGTAAAATAAATAAACTTCGAAGCAATCACGCTTAACTTAAAATTACATTTTAAATAGTAATAGTAATAATAATAATAATAATAATAATAATAAGCATCATCATCAATGATTAAATACTATAATACTAAGATTGCTTTATAGGTTATGCAAATCTAGTTTTTTTTCAGGTAAGGCTCCCTGTAAAGCAGATTTGAATAATTTCAACGGAAAAAATTGTTCCGGGGCCGGGTATCGATCCCGTGACCTCTGGTTGAACGTACCAGCGCTCTACCAATGAGCTACCCAGGAACTAATATATACGTTACTGGAGGTACCTTAACAGAAAACCACAATTCCAAGTCACACAGAGTTGTGTGCACTCGATGTGGGTCTCTGACGTCTCGTCAGCCCACGGGAGTTGTGTGGATATAAAGGGAAACATAGAGACGTGTCTGGTGGAGTTTCTGGGTAGCTCACTGATAGAGCGCTGGTACGTTCAACCTGAGGTCCCGGGATCGATACCCGGCCCCGGAACAATTTGTCCCTTGAAATTATACATTATAGGTTCTTTAAAGGGGATGCTGAAGGGGGAGCGGGGATTCCAGAAGAGCTGTGCAAGTCTCTCCCACACAACTGGGACCGCACCTGATACCGTGGAATGGAAATGTTTAACTATTACGAAAATAGTATTGATATCATTTTAAGATGCTTGATTAGAAACTTTTGGCGTTGATATTCATTATACATAATATTCATTCATATATTTATTTCTATATCATGCTCACTGGTTATGGTTCGCCATCACATTTCTATAGCGTTCTAATAACAATAAAATTATACTATTTATCTCATCATAGACTTGTGCTTTTTCTATGTTTTTTATGTCCATAACCCACCAAACAGTCCATCCACTTTTCTCTTTGCTATTTATAAATTCAAACTAGCCTATTTTTAATTAAATCATCCCCCACAACAACACTTTCACCATTTCCTTTCTAATCACCACATCTTTCCCATTACAGTTCTTATGTCATTAATTTTATACTAAATGTTACCTTTGTTCATACACTGTTTGTTTGCTGTAAACTTTCACAATATTTTTCTCTACACTACTTTTGTTCTTTGTCCTTGACTATAATAATTTTTTATTTTCCTTAGTGCTGTCACTTTCCATCTATCTAATACCTAATTCTCACTTTACACTTAACATTATGGAACTTTATTTCACTATTATTTTTCTCACTTTAATCACCATTCCTCAGAATATTTATACTTCCTCACTATTGGCGTTTCTGCCCTTGTCTCCTTGCGTAATTGTTTTGTTTGTCATTCTCTTTATGCTTTCCTTCTTTAAATGTCAGTTTCTTAAATTATAATTACTGTCCTGGATTACCTCTTATTAAAACAATGACGTCGATACATTCTCAACAGACAGCAGATATTCACTTTACAGTATATCTAGACTCTGTGAAGCGATGATACGAACATGCGTTGTGTTCAGTTTATTGCGGCTACAGTTCTGAATTCAACGACGTCACATTTGGAAAAGAAAAGAGAATTATTGTATTAAATATTGTTAAGCTAGATTACAAATTAAAAATAAGATGATATTTCAGTTGGCATTTATTCAGATTTATCGAAAGGCGAACTTGATACAGTTTTATGCCATAGAAGTAAAGGTGTTAATGATGGCAAAAGGAGCCCGAGGTCTAACGCCAGAAGGTACTCAGCAATTCTGCTTCAAATGGCTGAGGGAAAACTTCGGTAAAAACCTCAACCAGGTAACTTGTACCAACCAGGATTTTAACCCGGAGCCTGTCGTTTCAAGGATATACATGTTAACCGATACTCCAAAGAGGTAGATTATGTCTTCCTTTCTCTCAGTTGGATTCATGTCGTCGCTTCTGCTTCTGGTAGGTGAACTGCTCCCCTGGAAGTGATGACCTCGCTCTTAGTACGAATTAAGGACCGTACGGGCCACTCCGTACCTTCTTCCTTCATCTTCCCTGGAGTGATGATCTCACTCCTGGTCAGCGTGTACGCACCGACCGGACTGCTCCCACTGCCTGGAAGCGATGAATTCGTCTCAAGCTCCAAAGTAAAGACCGTGCAGACTTCACCGCACCACAATCCTTCTTCTTCACTGGAGCGATGTCCTCATCCCTGGTTCGTAGGTAGGCATCGTCCGGTCTGCTCCCAATCGTCTTCCTTCATCTTCACTGGAATGATGTCCTCACCCCTGGTTCGAAGGTAGGCATCGTCCTGACTGCTCCCAATCGTCTTCCTTCATCTTCACTGGCGTGATGTCCTCACCCCTGGTTCGAAGGTAGGCATCGTCCGGACTGCTCTCAATCGTCTTCCTTCATCTTCACTGGAGTGATGTCCTCACCCCTGGTTCGAAGGTAGGCATCGTCCGGACTGCTCCCAATCGTCTTCCTTCATCTTCACTGGAGTGATGTCCTCACACCTGGTTCGTAGGTAGTTATCGTCCGGACTGCTCCCAATCGTCTTCCTTCAACTACGTTGGAGTGATATCCTCACTTCTTGATCGTAGGTAGGCAGCGTCTGGACTGCTCCCTATATTCTTCCTTGATCTTCGCTGGAGTGTTGTCCTCCCTCCTGGGTCGTGATTAGGCACAGTCCGTACTGCTCCCCATCGTGTTCCTTCATGTTCGTTGGAGTGATATGATCACCCATTGTTCGATGGTATGCACTGTCCGGACTGCTCCTCATCGTCTTCCTACATCTTCGCGGGAGTGATGTCCTCGACTCTGATTCGTGGGTAGGCACCATCAGTACTGCTCTTCACCGTCTTCCATGGTGTGATGTCCACGTCCCATCTGTGCTACACTTCAAGATAACTAATATTAACTATAATGTACATGTTACCCCTATGCATCCAAATCGTCTGTGTGGGTTTCTCGATGTTTGTGGCATAACCCAATGCGCCTCAATGTCCGTTTTTTCATCAGCAACAGCGTATTAGGGGTGATTTTTTGAAACGCTGCACAGTGACACAAATTTTACCTAGCTTGCTCGGTCTGTCACTGCATCGGCCAGCGCAACACCATTGCAGTCCTCGTGGCAAGTACAAAGAAGAAATAGCCCTCGTCTCCGAAAGGTACTAGTTTTGTAAGACCGCGTCTGCCAAGGTTTCACACGCGATAGCAGATAAGTGAACGAGAAATTTTGAAATTCGAAATGGATATTTAGGTAGAGGGTTGATAGTTCAATCCCTCATTTCTTCAAGGATTCATAGCGACATTTGTCTTAACTCCTTAGGGAAACCACGGGAAAAAAAGACATAATGGGTAGTCTCAATTTAGGAGACCGGGCCAATTGGTCCATTAGATTTGACTTTAATAAATGTGAAGTGTTTTCTAAATCCTAGACTACGTATTTTGGGCCCGGACTGCGAATAAAAAACCAGGACAGATGGTCGTGATTTATGTGGAGTGATATCTTTCTTAGGCCTATTTTTACGATCTCCTGTAAGAAGTTTAAGGTTACTTTTACTGAAACTTTACCAACAGTTTGGTTTTATAATAACCTGTTAGAAGCAATGTCTCGGTAAAATACTGTCTAGCAGAGAATTATCTTTACCGTAGCATAGCTTCCAGTAAAGTCATAACCGGATGAACTTTTAAGGTTATGTGTTCTTGTCAATTGACAAAATGGCGAAAAGAAATTGTGTAGTATATTTTGAAAGAGGTACTCATGATGAAAAGTTCGAGATACATATATTAAGGCCATATTACGAAAGCTTGGACCATTAAAAATGTTTCAGCCATTTCGCTTGACCAAACCTTTATTATTATTACTTATTCACTTTATTCATGAAAAAAATTGATGATAAGAGGGAGAGGTAAATTCTCGTACCATAATATTACGGTATTTGATATTGTTTCGTATTATTTTCGTTCATTAGTAATAGTTCACCAAATTCAAGGAACAAATTTGTTCACACAAATTATAGTGTGTGTGTTTTCAATCCTACGAATCTATGATCCTGAAAGCATATTGATTGTTTTTTGTGTCTTCATATACCGTAGTACATATAGCAAAAGCTTTACAAGATGTTGTGATACATGCATGCACGACTATTTGAAAATAGCCACGTTCATAATGCTTCAGACAAAACCCGAGGCCAGCCAACCTGATTTGTGTTTTCTTATCTGAATTTTCCTCACTCGCAAAGGCAAATGCCGGATTGGAATTTACTTTCCGCCTATTTCGATCGCTGTTCTGTCCGTTGTCTTATTGTTGTTGTGGTTGTTGTTGACGGTAACCCACAAACCTTGCGGAGAAGCTTGCTCATTGAAGACTATTTTGTTGTGCTGTAAAATAATATGCAAAACAGTATGTCTAAAAACATCAACAATTCAAAATGTGTTAATATTTACTTTTCTTATTCTCAATATCATACATACAATACAAAAAATATGCAATATCAATCTCACATAACCTACCACTTCCATATAATGGGGGGGGGGTTGAAATATGGAGGTCCTCGCATAACATGCCTATATGAAATAATTTCTGCTGATAACATGAACAATCGCAATTATATAGAGTGATTCACGAGGAAAGGTAAAAAATTTAGGATACGATAGCTTAGGCCATTTTGAGAGAAAAAGTTCATATGAACATAGGCCCGTTTGCGAATGATGGCTGAGCTAGACGCATTTTTTTTTTTTGTAAAACGTCTCGCCCCAATGTGAATCAGCCGTTACCATATGCTGCTGACATGAGACAAGGTCACCGATCGCAATGAATGACGTAATATTGGAATCTGCATTGTGAGCGATATGTAGTAAGAGAAGTTCATTCACCTCACAAACCGGGTGGTGGAGCATTACAAATGTACAATCGCCTGCCCTTGTCTGATCTAATGACATAGAACCCACACATAACACAAATACACTATCAACTTATCGGTTCACAGCAGTTCAGTCAGCTACCTACAGTACAATAATTATACAGGTACAGTTATCGAAAGTGTTAAGTTGTGTTTTTCAAGATGCCTTATAAATTTTCGACTGCAGAATACGCCGATATTGTGTATGATTATGGTTTGTGCGATGGAAGTTCCTTGCTGCCGTCGCTGAATATGAACAACGCTTTCCGAACAGAAGAGTACCATATCGAAGAGTATTTACTGTCTATGAGGTTGGATGAAAGACTTGGTATACCAAAGGAAGGTGGAAACGAGAGAGGCGTTAATCGACCGTATTTTGGATGCTGCACGGCGCATAAAGAACAGCTACGAGCAACTCTTCCGAGCGACGAGCGCGATTCACGCCCGAGCGCAACAGTGCATTGAAGCAGAAGGAGTTGCCTTTGATAATGTGCGAAAACATCGACCCGGACGTCTAGAATATTAGGTATGTATGCATAGGTGAATATAAACTTTAAATTTGTCCGTTATCTGTCTCTAAATGCGAGCTAGTATAATGGAATCCCAGAAGTTTTTGTGAAATCAAAGAGCCATATCTCCGTAACCGTTCGAAAACGGACCTATATTCATATGAATTTTTAGACTCAGAATGACTTCAGAATTCACATACTAAATTTTTTACCTTTCCTCGTGAATCACCCTGTATTTTCATGTGTTAGTAAAAAACGGACAACATTTGAAAATATATAACTAGAGAAAATAAGTCTTACATTTTTAAATATAAGATAACATAAAATTGAACATTCTGAGTGTACTGATTTTTTTTTGTACAATTGTATTGAATGTTTTCTTTAAACAGTCAATGTTTCAAGATGGAGTGTTAATAATGAGTTAGTTATAAATAAAAATACAACTCACCGCGAAGCTGAAAAGCTCCCTGGCTCACGCCTGCATCCTACTGCTCCTGCATTCAGTGCGTGCCACGCGTTGAAGTGAGACTTCTTTAGGGACCTCTAAGGAACTGGAATGCGTCTTAATGGCGATTCTTCCATTGACGGCACAGCACAGTGAATGCTTCTTCCTCCAGGAACTGTCTTTAAACTTACAAATCTTGGACGATTTAAGTAACGAACTTCATTTTCGTGTTCTACATTAGACGTGAAGGAAAACACAATTCCTTCCACATGGGATTTTGTCCACGCCTAGATTTCTGTGGGAGAAGTTATCATGGGTCCCTGCAGACTTGAATGTGCAGCTAGCCGCTTCATTGTGCCCTCTACACCATCATATAGACCTTTACCTTGGCTCGTCGCGAAGAAGTGCCTTTCGGCGGACACTTGGAAATTTTGTTCATGGTACAGGAGATTGGCAAAATGTTTATTGTTTTTATACTGCTGCGTCACACTAAAGTAAAATATGTTTCGAATTTCAGGATATGTCTGTTTTAGGTGTGATACATTTGTATTTTCAAAAAGGTGAACTCCTGAGATGTCGTGAACTAAAGATTCGGAAATGATTCAGAAACAAATATGGTTTAAATCATCGTCAAAAGAACTTCTGTAATAAATAACAAATGGATGTAGGTTGCTTGTCAATTGCTCCAGTGATAACCCTGTATGGCGAGGGAGCTCATAGCTGACAGCGTGAGATAGCGCGTGAACTTGATACGTCACTGCGGTTTAAGCGATATTAGCCCTTCACGCAGGTTCTCTTGTATTCATAACATTAATATGTACAACTCGATTCAAAGTTATCGGCCCTGTCCTTGGTTGTTTGGCTAAGGAGCGAGCTGTTTGTTGCGTCATAAGAAAGAAATTTAATCACAAATGTGCATAGGAGGAGAAGAGGGAAGAGGAAGAGTGAATATCTCTGCTCGTAGCTGAGGGACACTCATGTCAAGAAAATATAAGTTATCATGATATTTTGCAATTCATTTTGTATTCAGATAAATCTTATGATTGAATTCAAAATATTTTCACTATATCATGGCATTGTTCAGTCAACAGACGTAGTGGTTAGTAACGGGACGTGTGGAAGAATATTGTGTTTCAAGACGGAGTGTACCGTGACATGATATGAAGGAAGTGTTAATTGTTATGATTTCGCGGCCTGACCTGTGTAACTCGGCCCGCCAGTATTGATAAGTAACTCGCTCTTAGCCTATCTATTTACTTTTTGCAGCGGCCAAAATCCCAGAATCAAGTTGTACTAACCTCCTGATTGAGTTTCTGGTTGATATGTACATGTACTCACTGGCTATTAAGGAACCCGGAGGTTCATTACCGCCCTAACATAAGCCCGCAATTGGTCCCTATCCAGAGCAAGATTAATCCAGTCTCTATCATCATATCCCACCTCCCTCAAATCCATTTTAATATTATCTTCCCATCTACGTCTCGGCTACCCCAAAGGTCTTTTTCCCTCCGGAATCCCAACTAACACTCTATATGCATTTCTGGATTCGCCCATACGTGCTACATGCTCTGCCCATCTCAAACGTCTGGATTTAATGTTCCTAATTATGTCAGGTGAAGAATACAGTTCGTGCAGCTCTGTGTTGTGTAACTTTCTCCATTCTCCTGTAACTTCATCCCTCTTAGCCCCAAATATTTTCCTGAGAATCTTATTCTCAAACACCCTTAATCTCTATTCCTTTCTCAAAGTGAGAGTCCAAGTTTCACAACCATACAGAACAATCGGTGATATAACTGTTCTATAAATGTAACTTTCAGATTTTTTGACAGCAGACTAGATGACAAAGGCTTCTCAACCGAATAATAACACGCATTTCCCATATTTATTCTGCGTTTAATTTCCTCCCGAGTGTCATTTATATTTGTTACTGTTGCTCCAAGATATTTGAATTTTTCCACCTCTTTGAAGGATAAACTCCAATTTTTATAGTTCCATTTAGTACAATATTCTGGCCACGACACATAATTATATACTTCGTCTTTTCTGGATTTACTTCCAACCCTATCGCTTTACTTGCTTCAAGTAGAATTTCCGCGTTTTCCCTAATCGTTTGTGGATTATCTCCTAACACATTCACGTCGTCCGCATAGGCAAGAATCTGATGTAACCCGTTCAATTCCAAACCCTCTATGTTATCCTGAACTTTCCTAATGGCATATTATCAGGAACTCACTTGACGATATTTGTCAGAGGAAGAAAAATTGTTTGTAGGTATCTGAAGTCTGACTAGTGTAATATGTAGCTAGTCGGCGATGTATGCAATGGAGAGGAAACGAACTGGCCACCGTACCCCATTATCTCCTGGCCTAGTTGCCTCATAAGTGGTGTCTTCTTGGTATCATTTGTGAGGTTCAGACCTGTCTTAGGACAGATGACAAACAACAACAATATGTACTAAACCATTCAAGATTCCGGAATGAAAATTGATAGGTAAGCCAATATACAACCATTTCTTATAAATTAAATCTTGTGTGTCCCAAAGCGTTCAATTTTAAGTTATTAACATTTTTATACAGTATGTTATTGGTCATTTTCACACCATCATAGAACACTAGTAACATTTAGTAAGTTACAATGATAATTTAAACTAAATTTATTTTTACTTATGGCAGTATTCTATTTGCTTTCAAAAAACTAACTGTGACACCGTCAAGGCATTTTTCGGAAAATTCTACAAGCGTACAGGCCTATAAGCCATACTTTAAGTGATATGAGAATAATTTTTCAGCAAGTAACTATTTATTATAACTATAAACATTTATTAAAATATGAACATTGGAGATATCACCTATTCAAACTCCAAAATTTTTCATGGAATGACCCTATTATTACACTAATCAGACTTCAGGTGTATACAAACAATTGTTCTTCCTCTGACACATATCGTCAAGTGAGATGTACACTTGGTCAAATGAAAGTGGAGGGCGTCTGAGAGACTAAGTTCGAATCGGCTATTTCCGTGAGCGCTCGGGACAGCCAGGCTTTGTTTAAAATATTGCGTATATTCTTCTCGTAGTTATAATGGGAAAACAACTATTAATCACTAAAATCTTCCGAGAAAATAATTCATTACGAGTTTTAAAGCAGACAGATCATTCAGATTGTTTGAACAGTGAATACTTAACACAAACACTATATACTGTATAACAGGTTCTAAAGTGGAGTACGACCATTGCTCGTTACAATGCCATTCTGACTGCAATAAAACTCTTAGTGCAGTTGGTAGAGCGTTAGCTAAGAGTTCGTGAATTTGCAAGTTCATATGTTCGTGGAGTTACTAAACTTCTTTTGTTGCCTTTTTAATGCATCAATGAAAATATTAAAGGTTTTCGTTATTTTTTTCCTCTTAGATTTCGCTTTATAATTTTTTTCTTGTTAACAGAAACTTTTGACGCTAGAAGGAAGTAATACTAAAGACGACAATCAGGGGCTTTCATATTAAAATGCTGTGTTCGTTATTTTATTAACCCCTTCTGCTTTGCACTCCATTGCCTAAGAAACATTCAGTAAATATGTTGACGGTTAAATAATTTGCAACTTGTGCTACAGGAAATATGATTATTATACTAATCTAAATCCGTGATCATCAGGGCCTAAACGTAGTAATTGCTAACAAGAAGAAAAATCATAATTCTGATAACAAATTATATCCTGATTTCATGGAATTATAACCATAAATTTTCAGCAAATTTGTAATTATCTGTACGTAACATGAATTAACATAAGCAAAATTATTTGATTATATTACATAAACATTTTCACTCTCGTTAAGATGATCTAATTTTGCACTATCTGATAGGTTATTAGGAACCTCTTTCGTTTCCACTATTGTATTCACTAAAGAATTGTCTGAGCCACAGCCTTCTTCATTTTGCACGTGTACTGGACCTACTATTCGTAGTAGCCTGTTCTTCGGGACCGTTATATTTGCTGAGTTTAGTTTTTCATTTCTTATTTTACTCTATAAATAATTTGAAGAACCCCATTTAATTTTCAGATTGAATGCTGTGTACATTATGGTGGAATATCATGGTAAATGAATCTCCATTGTAAATTCAATTTAATTAGAGTTTCATTACTGACACCGTAACAATTAAACGTAACAGTACAAACGGAATGCGAAACAAAGTGAATCCATTCCGGGAACAAAAGATCCAGTAATCTGTGTTATACTTATGAAACAGCTAGCCACACTAAACACTCTTAACCCTAAAACAAAATTTACCATCCTCCCTTTCATCCCCCATTCACAAATTCCGATACGCATTATGGTTATGTGAAATGTACCTATACGTTCTGTACAGCCAGAATGCATAATAACCACGGTTCATCACAGGATAATCCTCTTTTAACTCTCTTCCAAATTACAGCGAACCCAGATGCACTGCATAAATGTAATGCTTGGAGCTTGAAACAGAACATCGTGTACAAGCAACTCTGAAACGTATGTTATATTCCATTTTCACGCCACGTTTATAAGAATTCAATTTGTATTTCCGAAGACTGAATACTTCACACATATTAAATTTTGGCGTATAAAATTTTGCTCCTAACATATGTCCTACAGCTGTTTTAATTAAACATTAACTAATGTATTTTGTCTTGAATTTAAAACAAATCGAATAAGCAATGTTCTATGTTTCATATTGTGTGTAAAGGAGCACTTCTATTGGATGTAGCAACGTTGCCTAATTGTATTCATATATTGGTATACAAGAACACACATACAGTACATTTTATGTGAATTGTTTAAAAATTAAAATAGAGAATATAAACAAATACAGAATAGTATATTATGTCTGAAAGGGAAAGAAGATTAACATAACAAAACTTCTACAAAACTATGCAGATATTCATATAGATTAAATTTAATTTATTCTAGTTTTACTTAGCTGTAAGATTGGCAACAAATAGACCGCATGTTTTATTGATTTGGCATAGTGAAAAAGTAAAAATTATTCTTTACAGATCTTTATCAATAAAACGACTAAAAACAATATATTTAGTTGTTTACAATTTAATTTATTCTAGTTTTACTTAGCTGTAAGATTGGCAACAAATAGACCGCATGTTTTATTGATTTGGCATAGTGAAAAAGTAAAAATTATTCTTTACAGATCTTTATTAATAAAACGACTAAAAATATATTTAGTTGTTTACAATGGAACTACATTTTAAAATAACTAATATTTAATAGTATAGAGATACAACATACATTTCAAAATTCGCAGAAGACGAAATCTCCTACTAATGAAACTAGCGTGGAGATTAAGTCATTTTTCTTGAGTCTATTGAAGAGTACAGATCTGTTCTTGTGAAGTACGGCCTTTATATTATTTTCTGAGTCTGCTCTAATATCGATATTAATATCTATGTTTCTATATTATGAAATAATACTGTCTAGGGTGTCTTCCTATTTTGAACATTCTTGACAAGAGATTACTGAATGGGTTCAGTTGCCCCAATCCGAGAAATCTATCAAAATTCGTGAGAGAAACGTTTTTCCTATTTTTAAGTTACGTCAACCTAGATAATAATGATCAGAAGAATTTTAAAATGACTTTTGCGTCACACAGTAATGTTTATATGATGTGCTATAGCGATTTGTTATGTAATGATAATAATACATTAAAATAAATTAATTTATTTTACCTGTTTCAGTTAAGGCTGTAAGGTCTTCTCTTCCACTACACTGGAAGCACATAAATGTACAATTTATCAATAATATAACAAAATACGAGTAACATTACAGATTTGAGATTACATACAGTATTTTACAGTGTGGAGGTACAGCTGAGTCAGGTTGCCTCTCGAGCCGGTGTTTAGATTGTCGAGGACAGAGGGCTGAAGCAGGTAGAGAGGTAGCTGTGTGAAAAAGTGCATAGAATTCGTGCAGGACACAGAGGGAATGCAGCTTTCTTCGGCGAAAGTTGGAGTGATATTAACTGATTACGAATGTAACATATATAACGGACACATGCATTATGAACACGTTGTAATCTTAGTCCTTCTTAGTCCTGAATTGGTGCAAATGTCAGAGAGCAGAATGTCATATTAATAAAAAAGAGGCACGATCTATTTAAGAACAAGCTTCTTTGTCAGAGTGAAGGACAAGATAATTTTAAGACGTTCCAGAGAATGGAAAATTTGCATAATTAGCAGAAATGCAAAATATGCTCTGCTTAATAAAATAACAACAGTTCCTTGATGTATAGATACCTTTCCTGGGAAATTATTCATGATATATAACTGTTGTATTGAATGATTCCAAGAGGTAAAATTGTATTTAAACTTTTTTACTTGGATAATTTTTTTTATTTTGTTCTATGAAACAGCGTAAATTTTTAAACAACATACATAATATTCATCCAATCAAAATATTGCTCCATGGGAATTTATGAGTGTAGAAAGCAGTCTGGGAAATTGTATTAATTCCTCCTTAATGTTAGTTAAATAAGCATTAAAGTGAGTTTGAAATATCAAATGCTGTGATCCGTTATGGATAATCTACATATCGTCGCTTAAGAAACAATACCGCGTAACTGAGATTTTTGGTCAAAACTGTTTTTTTGCACAGATGGTACCTCCACTGTCACCTGCATGCATTGACAAGCGCGGGAATTTGATTGCATGAATGGCCTGCGTGCGAAGGAGGGGGGTACAATACCGCGTATCTGAAGTCAAGAGAAGTCTGTAGGAAATACCGCGTATCTGATAACAGAGAGGTTGTTATGTCTACTCCCTGCGCGCCATCAGTACGGAAGCTGGTTCTCGTTACTGCCTTGTAAAATTGTATCAACAGTGTGTGATATTCTGAGAAGATTAAAGAAGTGTTCAGTTTCAAATATTTTAAAAGGTAGGCCTAAATATAATATAATTATTTCACTAATGTCAATTGCATGTTAGTTGAGCTGAATTCACGCAGAAACTTACTGCAAGTTCATTCACTGAAATATATTATATAGGCCTACAGATACAAGAAAAGAAATGGACAATGAATCAGACGACGGTCAGTTTAGCGAGAACGAAATCCTATCTGTGGTATGTTCTGCATTCAAGACAGGAGAAACTTCTGTGAACATTAAAAAAGGTATGGCATAAGAAGTATCACAGTTATTAAACGTTTATTTTTCTTCAGTTACGGAATCATAACAGCAAACTTAATTTAAGTAATAAGGTAAATTAGGGTCTGTTGGACAGTCGGGCATGTTGGACACTTTGTACTTTAACGTGTTACCTCGCCACTTGTGGGCACCAAATTCTGCTAGAAGTCAATTTCGGAAGTAGTCAAGAGTGGGACTAACTCCGACCGTTGACTTCTAGCAGAATGTGGTGCCCACAAGTGGCGAGGTAACACGTTAAAGTACAAAGTGTCCAACATGCCGACTGTGCAACAAACCCTAATTTACCCTATAAATAATCATGAATGGGCAGCTAAAATAATTTGCGCTACATTCAGTGGTCCTGAGCTTGGTTCCTTCCATTTCCTCCGGTAGGAGGAAGATCTAAATTGATGATAATATTTACTACACATGTCTATTAATCCATTTATATCACATATATAAACACTAGTAATCTCATGTTATTCGTAGGTGTACTGCCTGATAATTCAAATGCAAAAGAAAACCGTCCTTCTGAAAATGGGCTGCTGCAGTGTTACCGGTAAGGTTATGATCATATTATGCAGCCTGGTATGATTTAAAGCAACACTATTAAAATAATACCGCTAGACATAGGACAGGACAGAAACTGAAGACAATACCCCGTCAATGAAGGATCTACACCAAATTTCGGATGGGTCTTCAGATGTAGACGACCCCGAAGAATTCGTGAGTGCTACTTATTCTACATCTTTACATTCATCAGAAAAAGGTAAAGAGAAGAATCTACAAGCGTTTAATGGAAATTTGACAGAAAAGAGAAAAAGAAGTTCAAAGCAACACAAGGGTAAGTGGAAGAAAATGAAAAATAAAAAACTTAGAATGGAAGAGGATGCTTATCTTAGCTACAAGAGATCGAAAGATGGCACAGAGACACATGAAACGGAAAGAGATGCAAGGAATTTGGGGCCAGAGTGTAATTATAAAATGTGCCAAAATTCGAAAGTAAGAGGCTGTAATTTAATTTCGAATGAGAGAAGACACATCTTTCAGGCATTCTGGAAAACTATGACTTGGGAGCAGAGGACCGTTCACGTATCAAATCTTGTGAATTTCACTCCTACGAAAAGACCTGGCAGTACAAATTCTGAATCGAGAAGAAAGAGAACATTTGTACACAATCTAAAAGTTGATGAGAAAAAAATTCAGGTTTGCAAAATGATGATTCTATGTACATAGGGAATTAAAGAATTAACTGTGCGATATTGGTTACCTAATAGTACTGATGGCGTTCCTTCAGTAAAAAAAGAGTCATGTTCTCGTGCTAAAGCACAGAAAAAAAAAGAGGATTAGTAGCCTGCCTAAATTATCGTCACATTATTGTAGGTAGAACCGATTGTGCCATAGTGTTTATGACAATATTTCACATTTGGGTTATTCAAGGATTACGTTTTGTGATTTCAGCATAGGCCTATAATTATTTCTTTATTGTGTTTAACGAATATTGTGCCTGAAAAATTATCATCATTATTATATTTTTATATGATTTTCTTTTCATTATTCGCAAGTCAGTCAAGTCCATTGTCAATAATAATAATAATAATAATAATAATAATAATAATAATAATAATAATAATAATATTATTATTATTATTAATATTATTATTATTATTATTCATTATTTTATTATAAAATTATACTTGTCAGCAACGTTTTAGTAACAATTCTGCTTATCTATTCAAATACATAGTGTGAAAATAAAGTACCTTGTAACAGATTATTATTATTATTATTATTATTATTATTATTATTATTATTATTATTATTATTATTATAACAATAAACATTGAACTGTGTCTTCGTTTTTCCTTTCCCATAGTTTCAGAATTTGATTGACTAAGAATGCAGCAATCATTTTCTGGAACGTAATCTAGTGCTGATTCAAGCTACAGCCTACTGACCTTGACGTCAAGTCAGATGGTAGGACAACAATTCAGATAACACATTGACATATACAAGAGCACGAATAATATTTCCAGAAGGCAGTTTTACTGTAAAGTAAACGCTTGTCAACATGTGTCTTGAAGCTGCTAAGTTGCCTCACAATACCGCTTAACTAAGAAACTGTAGTCAACGGCAAAGTTCCAATACCGCGTAAGTGACATGGCCAAATGTCTACAGCCATGATAATCCATTTTCAAGTAGTTACTAATTAGTTAAGCTATTTCATAGCCATAAACCAATTTTCAAGATTATTGCGTTATTTTTATGGGTTTTATTCGGTTTTTTCCTTCTCCTGTAAAATTTACATTTTGTCAGTTACGCGGTATTGGTTCTTAAGTGACGATATCAAAACTTCCCATATCCATTCTGTGCTAAAATTCCCATGTCTTCAGGAACATTTTTCTCATTTGCTTCCTTTGTATATCTTATGATATACCTTCTCCATTTCTTACAATAAAGCTGATTATTCATTCATTCATTCATTTAGTGTTCTGCCGAAGGGCAGATCTTTCACTACAAACCCAGCTTTCTCCAATCTTTCCTATTTTCTGCCTTTCTCTTTCTTTCCTCATTATGATCCATATTTCTTAATATCATCTATCATCTGATATCTTCTTCTACCCCGAACTCTTCTCCCATTCACAATTCCTTCCAGTATATCCTTCAGTAGGCAGAAAGCTGATTATGTGACCACAACAACAACAACAATAATAATAATAATAATAATAATAATAATAATAATAATAATAATAATAATAATATCCCACAAAAGTAGACTGAAAAATATATGTGTGGGCCACCTTACAAAGTAACAATAATAATTAAGTAAACTAATTTCCTGATTCATATTATGAATACAATTTTAATTGATATTAATTGTATATGTTTTCAAAACAAACGCCAAACAAGTTAGTACAGTGCATTGAAACGAGAACGTTATATTCGGATATGAATTAAAAATTGTCGTATACAAAAACAAAAAAATTACAGAAGTCACACGAGATTATTCTGCTATGAACTACATTACTTCTTGTTTACATACATGAAATAGCGTCAGACTGATATAAAGTACAGACGAATGCAAGATTCAATGCACCATTTCCCTTACTTGTTGTGATACAGAATGAGGCTTACAATAAAGAATAACATTTTAAAAGGCTTCCGTATTAAATTCTAATCACAAAATCTATAAATATGGCGTGGTGTATGACAATGATCTGTAGGCTAACATTGTAATACATAAGAATAATTAATTCTGTTCGAATACCTGAGAAATGGGGAGACGCCAGATTTTCGCTAACTATTTTTCACAAATTTCTGCTAATTGAGTCAAGAGAGTTAAATTTAGTTTAGATATGAAGGACACTCGTTCAATAGCAGACCCAATTACTAGAAATTTGTCAAGAAAATGTTTCGTGAATATAAGGTGTCTCTACTAGTAATAATAAATAATAAAGATTTCCACTCCACCACAATTATATATGAATAAATATTAGCAAAGTTAATTAAATTTTAAACTGTACTAACTTTAAAATTGTACATGATCTACACACACAGATCCAGTACTGCAATAGAGTGACGAAACTTTATCCTATAGAACGGGCGATTGTAAATTGTACTGGAAAATAGTAAACTGCACTGCAAAGATACCGGATGGTTAATCATTTATCATGTAAACTGCACTGGATGACCTAAGACTAGAAGATATAAACTGCTCTGAAGCTATGAGCTGATTGTTGTATAGACTGTAAGTTACTAACAATTGAGTTTATTATGGGTGTCGATTATAAAAATACGTCTTGTTCAACAATAATACTGTATTTTATTCTTGTCCATTATCAAGCACTTGTTCAACACATACTGTACTGCACCACTTCAATTTATTAAGCGTGTCGACTATTGAACATTTCAACACTAATACTGTACCGTATTTTGACAAAGCTATAACATATATTTTTTATGAATTACTTACTTACTTACAAATGGCTTTTAAGGAACCCGAAGGTTCATTGCCGCCCTCACATAAGCCCGCCAGCGGCCCCTATCCTGTGCAAGATTAATCCAGTCTCTATCATCATATCCCACCTCACTCAAATCCATTTTAATATTATCCTCCCATCTACGTCTCGGCCTCCCTAAAGGTCTTTTTCCCTCCGGTCTCCCAACTAACACTCTATATGCATTTCTGGATTCGCCCATACGTGCTACATGCCCTGCCCATCTCAAACGTCTGGATTTAATGTTCCTAATTATGTCAGGTGAAGAATACAATGTGTGCAGTTCTGTGTTGTGTAACTTTCTCCATTCTCCTGTAACTTCATCCCGCTTAGCCCCAAATATTTTCCTAAGCACCTTATTCTCAAATACCCTTAACCTATGTTCCTCTCAGAGTGAGAGTCCAAGTTTCACAACCATACAGAAGAACCGGTAATATAACTGTTTTATAAATTCTAACTTTCAGATTTTTGGACAGCAGACTGGATGATAAGAGCTTCTCAACCGAATAATAACACGCATTTCCCATATTTATTCTGCGTTTAATTTCTCCCGAGTGTCATTTATATTTGTTACTGTTGCTCCAAGATATTTGAATTTTTCCACCTCTTCGAAGGATAAATCTCCAATTTTTATATTTCCATTTCGTACAATATTCTGGTCACGAGACATAATCGTATACTTTGTCTTTTCGGGATTTAATTTTTTATGAATTTAAATGTATTAATTTTTCCTTCCTGGTAATGAGAAATTTGTCTTTCAACGTAAATTTGTTCCTTCTTAGTGTGTGAATTTTTTTCCTCTATGTGGTGTATTGATGCTATTGACCTTTACGTGAATTTCGATCTAAAGACTGATTAACTGGTCCACAAAACTATGTATAGAGGGATGAGAAGACTTAAAAGAAGAGTTGAAATGCGAATGGAACATTCACACCCATTCGTTGTCCGACCTGTGACCGCAGACTATGCTGTCTACATATTCGGCGTAAATGGCGCATCATCATCATCATCAATATAATTGTGAATTAAATAAGAAAAAACTTGTACTACAGACTCAGTTTCAGGTTGTATGGGAATCAGATCATGCACAAACGCATCTCCTACTTCATCCGGCTGTAAGTAAAGCAGCTCGAATACATAGTGTAACTGTCCAGTGATAGAATCCTTGTTTTTATATTCACAAGCCAGAACTAATCCCTGAATTTTTTTCCACCAGGAATTGCTTAAATGACACCTTCACAAAATATTTTCAGTATTTGCTCACACTTTTTTCACTGCAACATGAATAGCTATTTCGAAACCTGAAATTACTGTAGGAGGCTCATATTTCTTACTAAAGTTCTCCTCACATTTGCTACAAATGGTAAATTCAAGCAAGGTGATGTGTCGATTGTCGAGAGTATACAGGCCGGGCAAAATAGTCAGGCAAAATTTAATAAAATGAGAAGAAGTGCAATTTACAACATCCAGTGCAATTTAACACATGTAAAATCAGTGCAGTTTCTATACGGAAAGTTTGAATTCCAGTGCAATTTACTACCGCCCCTGTAGAACAGGGCTGGGCACCGGGAGCGATTCCAAACTCTAAATCGGGACGCATCAATGCTGCGCGGTGTTCAGCGGGGAAGATGGGAGTTGAAGAGAAGTCATGTGGCTCCCCGTAACAGAGTAGAATTTTCTCCTGATGTCCAGTCCTGCTATAGAAGATAGACAGAGGAGAGAAGCGATTTCTCTGAAAACATGATCAATGGGTTAATATAGAAATCGCATTCAATCTTGGTGAAATTAATAATGACATATTACCTTTAAAAATGTTGTACGGTACCACTAGCTGAGAGAAAAAAAAACCATGAAGACACCTCAGAAGTTTCACAGACCACATGATTTGGATGATCTTATGGCCTGAGAAGATGAAATATATTAATATTTTAATAGATTTCTACTTCGCATTTCTCTGAATATTTTAATACAAGGCAGATATAAAGAAGAATGAAAAGATGAAGTTCTAAGAATAACAAATAGTACAAAGAATTGCATATAGACGAATCAGTTTTTCTAACAATAAGAGCTACAAAAATGAAAAGAAACTCATAAAATGCAAATAATTATCATTAGAAGCTATTGTTAGAAAGAAACGAATAAATTGGGAATACTAAGCGAAGAGGAAAACGTAGAGAGAAAGAGAGGGAAACTCTGTTAAATAAGAAGCTAGGACGGAAAAGAAGTTACAGAATTTTAAGAATTATTTTCTTCGCTACTATCAGTTGCGCTTTTGCTTCAATAAAAGCTGCAAAGCTGGGGGTGGGAAGGATACAATATCGTAAAAGATTCAAATTGGAACCCTTTATTTGCTTCTAAAGACAAGGGTTGAACAAAGGAAGGGTGACGATGATTATGGTAGTGGTGGTGATGGAGGTGATAGTAGTAGGAAGATTCTAGAATAGGGGTGAGAAGTTGTAACTGGACTAGACAATTGACATGCAAATTACCCCTTCCGTCACTATTACGCCCCCTCTCCTTTTCACCCCTTGCTACAAACTTGTACGAAGTTTCCGTTAAGATGAGACTTGGATTCATAATAAGGAGTTTCTTGTGGCCTTTGAAAGGGTTTGGGGATGAGTTAGGGTGCACTGTGGAACTATTATTCCTGGTTATTGTGTATTTGGTAGTTATGTTTCAATTTCAGTCAGTGAAATTTTATTTACGCCAAATAAATATTATTATTATTATTATTATTATTATTATTATTATTATTATTTGCATGTGGAAATACTCAGAAGAGAGAGAGTAGAGATAAGAGAGAAAGAAATAGAAAACATGGAAAGCTGAAGCTAGAAATAAGTAGAAAAAGAGCAGCAGTAGATCATTAAAAAAGAAAAAGAATAAAAAGAATCAAGAGCAGAAAAGGAAAGCAAGAACAATGTGAAAATGAAGTGATGAAAAACTAAGTAAAGAAAATGAATAAGAAGAAGCGTAAGGTAAACAAGAGAGAGAAGAAGGGAGATTAGTGGAAGAGAAAAGAAGAAAGAAAATTGAAAACTGTAAATAGAAAAAAGAGTGTAAGGAAGCGGCAGAAAAAAAAGAAATAAGAAAAGAAAGCTGGAATACAAGGGCGGATTGAAAATACAATGATAAGTGGGAAATGTGTACACATCGGATTTATAAAGTAAAGTAAAACCATCTGCCCATCAATACGGGTGACCATAAGGATCCAGAAAGCAAATACTTATATAAAAGTATACAATGAAAATACATACAATAAGTTTCATAAGAAAATTAAAGTGAATCATATTACTTGTAATAGAGATGAAATTGCAAAATTTGAATTGAATACTTTAGAATTTCTCTAAGGATTTTCTCAAGGTTGTAAAATGTGAATCCCTTTGATTTTAAAAGGCTATAGGTGTATTTGGAGATAGTACCACGAACTCCAAAAAGAAGTCCGTGTACTGACCAACGATTAGCCATGATGTTATACTGCTTGCTAAAATAAGGAATGCAAGATTCATAGATGATTCTCTTTTCATTATCAGTAAGTTTTGGCTGTTGTGCGTCTCTTTCATACCTGATAGTCGGGTCAAATATTGTTCCTGTGTTGTTTTTATATCAATAACAACAAAATCTGCTCGTCTTGTCGAATCATCGTCCGAGATACAATGCACTTCTTCATGGACTTACAATCCTTGTTGTCTTAGGGTATCAGCAAGCATTGTTCTCACCCTGTGATGGCGGTTGTTCCGCAGTAACTCAGTCTTTCGGCAGAAACCTAACACATGTCATAGTGTTTCAGTCTCGTCCCAGCCTGGGTGGCGGCAACGGGTTGAGTTGAATGCTCTTCCTGGGACTGACCGTACTGCAGAAATATTGCATGACATCTTCACCGCATTAATATATTCAGAGGAATAGAGGAAGACATTTTACAAAAAAAAAAATTGAGAAGAAAGGAGGATAGTTGAGAAAATAAATGGGAAGATAGAGAAGAGAGGAAACCCTATTAAGGAGGAGAAAGAAGATAACAAGAACGAATTACTAGAATCATAAACAAGAAAAGATGGTCAAAGAAAATGAGAAGGAAGAAGGGAGGAATTTCTTTGCCTCTATCCCGGTTCTAAAAGTAACGTTGAAAGACAGGGACAATGATTCGTGAAGTTGGATTGTCCTGGGAAGGTCAGCTTTGATATATTGAGTTTATTTCTATGTCAAGTATACTCCGGGGATCGTGACATGCTGGTAGCAATCACAGTGCTGACAATCCATCTACATGAGTCTTGCTCATTAATCATGGGATGATGAGTGAGTAGTAGGTTAGATATCATATCACTTGACTACCAGCCGCCAGAGGAAAGAAGAAAACATGCAAGGCTCCAATACTGATAGCAATTGACAGCATGATGGATGTATGGAAATGCAGTAGACATGCACCGCAAATGCAACGCAAATTGTTCCTTTAAACCGCATTGATACATTTAACAAGCGAAGCATAACCTGAAAGGAACAACTGTTTGGTGCTTCTTACTTGTGTTTCGTGGAAATCATAGACGGGACGGGAAATTCCACATAATATCATATACAAATTGAACTGTGCCCTCATTTAGAAATTGTTTACGCAATTATTTAATTACAATTAGCTTAATTTTATATCACTATATTACTCATTTATATTTCAATTATTGAAATGATTTGTGTTATAGTTTATTATTTCATTTAAAATTTTCTGTAATTAATATGTTGTACTATTGATATGCTGACAGTCCATTATTTATTTTCACGTATGAAATGAAATGTGTTTCCATGCGATACGATTTTAATTACTGGAAATCTAACGCTGTTTTAATTATCCCAAATGTTTATAATTTACACAAAACTTAAAAGCATTATCTCTTTGGTATTCCTTGAACATATTGTTTTACACCAACACAGTTACTCATAATCATTAATGTAGATATGAAAATGTCGTTATTTTATTATGGCGGAAAACTGAATTGAATTTATTTACGGAAGGGGCAATATAGCCCATCACCACAGTCTAGTATATACAGTCACGAAGCTCAATACGTAGTAAATATGCATCCATAGATAGTTGCCAACCACCAGGATAGCTAATATCGCCTCATTACAGACAATGCGAAATAGTACCGGCACAGTCTATTATTCCTAGCACCTTCACAACTCAAGCTTCGTGACTGTATATACTAGACTGTGCCATCACTGTGACCTATTATGGTCTATTGCGCTAACCCTCAAGCTAGGCGCATTTCCAAACCCACACCGGCTGACTACACTAAGGTTCGCTGCGTACCCAGATGTCGAGCAGGCAACTCCCCTCGTCCCTATGCCAGCCCCCTTCTTGCGTCGTCAGCCGGCGATAGGGGAACGCTATGGAATGATGACGAAAATGAGATATGGTGACGGAATGATGTAATATGGGGAAAAACTGGAGAACCCCGAGAAAAACTCCAACTGCGACCTTTCCGCCACAAGTGTCACTATGGATTTTTCAATGAAAAATCCCATACCTGACCGGGACTCGAACCCGGGCCGCCTCCGTGACAGGTCAGAGGTCTGACCACTCAACCACCGCAGGGGTGGCGGAACACTGAAATGAATGAGATCAGGAGAAATAAAAATATGTACAGTAGATCTGAGTTAAAATAGGATTTATTTAATTAAATTTTGCAAGTAATATTACTATTCACAATATTCTGCACAAATCATTGTTGTTTTTCTTGTTGTTGTTGTTGTTTAGTAACTGTCCGAAGACAGATCTGAAATCAAAAGTGATACCAAGAAGCCACCACTTATGAGGCAACTAGGCCAGGAGATAATGGGATAAGATGGCAAGTTCCTTTCTCCCTCCATTGCATACATCGCCGATTGGCTATATATTACACTAGTCAGACTTCAGATGAATAAAAACAATTTTTTCTTCCTCTGACACATACCGCCAAGTGAGATGTACTGTCTAATGTACTCGTAATAGATGTACATATCATCCAAACTCTCAATCGGGGGATTATTATTATTATTATTATTATTATTATTATTATTATTATTATTATTATTATTATTCCAATTCACTGTGGGCTAAAGCAAGGAGATGCACTATCACCTTTACTTTTTAATTTAGCTCTAGAGTATGCCATTAGGAATGTCCAGGATAACAGAGAGGATTTGGAATTGAACGGGTTACATCAGCTGCTTGTCTATGCGGATGACGTGAATACGTTAGAGAAAATCCACAAACGTTTAGGGAAAATATGGGAATTTTATATGAAGCAAGTAAAGAAATAGGTTTGGAAGTAAATCCCGAAAAGCCAAAGTATATGATTATGTCTCGTGACGAGAATATTGTACGAAATGGAAATATAGGCCTAAAAATTGAAAATTTTTCTTTTGAAGACGTGGAAAAATTCAAATATCTGGGAGAAACAGTAACAAATATATACGATACTCGGGAGGAAATTAAATACAGAATAAATATGGGAAAGCCTGTTAGTATTCGGTTGAGAAACTTTTATCATCCAGTCTGTTGCCAAAAAATTTGAAAGTTAGAATTTATAAAACAGTTATATTGCCGGTTGTTCTTTATGGTTGTGAAACTTAGACTCACTTTAAGAGAGGAACAGAGATTAAGGGTATTTGAGAACAAGGTTCTTAGGAAAATATGTGGGGCTGAGAGGGATGAAGTTACAGGAGAATGGAGAAAGTTACTCAACGCAGAATTGCACGCATTGTATTCCTCATCTGACATAATTAGGAACATTAAATCCAGACGTTTGAGATGGGCAGGGCATGTAGAATGTACGGGTAAGTCCAGAAAAGCATATAGAGTGTTAGTTAGGAGGCCGGAGGGAAAAAGACCTTTGGGTCGGCCGAGACGTAGATGGGAGAATAATATTAAATTGGATTTCAGAGAGGTGGGATATGATGATAGAGAATGGATTTATCTTACACAGGATAGGGATCGATGGCGGGCTTAAGTGGGGGCTGAAATGAACCTGCAGGTTCCTTAAAGGCCAATTGAACAAAGTAAGTTGTTTTATTATTATTTCTGAATATCTTCCATAGTTCACAAAAGTAATTTAATAAAAAAATTGCTGTCATAACATTGTCAGTTTATCCGTTCTTTATAACATATAATGGAGCAACATCGGTTTAAGTACCACAAGTGCAATGAAGTCTAGTGACACGAGTAAAAATTCAAGTGATTCGAGAAGTGAATTAAATAGCTTAGTGATAATGAAGGTGAGTGTAGAGATTGGATGTGAAAGTGTTTTTGTGAGTGCGAGGGATGAAATGTGGAGGTGTGAAGAGAAGAAAAAAGAAGGCGAGTTCATAACAGTTACGGATGAAGTTGATGATTCTGATCCAGCGAAAGTTAAGGATATAGATGATTTTGTAAGTATAATAGATAATAAATTAAAAGGAGTATGGTGGAGGAGGCTAGCCATGATAGCGAAGCACAGCATGACGAAAATAAGTGAGATAAGAAAATGTAATGCACGTAAGAAACATACATAATAACGATCCGATTGGATAGTGGCGTAGTAAGGGTTAGCAACAAGCATCATTAGAAACAGAGTGTGTTCTCTATTTATGAACTGGAAATTAAGAAACGAGTTATAAAATTGTCAATTTTGAATGAATCGAATTAAGTCAGCTTTTAAAGGTGGGAATACTGATCTAATTAAATGGGGACAGAAGTAAGAGATTATAGTAAATTGTGAATGAGTGTAAGGGAAAGAAGAGTACAGTAATGAGGATATGTAAGTAAGAGGTATTAATCTAAATTATAAGAGCGTCTACAAAAAGTATATATGTAAGGAATGTAATTGTGGCACCGGATACAATATTGTGAGGTCCACACTACAAGGATGTAAATTTCAAGAAATATATAGTGTTGAGGCCCTGGTAGCTCGACTGAAGAATAAAACACTGTAGAAAATATGTGTTTTATTGTCCGTGGTCTTCTAGCTCCAACAGTACACCACAGGATTACCAACCTTGAAGTCCCAAACTATGGCAGAGTCCCAACATATAGGTTATTTGAAAGTCAGTTCAAATATTAAACCACTATAAATATTATAATATTTGAGATAGGGGAAAAAACAAAAACATCACAGTGTTTGACAAGCAACGGGGTTTAAAAACATTGGGAAGATGTCCTCCGTTCTTTTGTTCAACGTACAGCATTCTGTCTGCGACACCATGCACAGCATTTTGCAGATAATGTCTTGGAATATTGGGAATTTCTTGTGAGATGGCATCTTTCAATTGCAGTAGGGTTCTTAGATGTGTCAGGAAAGCTCATTCTATAAAGTAACCCCACAACCAAAAGTCGACAGGATTGAAATCTGGAGATCACAGAGGACACATTGCTGGAAAGTGCCTACTGATGACATGATCGCCAAACATCTGCGTAATTAATTGTTTTGCAGGGATAAAGATGTGGGGTGGAGCGCCATCTTGCATGAAGATTATATTTTCCATATCGTGATTCCTCAGTCTAGGGATGACGAAGTTCTGTAACATGCTATAGTAGCGCTCCCCGTTTACTGTAATAGTCTGTTTTATTCCATTATTGTCCAAACCTGTGGAGTAACGGTTAGCGCGTCTGGCCGGGAAACCAGGTGGCCCGGGTTCGATTCCCGGTCAGGGCAAGTTACCTGGTTGAGCAAATGCTGGGTAACTTCCGGTGCTGGACCCCGGAATAATTTCACCGGCATTATCACCTTCATCTCATTCAGGCGTAAAATAAGCTAAGATGTTGATAAAGCGCCGTAAAATAACCTACTAAAATTAATGGTGGAGTTAACACACGTAATTGAGGTTCATTTTTTGACCAAAGACATGAGTAGGTACTTTCCAACTATGTGACCTCCGCGATCTCCAGATTTGAATCCGGCCGACTTTTGGTTGTGGGGTTACCTTAAAGAATTAGTTTTCCTGATATATCCAACAACCCTACTGCAACTGAAAGATGCCATCTCGCAAGGAATTCCCAATATTCCAAGACATTATCTGCAAAATGCTATGCATGGTGTTGCAACAGAATGCTGTACGTTGAACAAGAGAACGGTGGACACCTTCCCAATGTTTTTAAACGCCGTTGTTTGCCCAACACGTGATTTCCCCTCCCTTCATCTCAAATATTATAATATTTGTAGGGGTTTCATATTTGAACTGACTTTTGAAATACCATATATCATATATCATATCATAAAGTAAATTATTATGAGTAACAGTTAAAATTTACGTCTTAATTTCTTATCATCTAACAGCGTGACAAAAGAGTTAATTAAGGCGTTTCAGTTACAATTATCAGCAATTATTGTCCCCATATTTCTGTATTTGAAAAGAGAAGGAAGAAATGCCAATTACTGGAAGTCCTAAAGTAATTGAACTAAATTATATGTTGTTTTCAATTATGAAACTATATATACGTAGGTTAATTCTCAAAAAGCCGACTAACCGCTGCGTATTACATACAGCTAATGAAGATATATTATTCTTATAATTGGGAAATGTATGTAACATGTAAAACTCTTTTCTTTCTTTCTTTAATCCTGCATTTATAATCGACAAAATATAGAGACTTTGTAGTGATGTAAGGGAATAATCCATGGAACATTAGTGAAAAGAGGTATCGTGCACGAACGATTCAAAGTTAGGGTGGAAGACAACGACAATTCTTCAAACCGCATTTCTCCACTGGAACTGATTCAAAATAATAACTTTTTCATATATACTAATAACAAATCTATAACCAAATTTTTTCTGGTTATTTTGCGCTTTTCCAAAAATATCTGACGTTAACATGTATAATTAACCATCCTGAGAGCGAAAATCGTATTTTTGAAATTATTTTATGATTGTACATATGTCTGTCTGTCTGTCTTGATGTTTGTTACCTTCTCACGCGATAATGGCTGAACCGATTTTTACGAAAATTGCAATATAAATTAAGTTCGCTCTAACTTACTGTACATTTTAGGCTATATTGCAAACAAAATATTTAAAGGGGGGGTCTGAATTAAATGAATCGAAATATCTCGTTTATTACCGGTTTTAATTAAAAATGTTACATAACAAACGTTTCTTTGAAAACGATTTACGATAAGTTTTACTCTATGAAAAATTTTAATAGGACTGATATTTAACGAGATACTGTACACGAGTTTCAAATAACAATACATCCACCGCCTCAGACTAATAGGCTATAATGAAATGAAAACAAGTGACTCCATCTATTTAAGGCGGCCTTCCACACAACAAACGGAGAATATTATTCATTTACCACTATTTTTACAAGGATATATTATTGTATTCTATGATGGGATATATACTGTTCTCCAACCAGGAGATAAGCCGTGAAAGGAATGTGCTTACTATTGCGTCATCTATTGGAGCGAAGTAAAGAGATAATATTAGAGTTATAACGTCAGTTTGAAAATCATGCGCTCTCCTGCATATGTTTTTTCCTGTACAGAGGGACTAAAAGACCAGGAGATTAACAGTGATATAATTTTGTTACTAGGGTAGTATAAGAATGTGTATATCAGTGTTATGGTTTGTGCTTTGAGAGATAGCCAATAGAGATACGAGCACCCACGTGTGTGACCTTATAACATCTTATGACATCAACATTCATTCACAGCATCACCCCGCTTCGTTTCATTCCCTGGAGACTTTCTCATAGTTGGAGTACAGCAATTGATTATCAATATTAATATACAGAGAATATTTGTGTGTTTCTATGAAGTAATCTCAGAACCTACTTAACCGATATGGATAATTCCTTCACCGTTTGACATTGCAGTTTCTCTAGATTACGTAATTTTATATGGGGAGTGAGGAAAATTTGAAATCGGTCTTTACGCACAGAAAACTTGGTATTTTGTATGACTTGATTATTTAAACTCTAATTTTATACAGTTCAGTTTCTTTGTTGTCCACAGAACATAATAGTATTTTTAAAAGTTTTGTCGTAAAGATGAGTTCTCTATCTCGTCGGAAGGCAGAAGGGATAGATCAGAAAAATAGTTTAAAATATGTTCGATTTCAGACTCTCTACTTTGAAATTCAGGTGACAAGCCACAAGATTATATCTTCCTCCAAAACAATTGGCCTAAGTGGAACATACTAGTCTTTCTCACTGCTCTAGCCATACTGAATTTACCGCTATATGAATAGCATCCTCCAAATCTTCATAAATTTCACTGGGGTCTACAAAGCCCTTCAAGAATTCGAACAATTTCTTGTTGGTGTTGGACTTTTTATCTAGTAGGAAAGAAAATATTAATGGAACTTAAATGTTATTATTTAATACATGTATGCTGAAAATCGACTATTGGTAGAGACAGACTACACGTAACTAGTAATGATAATGGAGTTAGGTTAGTCAACTTTACCACATCAAAAAAATTAATTGTCAAAAGTACAACACTCCCCATAATATATTCATAAATATACTTGGACTTTTCCAGATGGATTTACACACAACTAAATATATCACGTCTTGCTAGATAAAAAAAAAAACATACTACCGTAATATAGTAGACACTTGAATCTTCAGAGAGCAGACTGTAATTCTGACCATTATTTGGTAATTGGAGAATTAAGAGAAAAACTGTCAGTAGCCAAGCGAGTAGAACAACAAGTTAATATTAGAAGATTCAATATTCCGAAATTAAAAGAAGAGGAAATTAAGCAACAATATCAAGTCGAAATGTCAAATAGGTTTGTAACTGTAGGAAGTTCCGAAGAAGTTGAGGAGTTAGATGTTAGTAGCGTATGGGAAAATATCAGAGGTAATATCAAAATTGCAGCTGAGCAGAGCACAGGTTATTATGAAACCTAGAAAAAACGTGGTTTGTTGAAGATTGTTGCATGGTAGTAGAAACAAGGAAACAGGCAAAATTGAAATTCTTACAGGATCCAGTACATGCGAATATAGATAATTATTTCAATAAAAGACGAAAAGCAAGTCGTACACTTAGGAATAAAAAGAGAGATTATACGGGGCAACTAGGACGTTAAAATGTTCAAAAAACTTACTTTTAAATGCACCGGCATTTTCAATCACAATAACCGAGGGTTTTGATGAAATTGCTTGAGTTTTTATAACAGATCCTCTAAGACATTTTCATGTCACACTTTGGTATAAGTAATGTAGTTCATTCATTTTTCTTTTAAATATACGCATATGAATAAATGAAAAAAAATAATAAATGGAAAAAAATTACGTATGTCGGAACCATTTTCTCTTTTATTTTCTAACATAGATGGCAGAAATTTTGAGTGAAGACACAGAATAAGTGTATGAATCTGCCTTGAAAAGAACACCTTCCTGGAAGAATGTATTGTTGTGCTATAATAATTTTGCTTCAAATATTAAAAAAAAAAAGAATAAATTTGAATATGCAAATAGTATGGAGTAACATTAAATTCTACAAAATTCCGTGATCTTAGTATGGGATATCAACTGTAACACTGGTAAGGAGTGTACCAAATTTCAAGTCAATAGCTCCAACAGGTTTTGAGAAGTGTGTTCCTAAATCATAAAAAAATTACTTTTGATAAATTAGGTTTAAATTAAAAAACATACCTTATTTCTCAATAAATGTCGTTTAAAAAGTCCCAGCACCATAATCTTGCTGCTTGATCTGTTCTCTGTCGTCTCTTTTTCTCTTCTGCACCCTCTTCCTTGTCCTCGCCTTCTTGGTCATCATTTCTGCAGCTTTATTGGCTCGGGAACATACATTTCATGCGAACTAATCGAATATTAATTTCATATAATCTGTGGTCTGTTCAGTTTGACGTCACTGTTGAAACAGAAGCTTCACAGTTATTGCACTGTATAATCAATTATGTTGCGAGTCCCTTCCTATCATTTACTGACTCACTAGCAATAACAGAATTGTCTGAGTCACAACATTTACATTTTACAAAATTATATAATAAATGAAGACTAATAATAATATTTACACTGTCACAATTAGATTCACTAATGTTCTTAGAATATGAAAGTTTTCGTTCAGATGAACTTGTAGACGTATTATTAAACCGTTTTCAGTTGTGTGGCCACTTGCAAGATTAGGCTCAGGCCCAATATATTTGTTGTTTCTGAATTTTCTTTTAGGGTTGAACTAGGCATGTTTGTAATACTATTATATAAATAACATTAAATTAAATAAGTAAACTTGCACACGACACGAATTATAGCCTGCAAAATTGATAAAATATGTAAACTTCACTGTACAATTTACCAAAACAATAACATACCAGCATGTAAGGTAATAAGAAAAATATCGAAAAATTAAATTCTTCGAGACATAAACCAATCGATAGCAGGCTGACCAACATTAGAAACAAATTTTCTTCAACAAAAAGGCAAACTAAAATTTACCTTATGTCTCAAAAGCGTCAAATATCGCTTGTAAACTATACCTGTTTTTTTAAGGAAGGGACATGACAGGAGCGTTCCTCTTGGAAAAACTGAATGTCACATAGCGTGGTAGGCCTGTTGCTATGGTAACAACAGTTGAGTTGCCAAACTTACCGTTCCTATGTGGCAAGTGCTTAATAGTTCTCTTGGTAACATTTATTGTGTACACAATGTTAGCATTGGTGCGTTTCGTGTTTGATTCTCTGTTGATTTTTGTATTGTTTTCTTACCTTCGCGTCAATTGTCAATGAATTTTTTAAGGTCAGCTATCTTAAAGTCAATTGCTAGCTTCCATCAGCTGAGAGCGTGGTAGTCCATATTGGCAACCTAGCAATGTAGTTTCAAGCTCGGCCGTCCCTTCTTTCGAAAAAACAAGTAAAAGCCAGAGATATCCTGTCATTTAAATGAAAGGAGTGACTGAACGCTCTACATTTTAAAGTAATATTTCTATACTCGAAAATCATTTCGAAACCCCCATAACCCATATATGTATTTACATAGAAAGAATGGGAGAAATTAAATTAAATTATGGTTTATTTAACGACGCTCGCAACTACAGAGGTTATATCAGCGTCGCCGGTGTGCCGGAATTTTTGTCCCGCAGGAGTTCTTTTACATGCCAGTAAATCTACTGACATAAGCCTGTCGCTTTTAAACACACTTAAATGCCATCGACCTCGGCCGGGATCGAAACCGCAACCTCGAGCATAGAAGGCCAGCGCTATACCAACTGCGCTACCGAGGGCGACGAATCGGAGAATCATAATAAGTTTTATACAAAAAATGTCTTGAAGGAAAAACTGAGTGAGGCAGAAACAAATAGTAAGAATAAAAACATAAGAGATTTATATAAGGGTATAAAGGAATTTAAGAACGGATATCAGGCAAGGGTAAACGGAGAATGAGAATGGTGACTTGCTTGCAGACTCTCATTCAATCCTGAACAGATGGAAAAATTATTTTGGCAAATACTAAATGTACATAGGCCAAATATAAATGACTGGAAGAAAATTCAAATACAAACTGCTGAGTCGTTTATACAGAAACCCGCACTTTCTGAAGTCGAAATTGCGATGGAAAAGATGAAAAAGTACAAGTCTCCTGGTATCGATCAAATTCCAGCAGAATTAATACAAGAGGGTGGAAGCGCATTATCTAGCGAAATTTATAAGCCTGTATTTATTCTTTGGGAAAAATAAATTGTACGAGAACAATGGAAGGCGTCCGTAATTGTACTTATCTTTCAGAAAGGGGAAACGAATACCTATAGTAACTTACGAGAATTATCACTTTTGTTGACGTTTTACAAAATTTTGCCCAATATTGTTTTGAGATGATCAACTCCATATGTAGATGAAATTATGTATTGGGGATCATTAGTGCGGTTTTTGGCATAATAGACCGTCTTTTGATCAGATAATGGAGAAAATGGGAGTATAAGGGTACAATACAACAGTCATTCATAGATTTTAAAAAGGCATATGATTCGGTTAAGAGAGAAGTTTTATATATTATACTTATTGAATTTGGCATTCCCAAGAAAATAATCCGATTAATTAAAATGTGTCTCAGTAAAACGTACAGCAGAATCTGAATAGACCACTCTCTTTCGGATGCTTTTGCAATCCAGTGTAGGCTAAAACAAGGAGATGCACTATAACCGTTACTTTGCTTTGCTCTTTGCTCTAGAATGTGCCATTAGGAAAATCCAGGATAACAGAGAGGGTTTGGAATTGAAAGGGTCATCAGCTGCTTGTGTATGGGAATGATGTGTATTTGTTAGGAGAAAATCCATAAACTACTAGGGAAAATACGAAAATTTTACTTGAAACAAGTAGCCTAAAAAGATAGATTTGGAAGTAAATCTCGAAAAAACAATGTATATGATTATGTCTCGTGACTAGAACGTAGTACGAAATGGAAGTATAAATATTGGAAATGCATTCTTTGAAGAGGTGAAAAAATTCAGATATCTTGGAGTAACAGTAACAAATGTAAATGACACTCGAAAGTAATTAAATCAGAATAAATATATGAAATGTCTGTTATTATTCGATTGTCATCCAGTCTGCTCTCAAAAAGCTGAAAGTTAGAATTTATAAATCAGTTATATTACCAGTTGTTGTGAATGGTTGTGAAACTTGGATTCTAACTATGAGAGAGGAACAGAGGTTAAGGTTGTTTAAGAATAAGGTGCTTACGAAAATATTTGGGGCTAACATGGATGAAGTTACAGGAGAATGGAGAAAGTTGCAGAACTGTACGCATTGTATTCATCACCTGACATAATTAGGAACATTAAATCCAGACGTTTGGGATGGGAAGGCATGTAGCACGTATGGTCGAGTCCAGAAATGCATATACAGTGTTAGTTGGAAGACCTTTCGAGAGTCCGAGACATAGATGGGAGAATAATATTAAAATTTATTTGAGGGGGGCAGGATATGACGGTAGAGACTGCATTAATCTTAATTGGGATAGGGACCGATGACGGGCTTATGTGATTACGGCGATGAACCTCTGAATTCTCTAAAAGCAATAAGTAAGTGAGTGAGTGAGTGAGTGAGTGAGTGAGTAAGCAAATAAGTATGCTGAAAATCTGACAGAACAACTGTGGGCAGTTCCGTCAATGTACACTCTTTTTGCATTACGTTAAATAGCCAAATTGCTTTTACAAGTGAAAATCACAATATTATTTTCTTTGTCATTCTCAATAACATATTATATCCTATTATTCGCGTCATTTGATAAGTAAAATTTTCATAATAATAATGGAACTTTTGCTACACTCAGATATGAGCGATCGAAGGAGAGCATGGGATAATCAGTGGTGAAAGTAAAACAAAGGTTGTTTTTAAGTGCTAAAATATATCGCACCGGTACTTTTGTTGTCAAATTGAAAGCCTTCCATTCAATAACGTTCGTAAGTTAAGTTAACTGGTGGAATATCATACAAATATAAGTAAGAATCCAGCAATTTTAATGAAATTCTAAGAATCTGTTAGTATGGCGTGCATAAGTTTAAAATAAATCACCACTTTTTAAAATTCATTCCAAATTTTAGACCGATGCTACTTACACAGTGCACAGAGAATTTTATCGTTTCTATTCAAAATTACTTTGACCTTTAATCTCAAATGGGGTGTTTGAGTAGAGAGAAGCCTTTATGATCTTAACTCTGCGAGGCAAAATAAAGCTGCTGCTGCTACTGCTACTTTACGTGTGCCACTGTTGCCAACCAAGGAACAAGAACTCCCCCATATCATATTAAAAATCCAATTAAAATTCAGAGAAATCCCCTAAATTTTTAAGATTTGTACTTGGAAAAATGCAACATAAAAATAGCAAATGTGATTATACATACACCATTGAATAGATAAAATATTCACATATCATACACACTGACATGCAATAGAATAGAAAACTGTTTGGATTTCTCATAATTCGTCCTCGCAGTATGATTTGGTTGGCTCCTGATGCATCGGGACAACACTGTGTTGCATTCTGCAAGTATTGCCACAGTACACTCAAAGTCCACAACACTTCCAGCTTGCTGAGTGCCGAATTTTACTCGAACAAGCAAACATTTAGTTTCAAACTGAAAATTTTATTCATAGCTCACGTGACTGGCATTTGTTCCGAAAATATAATATTTAGTATAAAATGAAGTCTAATTAAGAAAACATATATGTAGAATATAAAAGAAATGAAGATCAGTTTTATAAAAAGCATAAATTTAGGTTGGGGAAATTGTTTAACTGCATTTTACTGCAGACACTATTGTTGTGTAGGCTATGACTTAAACAAGACAAGGCGAACACGTGTGCAACGCGATGACGGGCGGGAGAGAGCGTCATAATAATATAATACGAGTAATAAAGAGAGAAAGTGAGGAAACATGCTAGGAAGATACGATACCGTCCGAAGAGAGGATTCATGATCATGTCATTTATTGTTCAATTACATAACACAGCAGTTTTACTGTAATTAATTTAAAAATAACTCCTAATGACTTAGTTTAGGAAAAAAAAAACCCTCTAAAATGTATATTTTCCCTGAAAATCCTAGCATTTTAATCCCCCCAAACCTCACCCTGAAAAAGTTTCTTCCCCAAAATTGGGGGGAAAACCCCCAAGTTGGCAACACTGACGTGTCCGTCAAAGCAATGTGCTTTTACTGAATTCTGGTATTAGCATGGACGACTATCGCGTAGGAAGACATCATCCATTTGAACTACAGTTCCAGTAGAATGTTGTGCAAACATTATTGAATTGTATGGGTACCGATTGTGATGCTCCACAATTTGCCGCATCACACATTCCTCTCCAGTCGACAAGTTCGAATAATGTCATAGGCTATCTGTAGCGGTGTCTGTCTTACTTGAAATTTTCATCTAAGTGAAGATCCAGCACGGAGCTGTTGTGTCCTAACCGGGAGCTCTGGTCCTTTGAGAAGATCTCTAAGCCGTCTAGAATCTACCACTACTGCCATTTACTAATCATTAGACAAACCAGGAGGAACATCCCAATGGCACGCATCCGATCCGATTGGAAACACAAGTGTCGTGTTTTTTGGAAACGGAGATGTTAATATAAGAATAAAAGGAAAATTATGGACATTATTCGTGGGTCAAAGAGGAAAAACGGGAAAGTCCCCCCCAAAAACCTCACATACTTGGCCTTGTCTATCTCAGACAGAAAACAATCACAAGAGGTTGTACAAAGTGTACACAGAATATCTGGTAAAAGTAGACACGCTAGTGTTCTCAATTTGCCGCTTCTCACCCAAATTCATGTGTTTGTTGAGCATTTGAACAAGATAATTTTGGTCTACAGATACATTAGTATAAAAGAAATGCCTCTCCGAAGGCGTCTTCGAAGGTCTGGTTGAAGTGTATCCGACAAATAGCAAGTAGCAAAGTTATTACGTTACTTAATTGAATGAATTAGAGGAGTGTAATAGGAAGTTAAGTAAAACGATAGAGATAAAGAAAATAGGTAGGAGTATGGCGGGGAAGGCTAGCTAGGATAGCGAAGTATAATATGTAGAAAATTAGTGAGATCTGAAAAGGGAATGTACACAAGAAACGGACATAACGAACAGATTGGGCTATAGTGTAATATGTCTCAGTAACAAGTATTAGAAACAGTGTGTGTTGATATAAGTGAACTGGAAACCAAAAACAGAGTCGTAAAAGTGTCAGTTTTGAATGATCTGAATTAGGTTGTTAGGTTTTAAAGATGGGAGTACTGATCAATTTAAATGGGGTCGAAAGTTAAATTGTAAGAGCGTCTACAAAAGGTATATCTGTAACTAATGTAATTGTGGCACCGGATACAAAATTGTGAGGTCCACATTACAGGATGTAAATGTTGACATAAAATAAATATCATATATCATGTTATTAAGTTACTTGAGGCAAACTGTTGTAGATGTAGGACGATGTATCATATAAAGCAGGCGATCAGATAACTTTGGGATGACGATGTTGTTGCATCCGCCTTACAGCCCCGATGTGGAATATGAAGATTATCATTGCTTGGTAAACTAGACGACACCTTCGCAGAACGAAGTTTGAAGATGGTGACTGCCTTCCTTCCTTAGATAATGGTTAAGAATAGCAAGTCGAAAGATTCATGTTGAAGGCATAAAATAATGCCCTGGCCCTAGACATTATTGAAATATATGGAGACTGTGTCAAAACATGACGTTTTTTCTTAAGGTGTTGGCAACACTGTCAAAAATAGCAATTCTATAAAATTACAAGTGCCTGTAAAATAAATTAGTGCATTTATTATAAGTTGACACTTGAAGGAATCTTACCTTTCGTTAAAGTGTCAAAATTGTCATACATTCAGGACTACTAAATAGTGTATATATATATATATATATATATACAGGGTGTTTAAAAAATATGGGACATAATTTCAGGTATGTATTTCCCACATGTAGACAATCAAAATAGTTTATTACAACGTGTGTCCGGAAATGCTTCATTTCCGAGTTATGGCCTTCACAACATTGAAATTCACCGGAACGTTTTTCTTTCCGTAGGTCGTTGTCATTACAGAAGATGTTCAAAATGTCCACCTCCTGCTTGGATACAGACCTCACATCGATGTCTCATTGACCTGCGAACACGATCCCAAACTCCAGGAGTATTGCGTATGTCCTCAGAACATGCAACAATTCGATTCCGAAGGGATTCCAAATCAGGCACCGTAGACGAATAAACCAAGCAATTGGGCCACCTCTACTTATCCATCGATCAGGAAACCTTCGATCCAAGTACCGGCGAGCCGTACGACTGAAGTGTGCAGGAGCGTCATCATGCAAGAAGTGAATGTGTTGACGATTGATCAGTGGAGTGTCTTCTAAAACATGAGGTATGGTGTTTTCCAGGAAGTTTGTGTACGCCTACCCCGTAAGTCTGTTTACAAGTACATGGGGTCCAACTAATCGATCACCAATGATACAGGCCCACATGTTGAGGGAGAACCGCACCTGGTGATGAGATGGAACAGTTGCACGTGGGTTTTCATACGCCCATACATGCGATTGTGGAAATTTGTTATGCCATCTCGTGTGAACTGTGCTTCATCTGTAAATAATATCAAGGCAGGAAAGTTCGAATTTACACCACACTGCTGCAAGAACCACTGACAGAACCTAACTCGTGCAGGGTAATCTGCTGGTGACAGGGCTGTACACGTTGCAAATGATAAGGATACAATTGATAGTCTACTCTTTCAACAGTCTCCAGGCAGTCGTATAAGGAACATTGACTTGCAACGCTACCCTTCGTGTGCTGATAGAAGGAGTCATGTTCACAGTCTCCAGAATCTCCTCCTGTACTTCTGGAGTTGTAGATCTTGGTCGTCCCCTTCCAAAACCAGGAGAGTTAAATTTTCCATACTCGCACAGGCGGTAATGGAGACATACAAATGTCTTCCGATCTGGATATTGTCGCTGTGGGTACCTCTCCTGGTACAAACGACGAGCCAGCGCAGCATTGCCGTCCGCCTTACCGTACATGAAGTGTATCTCTGCCAGCTCTTGATTTGAATACATGTCGCATAGTCTAATGCCTACACAACACCGAATGTAACCTTCGCCTCGGAATGAACTGTCAGAGTGCCCTCTTAATGTCTCCTTTGACGGCAAGGACCTGCGGAAAGAAAAACGTTCCGGTGAATTTCAATGTTGTGAAGACCATAACTCGGAAATAAAGCATTTCCGGACACATGTTGTAATGAACTATTTTGATTGTCTACATGTGGGAAATACATACCTGAAATTATGCCACGTATTTTTGAAACGTCCTGTATATGTGTGTGTGTGTGTATATATATATATATATATATATATATATTAATAAGAAGATATATTCAATCAACGATCTTAAGGTGGTTTATCAGATAATTTCCTGAACAGTATACTGTTTTTTTTTTTTTTTTTTTTTTTTTTTTTGTTATTAGGAAGGAAATTTGTGAGAATTATGGCCGGTTTCACCAAGCTTCTTAAATCAGCACAAACGACTTATCAACAAACGGATCGTTTAATTTTAACGAGATCTTTAAAAGTTGACTGTTTCACCTAGTCTCATTTCTTTAAAATTAACATGCGTTTACTAACGTGGGAATTTTGTACTTGGATCTTGCATGTTTTATTTCTCATACGACCATGGCTTCGAAATCGCGAATTTCATTGGTTACATATGATAACAGCTGACTTTGTTTGGCATGGCATGAGGAAACAATCATAGGCAAACGGATTAGAGGCAGTAAGAACGAGTGGAACATGCACACAATCTATCGTTGTTAATGACTACAGAAAATTTAGCTGTAGGACTATTATAAAAAAATGAATGAATTGTGGTTGTAATGTTGATAATACGTCTGATACTTTATTTACATATCTAGACAACACAGTTTTTGACACTCCGTTCATATCACCTAGGGCTATTTCAAAACTTTCCTTAACATTATCTTAAAGCGAGAAGAATCTGTTGAAGAGGCGTTAAGTGGATGATTCCTATCTGTCGTATTCTAACCTATATTCAGTTTCTTCTAGAATTATTCTTACTACTTATTTCCTTAATGTGTAGCTTTCGTGGAATTCTTTATCACTTAAATCTTCAAAATTATTATTCCGAGTGTTATTACAATATATAAATGCGCCATTATGTTGAAGTTCTAAATAAAGAATTTAAGCATCGAATACGTCCGCCATTTTGTTGATTTTTGAACGTATCGTTACTGTTTTAACGCGATGAATAGGTACTAAAAATTAATGAGTTTAAAGATGCGTTAGCAATAATGATACTTGGTGAAACACAAAAACTGACTAACGTGTCATTAAATTATTTAACGAGACGTTATAATGATAACGAAGGTTGGCGAAACTAGCCATGAGTATGACAGGAGTAATTGTATGTTTTAGTTCGATTAGCTTGCTTCATTTTATTCAACCACACCATTAATAATAAATAATTTAAAAATTATTTTCCCTCTAAATATATATATATATATATTTTCACTTTCATCTTCATTCAATTGTATACCCAGTAAGATAACCAGAAGAGAGTACTTAATAAAAAGGCACAACAACAGAATACATTTAATTTAACTGTATAATTGTAGTTAATTAACACTGGTGTATTTATTGCTTTATTTATCAACTGTACAGTACTCTATATAAGTACAGACAATAGATTCATTCAACTGAATTATACAACTTTTATTTTTGTCATATTATCTCTGAATTAGCTAGACACAGAAGTTTAAATAAGCACATAATTTTATTTCTCTCACACTGCAATAGACATTACAAAATGCATCTTACACCTACATCTCACGAACACTCATTCCTATAAAAATGCATTCTCATATACTTAGTAAATATGTGTGGAACTATAGGAATTGTGGGGAAACAATTATCTGTAATATTATTAACTTTAATAATTATTTATATCCAAAAAAGCGAAAAAATAGTAACGGGATATACAGTAGTGCAGAAATAACATAATTATAAAATAATTATGAAATGAACACATAGAAGTTTTGTAACACAAACAGAAATCAATTTGTATTGGTCATCGTGTCGATAATTCCATTTTCATCATATTATCTACAACTACTTAAAGAAGACGTGAAGAATTGCAACTACAATTACCATTTCATCTTCTCTAAGATTAGTATTTTGTATAGTTTAGAAAAAATGTTAAATAAAAGAATATACAGTAAAATCCCTCGTATCTGGCACCCAAATAACCGGCAATACCAAAACAACGGCACTTTTGGCTAGGCCAAAACAAAACCGTCATTCATGCGAAAGAGGAGAATCTGACGAAGATGTGAATGGTTTTCGTAGATCGCACATGCTACATATTGTGTTTACTCTTTACACTGTTCACGCGTGAAAACATAGACAAAAATCCGTTATGTCCCTGGAATAGAGTACAGCAAACCTTGCAAACAATGCGCAGAGACGATATCTTTCAATTTAACACTTGAACTCGCCCATTTCGAAGGGGTGTAGGATGAGTCTAAATACGAAAGTATGAAATTCTATGTTCCTACAGCGCGCAGAAATTTCATTCAAGTGATGGATAGTATCATAGCTATTACCGTTAAGCGCTGCTGTTGCACAATGGATTCCGTGAAACGCAAGCGAAATGTTCTTACGTTCAAATCATCGAGCGCTACTTCAGTTGCGACGTTGGCTACACTGCTGTTCACGTCACATGACTCACATGACCTCCATTTAAAATTGTCATAAGCTGACGAAAGCTTTTAGTATTTATTTTACGCTATTATGTATCACTGTTTTACAATAGGCCTAATTATGAACTGATGAATGTACATTACCGTATTCAGTACTAAAAATAAATATTGTACATATATCAAAATTTTATTTTTAATTATCTGTATTAAAATTACTACATTTCAACATGGAAAAAAATGTTTGTGCAGTACAGTGTGTCTTTACATAACCTATAAATGTCTTTTCCAATTATCCGGCAAAATCACTTATTCGGTACTGGCTTTGTCCCACAGTTGCCGGATACGAGGAATTCTACTGTATTTAATTTGTAATCTTATTGGGTCCGAATAGAATATATACATCTTAAACTCGAAAAATACTAAGTAATTGGATTTGACACGTTGTGAGAATCTATAAAATAAGAATGCTATTTCTGCACGACACTAAATATAATACTTCGTGACTATAAAATTTAAATTATAAATTGAACACAGTATCTAGTAGAAAACAATATTCACAGGTACTTAATATGGTAACATAAAGTATTATAAGAAATACATACTAATTGTTAACTAATTTTATAATACAATAATATTTGAATACTGTTTCCTAGTTTTTGTTTAGATTGTACAAAGGTTCAAAATGTAATGTCATAAACCCTTAATATTAGCATTGATTACTTTCTCCTAACGAATGGGCTGGTCCCACAAAGCATGTGGAGAAACGAAGTACAAAAACATGAAATAATACAATTCTAATTAATTACACAGGCTGGTCTTTCAAGAAACCTATTACTATCGAAGAGATGCATTCTCCTGCAATCGCAGTCTGCGCTAACAGCATTCAAAAATACCCACAGTCGTAAATAAAATATATTAGAATAGACCTATGTGTCGTTGACACGCTTACTTATGTCACGATTTTATAAAAATTATACTCAAAGTGCATAAAAATAATGAATGTTCCATTTCATGCATTGTAAATAATTTGCTAATAACAGTTTATTTTAATGAAGTGTGTACATTTTAAGTGTAGCAGTTTTATGTTAGTTACTATGTGCAACATAAATATATGTGGTCCACACCTGTGGAGTAACGGTCAGCGCGTCTGGCCGCGAAACCACGTGGCCCGGTTTCGAATCCCGGTCAGGGCAAGTTACTTGATTGAGGTTTTTTCCGGGGTTTTCCCTCAACCCAATACGAGCAAATCCTGGGTAACTTTCGGTGCTGGACCCCGGACTCATGTCACCGGCATTATCACCTTCATTTCATTCAGACGCTAAATAACCGAGATGTTGATACAGCGTCGTAAAATAATCCAATATAAATATATATGTGAGACATTTGCATTGGATCTCTTATTTTCTTGGTAACCAATATTCCTTCCAATTCATGTTTCATTGTGACATATATTGCCTTACACATGAAAGATAATAAAGATAGAAATATTTGAAATATAATAAATGTTTGTACAGATATAGATAGAATAATAATTGAACATTTGATTCAGGAATTATTCAATTTCAAACTGCGAAAGGGACTGAATATAGAACGAAATATAAAGAAAATTGTAGGTACGGATTCAAATATAATTGAGGGAGTCCGGTTCAAAACCTGTCTAATGCAGTTTTTTATGAAATTGAGTTACATACCAAATCATGTATTCTGGGACATGTATGTTTTAAAGTCGTTAGAGACGTACGTGTTTTCGCTTAGAAATGTAACAGCGTTTGTAGACTGCAGCAAGTTTTTCTACACTGTTATTAATCGATGAAGAAAAGATATTCTGCTCTAAATGAAGCAAGCACAGTATATTTATTTATTTATTTATTTATTTATTTATTTATTAGATAGACAGATAAATGGATACATAGACTTTATTGTCAGAGGCATATATGCATAGATATAGTTAATATTATTTTTATTTATTTATTTATTTATTTATTTAAATGATCTATTTATTAACTAATTCATTTATTATATACAAAATAAAATAAGGAAAAATTTAAGAAACTCGTTATTCCATATTTCAACATAACAACAATAGCTGCTACCTGTAAAAATGAATTACCGATACGGTCCTTTAGTGTTAAAAATACTACTGTTTTATGCAACACTGTATGCCAGTTAACCACAGATTTTTCAGTAAAATATGCTGTTGTAAATTTAATTTATAGATTCTTCATGGCAACTCCGCTGCAAACCCTGCTTAATGTAAAATCAAAGCATCATTATCTGCTAAACTAATTGACGGATGTATTTGGGCTCTAATAGAAAAAAAATATATATATATATCCTTGCAAACTTATATAAAAAAGGAATTGGATTATTAATTGCTAATGAGATATACAATTTTCTTATTTTTTTTTTCAATATCCAAAGTTATATACCTATTAATTTGAGAAAAATTCGTTCCGGCACCGGGAATCGAACCCGGCACCTCTCAGCTCTGCACGCTGAAAGGTCCTGGGTTCGATTCCCAGTGCCGGAACGAATTTTTCTCAAATTAATAGTATAGACATGTTGACTACTAAAATAGTAGTCTTGATTATTCAATGTGAATATAAGCACATATCTAACGTTATGTATTTAGCAGGTTTTGAACGGCACCTCCACAATTCAATGAAGGACTGGAATAAAAATTTAACGTGTGAAAATGAATATAGACATCGGATAGAGGATAGCAGGATATGAGTTTGCAATTATATCTATTCCTGAAAAGATTGCACAGGAGTAATTGAAAGTAGAATCATCAATTTTGATATATTTCTGGCATTTTAATCTGTTTCTTTCTTGATGAGTAAGAAACCCTAAACTTTGTTTTTCTTCATACCTACAAGCAAATTTTCCAAACACATTCCCAGCATCTTAATTATTCTCTTGTAAATAATTCGAAGTACTAAAGGTGATTCTTCCTGCATATCTTCAATAAATATTTCAAAGTTTTCCATCTTTTCACAATAAGATCTTGGAGAAATGTATATTTTTTTGCCTAATAGTGGGTAAACCTCATGTTTTCATTAGCTTTTTATGGAATTAATTGGACTAGATAAAATAAAATGCCCATAAGTTAGAGCATTTTAACCAAGAAACTGCGCCTGGAGTATCAGCTCATACCAGATTAACTTTATTACACTGTATGCTGCTAGACCAGACTGCAATCGTTAAAAATTATATCTCTCGCTTTGTGAAGCCAAGTGTAAGGAAATATTTTCCTTTTACTTAATTAGACAAATCTTACCATACATAAGAATAGTCTATAACATACATTATTTATGAAGTAGACTTCCAAACAAATATAGTGTACATTTATTTCATAGAAATAATTCTACTTCATGTTACAAGTAGGGTATACGAACCCCGAGCAAACTTAGTTTGCTTATGCTCGTACTTAGGTCCTTCGCAATTAAAATAATACTTTCGTAAAGAGTTTAACTTATAGAGAAGAAAACAGAACTATATTCTAATTGCCATAATTCTAAGAATAAAATATATGTGAGGTAGAGTATATAACACTGAAATGTGTGATTAGTTTTTTATGTCATGGCACTAAATACTTGTAGTATGCTTTTTAAGACTTCTTCCATCGTGTATTATAAATAAATTATTTTTAACGTCATTAACAATGCAACAATTGAATCGGTTCAAATCATCCAAAGGCTTCATTCGGTGGATGGATCAAATTGCATTACATCTACCTGTTCAATGTTGTCTATACAATAATAACTTTACATAATATGTTACAAATATACAGTTTATAATAATATGAAATTACGTTAATAGGATATATGCATTGAATTATACAGAAAGTCACCCAAAAGAGCACAACAAATTATTCATAACAAAATTATAACTTCTGTTTCATTAGTGTAAATGCCACAATTGCGTTACTTTCCAATAATACTATTCGGCCCCTGGTTGTTAATAAGTTTTTTTTGATATGAAACTTAAGTTACTTAAAATGAGCTTTCATTTATGTTCCTAACTTTCGACCAAATTTCAACATAAAGAACATCGAAATATCCAGACATAACTTTATATATGATATAATTTACTTTTCCATGATCCTGAAATTCCACATAAATAACTCATCTTATCCTATGTATTAGAATAATCGAAGTCTTTTATTTGTAATAAATCTAATTTATTTAAAACTGAAAGGAATATTTTACTATCTTACAGCAAAGCAGCATTTTAAATTAGGTATGCACAGTATGTATGAAATTAGGTTGATATTGACATCAGATCTAAGAATATTCGGTTATAATAACATCAATCATAGAGTATCTATGTATATTATCAACATTTATAAAAATAAACACCTGTATTACGTTTGAAGATGAGCGAAAATTAAGATATTTTGTAAAATTAAAATATTAATTAACAATGAAATAAATGAACATGGTTTCAGATCAAGAAAATTTTATCTCAGAAACAGTTGCATTGCGTATTTAGTGAAGGGAGGAAGAAGACGAATTAAATAAATGACTTTAGTTTCAAAAGATATCTGTAACATTTTATTAGGAAATAATAAAATGTAGGGAAGTATCTGAATTTACAAACACACTACTAATTCCTTACATTACATACGTAGTAGACGTAAAATTTCACTTCTCGTTTCATAGATATCATATATGGGTTTTGAATTGAGCCCTCTAGAATCATAACTCACAATATCCAAAATATTAATTATTCTTTAATAATAATTCATAAACTTATGAAAAACAAAGGATTTTACTTGAAAGAATAATTAATATTTAGAATTATAATAGATGGCATTGTCTTTGTTTTCAATTTAGCCGCAAAGCGTTTCCAGGGTCAACGAGGAAGTAGGTCTGCATTGTGGAAATAGCTGTAAAAGAGCAATTCAAGACACAACATCTGCTAGATCTAGCCACAAGAACATCTGAGAAGCACTGGAGAGAGTCAATCCTGAAAATACCAATTCAGCCAAGAAAAAGTGCAGTCGCACTCTTCCGTCTAACAACAGGACATGATTTACTGGCGAAACACCTCTTTCGTTTTGGGATAATGGAGACACCATCCTGAAAATTGTGTAACTCTAATACAGAGATCGACCGACATCACCTTGCAATATGTCCTGGCCTACAGTCACTCACAGAAGTGAAACGCTATAGGGAATCCAGAAAGAAGATTTTTTCTGTAAAATTGTTTCTCAATGTTTGTTCACTTGTTGTTTTTATAGAAGTTTGTTGATTGTATAATCAATTTGTCAGCCATTAGACAAATAAATAAACAATAAATGGCATATTTACTGTAAAGTAATTATTGCCAAATAGCAATTAGTTTTTCTTAATTGCCAAAAAAAAAAAAAAAAAAACAAATTTTTAGATATCGTGAGTTATGATCCTAGTGGAATCAATCTTACATTCTTTCTGATACACGTAAGTTTTTCTAATTACATTGACTTTCTCCGTGAATATATACTATTATATATATTCAACTAGGAACAGAGTTTTCATTATAAACGTTGGCTAGTAAACTTTTCAAAATATATTCGTATGAATGAATCAGTTGTCACTGTCCTTTGTCTTGGAAAGAAAAGATTGATTGTACTGCGCGTACCATGTTTTAGGTACTGTCGAACCTTTACTCACAGACGTCGAGTCTTCTGACCTCCCTGTTGAAACGTGTGTCTTCCCATCATTAGTTTTCTTAACGCGTCTTACAGTACCAGTATTTGAACTGTTATCATCAGACGGAGACATCTGACTAGATGAAGTCTCTGTCGATTTCTTTGTTGGCATCTTCCGTTCTGTAGATGCCGTTTGCAACGGAGGTGTTGCTGTGGACACATCTGTACGCTGTATCGTTTTATGAACCTGTGGTTGTGTTGTTAATTCAGTGGTTGGATTTTTAACTCTAGTTGCTATCGATTCATCTTGACTTCTCAGTGACGACTGTCTACTCAATGTAAGTCCTGGAGCGGGGCCATCTGAAGAGGCACAGTGATGGAGACCTGTTGGTGTCAATGGATAATCATCCCCTGTGTTGTGAACAACTCTAGGTATCTGTTGTTTCGTCCTGCCTTGCTGTGTTGCAGAAAGATTACGTGTTACTGGAGCTGTGCTTGTTGGTTTGATAATGACTCTCGGTTCTGGTCTTTGACTATAAATCGGAGAAGAAGGAAAGTCTGAAGCTTTCAATTTCGAAATTTTCTGAGCATTATCTGGTGCTGTCAATGGATTTATTGGATTTGTGCTGTTTGGTTTTCTTCCCAAGGTCGACGACACCCTAGGAGGTGGAGGTGGTGGTACTTTCCCAGCCTGCGTTTGTGTATGGATATCTTTTTGATAGACACTTGTTGGTGTTGTAGGTTGTGAAATACTGTTTGTTGGAATAAGACCTGTCATCAGTTGTGTAGGTGGTGGTAAAGACCGTCTTTTTCCTGTATTAGATTGAACAAGTACAGAATCTTGTTCAATATCTTTGTCAAGTGATGTAACCGCATCCTGCGGTAAATCAGGTAATACTTTTGGAAAGTTTCTTCTCTGAATATTTTTCAGTGGGTCGGCATTTGTTAACTTTTCTTCTTGATTCATATTGCTGTCTCTTGATGTTACATTTATATCTTTAGGACGATTCATTGTGGGTGTACTATCTGTCCCAATTTCCTGCTTACAAATCTGGGAATTTACACAACATCCTGATTTAGGAAAAGTCCTCAATTCAGGTTTTCTCATAATAGGCAACTCGTCTTTTGAACCCATTGGTATATTACAAATTTGTTGAGTGGTGTGTTGTGAAATAGTACTGAACTGTGGCGCATTTTGAGGAATTACTTGAGTTGTATTATGAACAGGATCAGATCTTGAATGGCTATGAACAATTTGGAGACCATTATTAGGTTTCTTCAATATTGAAGGCACTACCTTTAGACTGATACTTGTAGTACTTCTTCTGAGGACAGTATCTCTTTGTGGTGAATGAGAAGGAGCTGGTGATGAAGATGATCTCGCTAAACTTTCTCTGCAAGTTTCTGATCTCTTAAGAGGGGCTTTCTTTTGCTGGAATGTGATCTCAGATGTGGAGATACATTTCTTACCTCCTAATTCCTCCATCGATTTGCTCATCTGTTCAATTGGGATCTGTTTCAATACACTAGCACTTCGAGCAGCAGGAGTAGCATCTACAGCCACTGATACTTTCTTTACTTTCGTCCTTTGCAGAGTTGTTGTAGTAGTCGGCTTTGACAAAGCTGGAGAACTTGGGTTTGTTTCACAATTCCCTGCAGGAAGTATTACAGTTGATGACTGTTTTCCTATTGATGTATGAAAACTGTTGTCTTTCTGTAGAATGGGACAATTTGTTGGTTGTTGAGCCTGGAATTTTGTACGTCTTAAAAATCTCGGAGAACATCTCTGAACAATTTCATGTGCAATCCATTCCCTTACTTTCGTGTGTGGGTCCATGGTGCTTGCACTGCATTGTCTTGACAGTCTCCACTTTTTTAAACTACTTTCACCACCGTCGTCATCGACATCCAAATTTTCAACGTTATCAATAGCTTTATCTCTGCTCCTTACAGCCTCGTACAATTCATCCCCACTATGTTGTCCCTTCTTCTTTTTCACTAAATCTCTCTTCGCCTTTGCATCTAACGTTGCTATGTTAACACATTCATCGTTAGTTGACGGTTTCTTCATGAACCCATCGTCATTATTTGTTGTTTCAACATCTTCATACCTCTTCTTCATAATTCTCTCCTGAACACGCAGTCTGTCACGTTGATAATAGAGACCCGCAAATGCGCATAAGTTTACTAAAAGCAAACACACTCCTATTACAATAACTATGCTCATTGCCATTGAGGATGAACTTCCAGTTTCCACTTCCTGTGGCTGTTCCACTGCACTCGGAGACTTTGCAGAAGGTAACCTAGAGCCAAATCCCCCGTCTACACCCAACAATACAGTAGAGGTCGCTCTAGACTTATCTCCACTGCTACTCACAATTGTACCATAAACCGGTGTCTGGGTAGCAGGGATTAGAGGAGGTCTGTACACGGTATAACCTGGCTTGGGGATATGATTGTAATATTTTGGTTTTCCTAGATAAGGATCATCTGGTGGTAAAATTTCAGGTCTCTCCATGCGACTAGCGGATTCATTCGGTGGTAGGTTTCTCAATAAATCAGGTAGGCGATTATTCCAGAAGTCCATCATCTTCTGTCGGTAGTGATGACCGATTTTTGGTGGAATTCCTTTCAACAATTGAAACAAACGCGATATAACAATATAAAAACATGAAAAGATGTTTATTAACTTAAACAAGTACCCAATATTCTACTTTATTACATTGTATTTAACTTTATGACAGTAAATATCATGTGTTATTGTAATATGTTATAATGGGATTTGTCGTGCTTCGTCAAACTCTATAATTTCTTCTTTAACACGTTACATTGTGTTATGTTAACAATGTTATATTTTTGCTCTTACGTATTGTCTTTAACACGTTACATTGTGTTATGTTAACAATGTTATATTTTTGCTCTTACGTATTGTAAATATATCAATTAAGGGTATATGAACGTGAACGACAACAAATATTATCAGAAAATGCAGGCTCTAAATTTCTTAATCTTATAAGAAAATGAACTCACAATTAGAAAAAAAAAATTACAAGGTACCACAACAAGACTTATTAGAACTTAAATATCTGGTAAAAGTATAAAAAAAGGTTACCAAAATAATATTTTTAAACCAGTTTTATCAAAGTATGAAAATAAAAAAAAACAAAAATAAATTCTGCAGTTACATCAGTTGGTAACCAGAACATTGTTGTGATCTCTCTGACATCTTTAATATTTTTCCTGCATGTAATAAACAATTATTTCTGGAAATTAAACTACTCTCACACATGTAGAGTTGTTTATTGTAATACAATTAATTTTTTATTTGTCCTATATAAAATATATTAAAATTTACATAATGTTTTGTGACCTAATTTTTCTATTTTCAAAGAAATGGGCATTATTGTAGTCTACCTTTTGCACTAATGCATGTTAAATCAGGGTACAACATTTTAGAATTCTAACTCTAATGGTTGTGGAGTTAGGAAATAATATGTGTGAAAATTTTCAAAATTTTCGAAAATTTAATTTAAAGTAAAAAGTGAATTCTAAAAAATATTATTAGAAACCCTTACTATACTTTTATCAGATATTTAAGTTCTAATAAGTCTTGTTGTGGTATCTTGTAATTTTTGTCCAATTCTGAGTTCATTTCCTTATAAAAAGTTTAGAAATTTAGAGCCTACATTTTCTGATAATACTTGTGTTTGTTCACATACATATACCCTAAATGACGTTACATCATCTGCTCCGGTACCATTCATGAAACTGGCGAAATGGTATTTGGAGATTATTCCGAGAATTCGAACTGAAATTACCTGAAATTCTTCTTACAGTTGGAGAAAACCAAAGAAAACCTTCGTCAGGTACGTGTTCTGAGGGATATTCAAACCTACGCCCCAACTTAACTTCGATGGCTGCATTATGTGGACGTATATTTTATTATATGTACTCTTATTTTGTCCATGTTGAATCTTTCGTACACTACTTTTAACACTTGAATATAAATAATTGATTAAATGGCGATCTTACTCGTATTAATTATGTAAGCCACACATGCTTACATAATTAACACGAGTAAGATCGCCATTTAATCAATTATTCTTATTTTGTATTGCCTTAAATTAAATTAATGTATCACATTTAAATATTCTTGAAATAATATATCTTATTATACGTATATGATGAAACTGCCACGCATGTGAAGATATTTATTACTGTTATTATAATTATTAGCCAACACAAATATGGATATATTTACGTATACAGAGCGATTAGTAGCGTTCGGAGCCGTCAGACCCCGCTTTGTACCTACATTAAGCTACGGCGCACGTATGCATTTGGTTTCAGAAGATAACGAATGATCCATACAGACTGTAACTATAGATCGTTCGAAGTTAAAAAAAACCATTGGGTATATAGGAGTCTTCTTAGCGGACTTCTCTTCTCTTTTTAATATAACTGAAGTAAGTCATTTACGTATTTCTAACGTACTACATAAATAACAGAAGTAAATGTATTTCATTTATTCTGTTTTTGAAATAACATAATGTAACATAACGTAACACAAAACAAAACAACATAACGCTACGCGACGCGACACGACACGACACGACATAACCTAACATTGCATAGCACAGCATCGGTTTTGCTCTGCTTCAGCACCGGTTGTGGCCTTGTAAACAGAACCACGTTTATTTCCAAAACTATTCTTAGGTCTAATTTAAAAATAATTTTCTTATCAGGAATATTTTTCATCATCCAGTTAAAACATCTGACAACTCGCGTGATCGCGCCCCATCAATTCGTGGTGCACTGAAATTTTTGTAGTGTTTAAATATAAGCAGTGCAATGGATCTTCTTTGTGAGGATTTGAAACGCCCGTTTCCTCACCAAGACAACGCGGAGACTTTTATTGGGTACATATTTCAGTCGTCATACACTTATTTCTGCTAATAACTTCTTAACAAATCGGAGAACAGTTTCCTTATCTGAAACAGGATTGCGATAATGATATTTTATGAATAGCCTTACCGCTGTTCTGCACAAGTTCGTTTTTACGTTTGTGTCGTACATAAACATCTTTTGTTCTAGACCAGTGGTTCTCAACCTTTTTTTTTTTTTTTTTTTGTTCGAGGCAGACTATCCTATGTAGTGAGTTACCGCGGCACATTAACGTACGAGTTGGTAATAATGCGAAAGGAGATTAACGTACGAGTTGGTAACCATGCGAGAGGAGATTAACGTACGAGTTGGCAACAATGCGAGAGGAGATCACCGTACGAGTTGGTAATAATGCGAAAGGAGATTAACGTACGAGTTGGTAACAATGCGAGAGGAGACTAACGTACGAGTTGGTAACAATGCGACAGGAGATTAACGTACGAGTTAGTAAAAATGCGAGAGGAGATTAACATACGAGTTGGCGACAATGCAAGCTTACAGTTTGCTTTCACCAGTTTCATTTGTTTCACAAGTCGTAACGCCATTTTGTCAGTGTTATGGCATATTTTGAGTTTGATTTTTAGTTTCACGCGTGTTATTTGCGTTGTTGTGTTAATTTAACTTCAGTGTGGATAAGTTCTTGATTAAAAGGAGAAAAGTTGAAGATGAGTCAGTGACAATAATTTAACAATAACAAAAGTGAGAACGAACTAATTCAAAGCATAACACATTGTTGTGAAAGCAGAACAGGAGGGCGTAGAACCTACTGAACAGTCCGTAAGTACCAAGATAGTTACCGGTATTTAAACTTTTGATTTACGTTCGTTCAATGAACCTGAAAACCGTCCTGCACTAGAACGTGTCGTGTGTGGAGAAAAACTAAGCAACGATTTCACGGTCTCTAGTAAACTGAAAAGTCATTTGAGTACCAAACATAGTAACTTATCTGGGAAAGATAAGAACTATTTTAGCCGATTGTTGTCATCGGAAAAAGAGCAAGCAAAAGTTATGGTATGGAGAGAAACTATTTCTGAAAAAGCACAAGTGGCCAATTATAAAGTTGCCGAAATACTAGCGAAAAAATTGCAGTCTCGCACTATCGCAAGGGGCGTAATTTTACCTGACTGAAAGGAAATAGTGAAATCGATGTTAGGTGACGGCGCAGAGAAAGAAATATCCTTGGTTCCATTCAAGCGACGATAGAGTATTTTCACTACAGCTCGATGAGTCAACTGATATAATTATGAAATGTCAATTACTGAGTTACATTACATTTGTTGACGAGAATGTACTGAATTACTCTCAAGCCAACCGAGGCAGATGTGTATAATTAATTCCTTATCCAGTATCTTGGAACAAAATTAACTAGGATTAGGACACAAACGAATATAAAAAAACAAGAAGCGCAAGCAACACTTGAACAAGAAATGCGAATGTAGGCCTATTTCTTTTCAATTCCATCACGAATAGAACTTTTGTAAAGAAAAGACAAGTTCAAATTTGTCATTAATAACTCATTACTTTTGTTGTAAGACGTAAGCCAATAAATCCCCTATAAAATAAGTTCAAGGGTATATGTAGGTGAACGATCACAGATATTATTAGAAAATGTAGGATCTAAATTTCTAAAATTTTACAAGAAAATGAACTCACAATTGGACAAATATTACAAGGTACCACAACAATACTTATTATAACTTAAATATCTGATAAAAGTATAAAAAAGATTACTAATAATATTTTTTTAGAATCCACCTTTTACTTTAAGTTGAATTTTCCAAAATTTGAAAATTTTCACACATATTATTTCATAATTTCACAACCATTAGAGATAGAATTATGAAATTTTGTACACTGATTTAACATGCATTTATGCAAAAGGTAGACTACAATAATGCCCATATCCTTGAAAATAGAAAAATTAGGTCACAAAATATTATGTAAATTTTAATATATTTTATATAGGACAGATAAAAAATTAATTGTATTAAAATAAACAACTCTACATGTCTGAGAGTAGTCTACTTTTCAGAAATAAGTGTTTATTACATGAAGGAAAAATATTAAATATGTCAGAGAGACCATAACAAAGCTATAGTTACCAAATTATGTAACTGCAGAATATTTTTGTTTTTTTTTTTTCATACTTTGATAAAACTGGTTTGAAAAATATTATTAGCAACCTTTTTATACTTTTATCAGATATTTAAGTTCTAATAAGTCTCGTTGTGGTACCTTGTAATTTTTGTCCAATTGTGACTTCATTTTCTTATAAAATTTTGGAGACTTAGAGCCTACATTTTGTAATAATATTTGTGGCCGTTAACGTACATATACCCTTAAGTGCTTGAATATTATTCTCTTGTTTTTTTAAATACATATTGAATGAAATTATTTTAATTACTTTTTCCAAAAATATCACAAAGTCTCAGAAGTTACGCGGCACTTCTATATAATCTCGCTGTACAGTAATGTGCCGCGGCACACCCGTTGAGAACCACTGTTCTAGACTATACGTAAGTCATTGCATAATCAATAAGGAACAATAAGAACTTACGCACAATCATAACAATATTAACACAGAATTGAGTAACACGTCAAATCACAAACAAATACTTAACAAAACTGGTTGGCGTGACTCAGCGCCTCTCGGTGTCTATTAGGGTACGTACACGTTGGAGCAACGATAAACGATAAAAGAAACTACCTAGCGACGCTTTGGTATTATCAAAGAATCAAGTGTTCATATCGGAGCAACGAGGACGCGGGAAGCGAACATTTTGATTTATCAGTAAAAGATGTTCTATGCATCCACTTAATTTGCCACCCTCGATGCTAAGTCAGAGTAGGAGTTCGCTTGCATGTCTTGACCTCATGGGGAATAGAGAATGCGAACAAAAGACTGAATTGTTCCTCTTGGAGGCGAGGAAGATTAGGGCTGCAGCTGCCGAAGTATGCGTCGCGAACTGAGGAAGGGATAATAGTATCCACCCAACTGTACACTTTTATGTCTTTTAGGTTAGGATATATTATATAATGTGTTTTATTGTGCCATTTCCATTTTAATATGTGTGTTCTTTTAGAGAGTAGTTGGATGTAATTATAGGTGGGGGGAGAACCTAAAAAGGAGGACTTGTTTTGGGTACAAAGCACGTACGGTCAGAAGACCCGTGCATTGGATTTTAGACAAAATTATGACAATATAAAATTTGTATGTATAATATCTATCTATCTATCTGTCCGCCCGCCCGCCCGCCCATCTATCTATCTATCTATCTATCTATCTATCTATCTATCTATCTATCTATCTATCTATCTATCTATCTATCTATCTATCTATCTATCTATCTATCTATCTATCTATCTATCTATCTATCTATCTATCTATCTATCTATCTATCTATCTATCTATCTATCTATCTATCTATCTATCTATCTATCTATCTATCTATCTATCTATCTATCTATCTATCTATCTATCTATCTATCTATCTATCTATCTATCTATCTATCTATCTATCTATCTATCTATCTATCTATCTATCTATCTATCTATCTATCTATCTATCTATCTATCTATCTATCTATCTATCTATCTATCTATCTATCTATCTATCTATCTATCTATCTATCTATCTATCTATCTATCTATCTATCTATCTATCTATCTATCTATCTATCTATCTATCTATCTATCTATCTATCTATCTATCTATCTATCTATCTATCTATCTATCTATCTATCTATCTATCTATCTATCTATCTATCTATCTATCTATCTATCTATCTATCTATCTATCTATCTATCTATCTATCTATCTATCTATCTATCTATCTATCTATCTATCTATCTATCTATCTATCTATCTATCTATCTATCTATCTATCTATCTATCTATCTATCTATCTATCTATCTATCTATCTATCTATCTATCTATCTATCTATCTATCTATCTATCTATCTATCTATCTATCTATCTATCTATCTATCTATCTATCTATCTATCTATCTATCTATCTATCTATCTATCTATCTATCTATCTATCTATCTATCTATCTATCTATCTATCTATCTATCTATCTATCTATCTATCTATCTATCTATCTATCTATCTATCTATCTATCTATCTATCTATCTATCTATCTATCTATCTATCTATCTATCTATCTATCTATCTATCTATCTATCTATCTATCTATCTATCTATCTATCTATCTATCTATCTATCTATCTATCTATCTATCTATCTATCTATCTATCTATCTATCTATCTATCTATCTATCTATCTATCTATCTATCTATCTATCTATCTATCTATCTATCTATCTGTCTATCTGTCTATCTGTCTATCTGCCTGCCTGCCTGCCTGCCTGCCTGCCTGCCTGCCTGCCTGCCTGCCTGCCTGCCTGCCTGCCTGCCTCTCTATCTATCTATCTATCTATCTATCTATCTATCTATCTATCTATCTATCTATCTATCTATCTATCTATCTATCTATCTATCTATCTATCTATCTATCTATCTATCTATCTATCTATCTATCTATCTATCTATCTATCTATCTATCTATCTATCTATCTATCTATCTATCTATCTATCTATCTATCTATCTATCTATCTATCTATCTATCTATCTATCTATCTATCTATCTATCTATCTATCTATCTATCTATCTATCTATCTATCTATCTATCTATCTATCTATCTATCTATCTATCTATCTATCTATCTATCTATCTATCTATCTATCTATCTATCTATCTATCTATCTATCTATCTATCTATCTATCTATCTATCTATCTATCTATCTATCTATCTATCTATCTATCTATCTATTTATCTATCTGTCTATCTGTCTATCTGTCTATCTGTCTGCCTGCCTGCCTGCCTGCCTGCCTGCCTGCCTGCCTGCCTGCCTGCCTGCCTGCCTGCCTCTCTATCTATCTATCTATCTATCTATCTATCTATCTATCTATCTATCTATCTATCTATCTATCTATCTATCTATCTATCTATCTATCTATCTATCTATCTATCTATCTATCTATCTATCTATCTATCTATCTATCTATCTATCTATCTATCTATCTATCTATCTATCTATCTATCTATCTATCTATCTATCTATCTATCTATCTATCTATCTATCTATCTATCTATCTATCTATCTATCTATCTATCTATCTATCTATCTATCTATCTATCTATCTATCTATCTATCTATCTATCTATCTATCTATCTATCTATCTATCTATCTATCTATCTATCTATCTATCTATCTATCTATCTATCTATCTATCTATCTATCTATCTATCTATCTATCTATCTATCTATCTATCTATCTATCTATCTATCTATCTATCTATCTATCTATCTATCTATCTATCTATCTATCTATCTATCTATCTATCTATCTATCTATCTATCTATCTATCTATCTATCTATCTATCTATCTATCTATCTATCTATCTATCTATCTATCTATCTATCTATCTATCTATCTATCTATCTATCTATCTATCTATCTATCTATCTATCTATCTATCTATCTATCTATCTATCTATCTATCTATCTATCTATCTATCTATCTATCTATCTATCTATCTATCTATCTATCTATCTATCTATCTATCTATCTATCTATCTATCTATCTATCTATCTATCTATCTATCTATCTATCTATCTATCTATCTATCTATCTATCTATCTATCTATCTATCTATCTATCTATCTATCTATCTATCTATCTATCTATCTATCTATCTATCTATCTATCTATCTATCTATCTATCTATCTATCTATCTATCTATCTATCTATCTATCTATCTAATGAAAGAAAATTACAGGAAATATCAGCTGCTAAGTTCAAGGTTAATATGACTTAAATACGTACAAAATTAAATCCGTTTCTCATCCCAAAGATAGTATAAATTCGTTGTGTGTTGTGATTGGTTCTTGTGATCACATAACATATGACCAATAAATACACAACTGATCAATTTGCCAATATCTACAATAATTCATTTAATGTGCCAAAATAATAATAAATCGATTAATATTCGGATATATTGACAATCACCGGTAATTATACAGATTAAGATTATCTTAATCAGAGATCATATGAACGACAAGAGCGAAGAAAATGGAACTTTTCTTTTTCGTCGCTTTTATCGTGTATCTTCGCTTTTATCGTTACTCCAATATGCACACCTCAATAACAATGCATGCTTCAATTCTCTCTGATACAGCATCGCTGCTTCTTTCATTGCTTATCGTCGCTCCAACGTGTACGTACCCTAACACTCCGCGATTACTCCTGAACCCTTATATTTCGAAGCCGCGCTCTGACGGACCCGAACGCTACTCACCGCTTTGTGCGTGCATGTACGGACTAGACATATACAAAAACTTCCAAATGTTGCGGAACAGTTTAAATAAGTAGAAAAAATTCCCATTTGTGTTGCAATTTTTTGTTCTGTTTCATTCTAGACAGAAAGAGAAACTATTAGAAAAGTTATGAACTGTAAAAATTTCAAATGTGGAGAGTAAAAACAGGAATTCAGAAGAAGAATGACAAATGTAACCCTTAACATTGGTTGATTACTACCGGCTCAAAATATATCCGTTTTATGCTTTCAATAGAAATGAATTTCCAATGGAAAGAAACTCATTACTAAGAATCGGATTTTCAAGTTTTTAAGAAACTCATTTTAGGTTATTGGAATAGGTGAAATAGTTTTTTTTGTCCAAAATGTGAAAATGGTCACAAATATTACCTTATTATTAACAATTTACGCTTACAGTCAATTTTAAATAACATAATTTTTCCCTCGGTGGTAAAGATGGAATAATTTCCAATCCACTGTTGTAATAAATGTAATTTCATTTGTTTTGGCATAGCTTAACAAAACACAAAATATAAAAATGTAATGTTATCACCAGAAGTACCAGAATAAGACAGACTGAACAGAGACCTCAGAAAAGTTCACAGCTCGTGTCCGCACACGCAAGATCACAGTCTTCTATGAGGGAACATGGCCAAAAGCTTCACGAATTCCAACAGTGCGACTTTTTCGGAGTTCATTCACCTCAAGAGAAAGTTCAGTCACTTCATACCTTTCTACTGGCATGTCATAACTGCGATCAATAGAAATTCCACAAAAATATATACATTCCCGCTATACAAGTAAAGACGTAATTCCCTGTTAATCATTTTATTCAAAACAACAAAAGACTGAAGGGCTAAAGACCGCAGATAGGGTCGCTTACTCCAGTGCAGAACATAATAAAATTTATAGATGTATTGGAATTTCTAAATAAATTTATGTAAAATGCAGTAAATATAGAAAAGTACATATCGTCCTATTATAGGCATAAGGGCCAATGTAACATTTTTTTCATAAAATGAGTTATGTTGACTATGTGATTCTATACTACATTTTTCATCAACATGCAAAAGAAATGACGTTTTCTCGCAATATTTTGGCCGTAAATGAGAAAATAATGTTGGTTCTTGGGGCCGATGTTAATGAGACATGACCCCAAAAGAGCCGACGTCCTGTCTTTACAGTATATAAGCGATGTTGTTATGATGTCATAAATACTTACTGATTTTTCTTTTCAAATATCACAGAGAGGCAATAAAAACAAAAAATAGCTTCCATAAACACAGTTGTTCCATTATAATGCTGTATTTTGCAAAATTTTTTGTTTCAATTAATTTCTTTAATTTGCGAATGTTTGTTATCCAGGGTGTTTCGCTAATAGAATTGTTGTTACTCTGTCAGTTATCTAATAAATTGCAATATAAATATTATTTATCACCACTGGATGTTTAAAATGTACAACAATAGCAGGTAAGTTGGAATTTCATTCTCTGCTTTATGTTCTAATAATATTATTAAGAAGCTTTGTAAATTGTTACGGTTTAAAAAATGAGGTTAGGGTCGTCGAACGTATAATTTTAGAATAAAGTTTAAGATTTTTCGAACATTATTTTGCGAAAGGTATTAACCCTTTCCAGCCCAATGATTCCATATGGCATCATCCACTTTACCTGCTCTGAGAATGCATGTAAAATGCCAAATGACTCCATATGTTATCATAGCCATATTCTTAGTTATTTTTAAGATAGCTGGCACCCCTGAAATCCCGAAACAAAACACTATCGGGCAGCGTTTCTCCTTCATGTCAAAATTTTTTTTTTTTTATTTTCAATTTAATTTGGGCTGGAAAGGGTTAATATGAACATTTCTGAAGCTAATTTAGACCTTCAATTTGAATTGAGTTAAAACTGTACTTTGAAATATCGTATTATAATTAATTCAATAATTAGGGTAAACGTTAAAATCAAATATGGCGGCGTTTTACCACAAGGGCAAACGTCTCAGTTTTTAGATTAACTTGGCAGTTAAATATAAACTCTTTTATCTATTTTGAAACCATTATAACACCTTAAAATACGAAGTTGTACCAGCATTTTAAGATAGATATTAAATAAATATTATTAAAGTGGTAATTTTTTAAAATTATTTTTTCTCTCGTCTGTAAAATTAACAAATTGTTACGTTGGCCCTTGTGTCTATAATGGAACGATAATAAGTATGTTTCATTTTATTTATTTTTTTGGTTCTTAAGGTTCAATTTCGGTTTTGTTTAAGTTAAAAAGAACTTACATATATGACTCTTATGACCATGATTCGGAAAATTACCTAAGAAATTATTAATAAACATTATATATATATGTATATATATACATAAATAACACAGTTGTATGAACACTTTACAAATGATGATAATTAAGACTGGTAAAATTCATATATGTTTCGGAGGGTGCCCCTCCATCTTCAGTGACAATACTACGACTGCAAAAGGAAAATAAGTATATATAAGGTTCGTGGATAATTATGTTTAAAAAATTAAGTACAAAAATATATGATGTCTGAATATTAATATTTAATTCTTATAAATTTAGAAAAGGTTAAGAGCTTAATGACCAGTGGGTGTTCTATTCAAAAATATAAAAGAATAAAATATATAAAAAGTTAAATAGATAAAACTGGTATTTTTAAAAGAAATTGACATCATAAGAAGTAAGTACTATCTAATAGTAAAAGCATGTATCATGTATTAAAAAGTACAAAGAGTAAATGAAAAAGAAGAATGGACAGAATTATAATCTGGACGCAAGACTCACCGCTGGTTCAGGTGTTCGACCGAGATGTAGTCGTGGTATTGTCACTGAAGATGGAGGGGCATCCTCCGAAACATGTCTGAATTTTACCAATCTTAATTATCATCATTTGTAAAGTGTTCATACAACTGTGTTTATATATATATATATATATATATATATATATATATATATATATATATATATATAGTATGTTTATTATCTAACTCATGAACACTGTTTTAATTGACCTTACATGTGTGAGTTAAAGAAATTATTAGTTTAGAAGTAATGAGAAAATTAAATAAAACCCACAAATCCGGTCCCTACTCATACCTTCTACAGTAGAGTGGATAATCAGAGTAAAAGTTTAAAGTTGGAATCATCTAGATCAGATACGAATATAATTCGCGTCACCATAAGTGTACTGCCCGAAGAATTACCTTAGAAAGATATCCACCATTATTAAAATTTAATAGCCCAACCCTCAGGCTTTTACCAGCGATCTTCGAAAAAAAGACAAGAATGACTAACCACCAAAATATCGACGACGGAAAAATAGCAATGATAAGAGTACAATTTTTCCTCTATTACAAATAAGGTTCTTCATAATATGTGATCGTGTAATCACACTGATACAAAGAAACAGAAATATATCTGTAGCTCTCACATTCAATCAGCCCGTCCACATCTGGACTGTCTTGTTACTTACCGAGGTTGAAGTAAGTCTGGTTAACTACGTCGTACTCCGACCATTCAAGTTCATAGTGCGAGAGGAACGGCTCGCGTTGTGGCACATTAGGATTCCTGCAATGCAAATGTATTGTGACAATGCATAGGTGTGAAGCAGTATTGGCTAGCCTTGTGTACCAAATTGTGGTCAATTCCAAACATGATATATTGATATAACAAGATTGCATTAGACGTCATAATGAACACAAATCTCATAAAGAAAATATACGTATCTAAAAATCAGTCATCAGTTTGTAATTTAGCATTTAATATTGCTAGCTAAGTCTATCTATTTTATCATGATGCTGTACGTAATTTCAATGCAGGTTAAACACTTACCTATCTTCTCTAAAGAATTCATATCCTTCAATTGAAAAAACTACAATAATTGTAATTATCTAGTAATCATCTTATGGCTTCTGAATAGTTTCTGTAATTTAATACATACTTAAAATATAGAATTGCAACTATAATAGATTATCAACTTACCATAGATGAATAGTTTAAGTGTAAAAATCAAAATTATACATCTGCATATCAGAAGTCTTTCTAGTATCTTGAAAAACAGACACTAAGTAAAGAATTTGCTTACATTTATCATCTCACACATTTGAATAATATCTTTAGTTTGGAATATTAATTACGAGTAAACTTCTTTATTGACGATTTACTATGCTTTTATTCAAAGTCATCTCAATTATGAGACCCTGTTGTGGGGGAAACATATCTTGACTGTTAAACTTCTTATTTTGCAGAAGAGGACTGTAAGAATCATTTGTGGAGCTCCTCTAAGATCGCATTGTAAATCACTTTTTATCAAGTTGGGTACACTTACTTTGCAATCGTTATGTTTTGAGCTGCCTCCTTTATAAGAAGAAAAAAGTTTTAAATTCAACAGCAAATTGTTACCTACATAATTATTCCACCCGTAATAGAAATAATACACTCCGGGACAAAAAAAAACGGACACTTCTATATTTGCTTGTATTTTGTTGCCAATTATTTCAAAATGAAACAAAACCCATTTAAACAAAATAATGTTTCATTTAGCACCTTATACGACAACATTTGGAAAAAAATCTCTGATTAGAAAATTTACAAAAAATTACAAAGGGCGTATAACTATGACATCGTTTGGTCTAACTGTTTTTTTCATTTTATGGTGCCTTAAACATTAAAAACTCTTTTATTAACGGGTATTACCCCCTCTGGCTTGAATAACTGCATCCATACGTCTTGGCATGCTCTCAATTTGGTTAGCAATGTCTTCTTGAGGAATAAGTTCCCATTCTTCACCAAGTGCTTGCCTCAACTCTTGTAACGATTCTGGTCTCGGTCGTCTATTCTCAACACTCCGTCCCAGCATGTCGCACACGTGTTCAATTGGGTTCATGTCTGGACTCCTTGCTGGCCATGGAAGAACATGGATTCCCACTTCTTGGAGATAATCTCCGACCGCATGGGCAATATGCGGCCGTGCATTATCATGCATTAAAACAAAATTATCGCCTACAAATTGGCCAAATGGCACAACATGATCAGCCAAACATTCATTTATATACCTATCAGCTATTAGTCTTCCATTTTCAACAAAAACCAACTCTGTACGAGCATCCGTACACACTCCTGCCCAAACCATCACTCCACCACCTCCATACGGCACATTTTCGGAAATGCAACACTGTGAAAATCGTTCTCCCCTCCTTCTTCAAACTATTTCACGTCCATCAGGTGAGCACAGATTGAAACGGGACTCATCAGTGAACAGAACACAGCTCCACTGTCCATTTCTCCAATCCCTGTGATCATTTGCAAAAAGCAGTCGTTCAACTCGATGCATCCTGAGAAGTCTGGGACCAGTTGCAGGTCTACTTGATATCAGTCCACTTGCTTTCAACCTCCTTATAACTGTTTTGGTCGAAATTGGGCGTCCATGCATGTTAACAAATTGCTGGGCTACACTAGTAGCTGGCAGGTTGCGCTCCCTAAGAACTCTCAACACCATATATCTGTCTTCATTTGGATTTGTAGCTCTTGGACGATCCGAATCTGGTCTTCTGGTATACTCTAGGGTCTCTCTATACCGTTTTATGGCATCATGGGCTGTGCTTCTAGCCACATTCATAAGATTTGCAATGTAACGTACACTGCGTCCATCATCGTAAAGGGCTACAGCTCGAGCCACATCTTCAGGTCGCATCTTGTTTTAAGACAAATGTTACAACCCCACTTAAATTCAGAAAATGTAAAAATAAAGAAATAACGAATGATAAGGATAATGAAGCACAAAATGGTTGAGACAAAATTGTTATAGCTGAGACTCCGAAAGCAAAATTGGAATATTTGGTTGTTTATAAAACAAAAAACAATCAACAATGTATACACGTCTCCATAACAACAGATGGCTACCATAATATTATATGAGAAGATAATGTTTTGCAAAATACCAGCAAACATTAAAGTGTCCGGTTTTTTTTTTGTCCCTGAATGTATTTATCCTAATAAGAATAAATTTAGTATTACTCAAAACTGCTTTGATACGGTTGCAATAAGACTTTATAATAGATTACCTTCTAATATAAAGGAATCTTCCTTTCAATTATTTAAAAGGTCGCTCAAGACTAAATTGAAGGCAAATCCTCTTTATGGTCTTGATGAATATTTTAACATTAATTGATAGTATATTTTGTTTTTGACATTGTTATACATTTTTTTAAATATCTCCATAATTAAATACTTATCTAGCTAATAACTAAATTGAACTATCTTCATTATCTCTGAATATATTTTGAGTTTATAAACCGTGTTAATTATTATATTGAATTCTGTAAGCCCGATTCCTACTAACGAAATTGTGAGCACATGAAAGCTTCGATTCTGATGTTTTTCCACTGATTTTAAAGTCTTCTTTCTCAAGATTGTAGGAAAATTAATAAAAAAATAAACAACTTGCATAGGTATTCAGCTACAATTTTGGTAAGAATTTCGGACGAGCACTTCGTTTGTAATCCATTAAATGGTGCTGACTCTGCGGTTCTGAAAGAACGGGTTTTGTTCGTTATATTCTACGGGTTTTAGCTTATAGAACAATATAATGTAATTAATGCATGGGGCCATGCATTAGACAGTTCAGCGGATTCTGTTTATATGAACATTTTAACATATTTCCAATAATTACTATTTTCATTGCCTATATTGTCTGTAATTTCAATTTTTTGCTCACATATTCACAAAACATAAATGGTTAGATATTGACTCTGAACCTTACATTTCGATATCCATAAACGAATGAATGTTTGAATTAGGTGCAACTCTTCCACCATGAAGTAGTCTTGTAGCAGTTCTAGACATATTAATTGCAATTTTAACACTTCAAATCGACAGTTTCGGATTATAAACTTTCTGCAATAAAAAGATCATTTAGGCCTATGTGAGAGAAACTTCTATAACAGGTATGACAGGTTATCTTTATTTTGTATCAATAGGCACTTTGTTAACAATAAAGGTCACACATCAAGGCCTATCAGAAGCAAAGTTTAAAATATATTTTAAAATAGTTAATGCCAGTCTACATATTAAAAAAGTATCTAAGGGCGAAAATTAAATTACATAATACGATAGCCAATATTTAGTCCAACAAAAAAGAAAATTAAAATAATATAACACCAAAATATAAGTCATTTTAAATTGTTTGTATAGGTCATTATCAGCTTGTGAAACAAAATGCATTCGTGCGACGTAGCTCATAGTAAGAACCTTACGGTAAGGGTAAGCGAGTCCAAGCGTAGCGACAGAGCAAAGCTTCTCAGTTCACTTTCCCTTTCCCTTCACGTGCAGGTACGTTTCGCGAGATACCGAATGTCTGCATCAATAGACACATTGGTCAAAATGAAAGTGGCCGACGTCTGAGAGACTAAGTTCTAATCGGGCATTTCCGTGAGAGCTCGGGACAGCCAGGCTTTTTTCAAAAGATTGCGTAAATTCTTCTAGTAGTTATAATGGGGAACACAACTATTAATCACTAAAAAGTTCCGAGAAAATAATTCATATACAAGATTTAAAACAGACAGATCATTCAGAGTGTTTAAACAATGAATATTGTAATACAAACACTATATACTGTATAAGAGGTTCTCAAGTGGAGTACGACCATTGCTCGTTACAATGCCATTCTGACTGCAATAAAACTCTTATGGCCAGTTTTTCCAAGTAATGTTTAGTTTGGCTTAACAAATGTTAAATTAACAGCTGGTTTATTTTTAACGTTTTGTTATGATGATTTCCATTTTTCCAACACAATTTTGTTTAAAATAACCAACACTTAACTTTAACTGTCGTTAATACTATTCTAACTACTCAACAGCAGTTGGTAATGATTTTGCATATGTAAGACAACTTCTTATTGGCTGATATTATTATTTAAATTGTGTACTGTATAAAATCGTAACCTGTTACAGTAGCCATGATTCATACAGTACAGAGAGTTGATAAATGAAAGTTCCATTGACTACTATTGAATAATAATTATTATAAGTATGCTTATATTTTATAATGCTAAATATGAATTACAGTTTAGAAAAATCTCTGCATTATGACCACTAGGTGACAATAATTACACGAATGTGTGTAGTCAACTGTACACAAAACCCCGAAGAGAATTCCGTATCATATAAAATTCTCTAATTCAGGTCCATGTATAAATTATATGCAATTTCGTCCTAAAGAAGCAATTGCTGCTGAAACATTTTATTATTTACTCACTGCGTATTTTGAAGCACTATTGACATCGGCTATAGTTGAAGAGCCAGTGACATAGGATCTAGAGTTAATAGTAGCTGGTGAATTAGAATAAGTGGCCTATTTCTGTTTGTAGGATATTCAAATCTGACTTCAATTTCTTGCCACGTTGAGATCGCACATTTTCTCAATATTAAATGGGTAATAGCTCAGCATCGAAATAAGCGTCAGTATGATAATCAGTTGACTTATAAAGATTATCTTCCCTATATTAATATTCCAAAATATCTTTTAAATTATATATTACCAGTCTTATGGCCGGTTTCACAAAGCTTCATTAAGGTTTTAATGATTCATTAATGTATTTACTGGTTCATTAAATCATTTTTATATCTCACCAAGCATTTTTAGCCTCACGAACCAGTAAAACTATCATTAAATTTAGTGATAGAAATTTCCTTCTTTAAATTTTTAATTATTCATTAGTTGCAATATAAAATGGCGGAACGTTTCGACGCAGAATTGTTATATCTGGAACTGCTCAAAAATTAAGAGTCAGATGGAGATAATGTTAACCATTTAAAAACCGATCATTTTGAAAATTTGAATGACACAAAAATTCACAAAAGATACCGCGTCACGAAGATCGTGGTACCAGTACCGGTACTCAAAATTTTAGAAGAAACTGATCATAGGTTAGAATATCATAAAAACGGCTGAGACAAAGCTGAAACTAGTCAACTAGGTAACATACAACTGAGTTTTATTTTAAGACATGAAAGTGATTATTATAAGTACATACCGGTACCTAAGAAATATTAGTAAATTAATACATAATGTGCATTCAAACATAACAAAACTTAATTGGTATATTAACTTTCATTTATTAGAATTATATTATAGCTAGCGATAAGATATGTTTGCACTGGCTTTAAAACAGAAGCGAAAGAGCTGGATTCTTGGAATTTATAATCGTTTTCTTTCCGATGGAAATTTAATTTTCCAGCAGGATAATCACTCCGCGCACACCGCCATAAACGCTCAAAGACGGTTCACGGAAAAGCATGAAAAAAAGAGGAGGATTGACAAATATCGAGACATCCCACCTCAAAATCCAGATCAGGTCTGGGATCAAGTTCTGGCTACCTGGGAAGATTTCGCTAAGGACCAGAACTGTTTCCGCGATCTGGTGGACTCAATGCCCCGAAAATGCAAGGCAGTGATAGACGCCGGTGGCATGTGAACAATGTATTAGATCCATATGTGTATTTATTTTATTTTTCTTTAATTTGTTTGTTTATCTTAGTTTTATTTCGGGAAGAAAATTGATTTCCCAAGAGTTTTTTAAATTCTCCTAGTGGAGCCAGAGTTGCGAAATAATTCGTTCCACTACACAAAATTAAAAAAATGAAGAAAGGTAACATGTATAAAAATTAGTTACATTAATAAAAAAAATTGTTCTCGTCGAGAATCGAACACGGGCCCCTGGATCGGCAAGCCAACTCGCTACTGACTGCTCCATCGGAGAGTCATAACGCAACTAGCGCGACGAGGGACATATAACTGCTGGGCTTGAAGTCTACGGAGACAGCGCACATAATATAAACGTATTCGTGTAAATATTTTAATGTTCAGTACTAGTTAATGTTTCATTTGGACTGATTTACTGTAGCTTGGTGAAACCGGCCCTTACTCTAAACATTCCTCAAAGAGAAACATAACATGTTATTTTCACAACTTTTGTCTGAACAGCTGTGGTGATATCCGCCATGTTTAACTGTGTGTTAAATGAGTTAACGGCCTGAAATCCTACATTTAAAGTTAACAAACGGTTAAGAACCTGTTAAGCCAAACTGGTGTTGAACAAATAGAAAAACTGTATTTAACAAACTGTTGAAGGTTTAACAATCGTTAAGTGTTCTAACAATACTTGGACAAACCGGCCATTAGTGTAGTTGGTAGAGCGTTAGCTAAGAGTTCGTGAAATTACAAATTCAAATCTTCGTGAAGTTACTAAACTATCTTTTTGTTGCTTTTTAAATGCATCGGTGAAAATATAACAGGTTTTTGTTATTTTTTACCCTTAGAATACTTTTCGCTCTATTATATTTTTCGTGTTGATAGAAACGTTTGACGCTAGATGAAAGTAACATCGAAGACCACAATTAGGGGCTTCCATATTAAAATACTGTGTTAATTATTTTATTAATCCCTGCTGCTTTGCACTCTATTGCCTAAGTAACATTCAGTAAATATGTTGACGGTATAATAATGGGTAATAATTAATTTGCAAGTTGTGCTACAGTGAATATGATTATTATACTAATCTAAATCCGTGATCATAAGGGCCTAAACGTAGTAATTGTAAACAAGAAGAAAACCATAATTCTAATGACAAAATATATTCTGATTTCCTGGAATTATAACCACAAATTTTCACCAATTTTATGATTATCTGTAACATTAATTAACATAAGCAAAATTATTTGATTATGTTACACTAAAAGGTGTTGAGAAAAATAAAAGAAATCACAAAACAAAAAATTCACTACGGACATTCGATCTCGAACTGTCTGCATAGAAGTTAAGTAGCTTAACTACTGCTCCACGCCAAGCATACTGTGGAGGTATTAAAATGCTATGTTAATTATTTTACTGATCCCTGCTGCTTTACAGTATTGTCTAAGGAACATTCAGTAAATATGTTGACTGTTAAATAATTGGCAATAATTAATTTGCAACTTGTGCTACAGGATATATGATTATTATAGGCTACTAATCTAAATCCGTGATCATCAAAGCCTAAACGTAGTAATTGTAAAAAATAAGAAAAACCATAATTCTGATAACAAAGTACATCCTGATTTCCTGGAGTTTATAACCAAAAATTTTCACCAATTTTGTTATTATCTGTAAGTAACATGATTTAACAATAAAACATTTTCTACGGATATTCGAATTATGATGTGTAGGTAGCCCAAATCAGAGCCTTGTAGTATGGAGTTAACTAAAGCGCACGGAGGTGTACGGTAGTGAACTGCGCGCTCACCCGAAGGGGCTTACAAAATGTTCATTGCTCAAGAGACCGGCCACTTTCATTTTGACCAAGTGTACACATGGTGACTTACCGGAAGCTAAGCTTAAAATGAATTTTAAAATAGTCAGGAAGGGCATTAATAAATAAGGTATTTTAGTTTTCAGTCTTTAGTATTTATTGCTACATACAATACAAAATACATATTATGGATGTAGCGCACGCACATCCTTTGAGCAAGCTCGTGTCCGAGGGCAGTTTCTATTTTGTACTAAATGGAACACAACAAAAATTCAATAAAACTACAAAACCCAATACAATTCTTACAAAACAAATATGATTACGAAAATGTAAGTGAAAATAACAAGTTTCTTACATTGTGTCACATTTATAACTACTAGATATGCTTACTGCAGGCATACATCGGATACGCAACCAATTATACCGTAATACAATAATTCCGAGAAATCTTCGAGATAGTATATTTTTACTTAGAATGCACGTCAGTGTAGGATGACTAAACTATCCGTAAAATACTGTGATAATAGATGACAATGTTTGCGATCAATCTCAGACACTACATTTCGCAGCTGAGTAAACATCGGGACATTTCACGTCATGCTGTAACAACGGCGTAGTTCACTTCGTAAATCAAAGGGTTAACGAAGAACTAAGATAATTAATGTTATTTGATAAGTACTTCATGCTAAATATATGGTCCTATAACAGTGCTATGACATTTGCCTCATTCTCAGCATGCCGAATTCAGATTCAAGTTAATGGTTCACAGTATTTCAAAATTCAAGGCCAGATTGTGCGCTACATATGGGATTTACTTCCAATAGGTAATACTACACCAAAACATGATGAACATGATATTTTCACTTTATCTGTGGTAAGCAAAGGAAGATATATATTTCTTTTTAATTTCTTAATATTGTTATGATTTACTGAAATATACCTTCACTGTAGTGTACGATAATTCATATTCCAATATTCAGGGCCCTAAACATATAAGACATTTTCGTATTACAATGTGCTATGTAACTAAAAATGAATTTATGTAATGTTACAGAATTGGGTTCTACCTGATCGAATTACTACACCGAAAAAGAAATATAGAAGAAAGGCATTAGATATACCATGTCAGTGTATAACATTGCAGCTTCAGTTGCAGAAACCACTAGTTGAGAATAATAATTACAATTATTTTCTCGCCACCACGTATAGAATCTGAAGTTTAAAAGTTAGAAAGAATTAATAGATCTGCAATTGCAGGCTACTGTCTTATCATGTTTGTAAACATAACAAAAATGCTCAAATTTTCATCAAATTTTATTTGAAAATTAGAAAATATGCTTGTAAGTTTCCCGCGTACGTTTTCATTAAACTTTAAAAAATTGTAATCGTGATGCAATAATGTACCTACACAAAACTTTCGTACATATTACAAGAGCGTGTGCTTATTTTGAATTTTTTTCAAACTAATATTTATATTATGTGAAACGTCAATGTAGAGCGAAATTCGAATGCAAAGAATAATCGAAGTCTGGAACAAACTAGTCAGTGAAGAAGTTCGGAAATACAGAGAGCGTACCGTATGACAGGAAATGTATCTTGGGTAAGGAGAGGTCAGATAGAACACAAGAAATCTTTTAGAGCGTCACTTACGGTTTGACACAGATACCGAAAAGAGTCGATAAAACCTATAGATAACAGCTCAACTTGTCAGAATTAACAACATTAATATGATTCGAAAAGGTTGAAATTATATCAGTAAAAAAACTCTAATGTAGCACGCCCTTCATGCAGCCGATAAAGCTAGGAGAGTTGATTTCTGCATTGGACTTAAGATATTTGTGATGTCCAGTTCTGAGGCATTTCAGAATATGTTATTAAGTGAATATATTATTATTAATATGTTATTATTTCATTTCGCTGGATATGCAAACAGGTAGAATTTGGATCTTTGGGTCAGTAAAAACCTGATTTCCTTAATGCATATCCCTAAAAAGCGATGTTCAGTATCAGCATATTATAATAATTAAGTATTTCTACATCAGTATTTTGAGATGCAGTGGATACCGTCAGTTACAGTCATTCCTGCGAATTAGAATGTATTCCTTTTCTCCAAAGATTCGGTTATTTCAGATAAAATTTTTCAACACAGATCTCGGCTTAATACTGGAAATTCAATCCTGCATATCGTCGGCTTACAAGCAAAACACATTAAGTAAAAACTATTCCTCAGAAAAAAGGCGTTTTAAAATATCTTAAGAAAACTGAATCCCCAAAATATTATTATTACTAAGTTGTGTTTTATGTGTATTTACTTTTCCAAAAAATCTAAATTTACACATATACATTATGTACATTATATACGTCTTTTTCTCAGAAGTAGTATTTTTGACTCGATGTGTTTTGCTTTTAAACCAACAATATTTTCAAGGACTAATTTTAAAGCTGAAAACTGAAATTTCGAGAGTAGTGATCCACATCTTTTGTTAACGATTTGGAGGAGTTTAGAATCTGTTGTAGATTATCTTGATGTCAATGGAACATAATAATATATACACTTTTTTTACGGTTTTCAGAAGTTTGCAGATGACGTGCACATAGCAAATTTGTTGTTATGCAGTTGTCAAATAAAATGAAATGAAACCTAGAGCTTTATTTTGAAAATTATGTTTATTGCAGGACGTTAAAATATAGAACTGTAATGGTTATGTTCATCATATTCTCGTTAGTTCAAAAGCAGATTTAAATAAATAATTTGATGTGTAATATATTGTAGGCCATCAAATGTGCCATCACTAAGAGGAAGAGCAAGAATTTAAAGAAAATAACTAGGAATTGGGAAATAAAAGTTAATTATATGCAAAAGTAGAAGCCTTCATATCCAGTCATCCTCTAGTTGATTTCGCCTGTAATGGAGTTGATTTTACCTTTATGTATTACTGCATTAATGATGATAAATATTATCGTAATGAAGTAAATAATTATAGACAGTCAAATAGTCATTTTTCGCGTTCTCGGACAGGATTATCATGGTACATTGGGATCCAAACTCATTAATTGAAGTATTGTTCAAATGTATGCTCCTAAGCTGATAAACATGAAGATGAAGTAAAAAGCTTTTACAGATTTCACGAGATTTTGAGGTTAACAAATAAATGTAATATAAATTATAGTACTTGGTGATTTCAGTTTCAAAGTAGACCGACGAACGACGCGAAATAGTGCAGAGGTGTACGGACCTGGCAAGAAAACGATCGTCGTGAACGATTAATAAAGTTTTTTTGAGAAGAACAATAAAATTATTTATTACAATATTTGGTGTAAGCTGCCATAAATCGTTTATAGTGCAAACCCGGGTAATTTCGCAACACGTACAATTTCACAGTGATTCTTATACTTAACATTGCGTAGCTGGCCGATTAAATTTGATGCTGTAAAAAATCCAGTACATGGCAGCACTATCTAGATCCGTCTGCACTACAAGTAGCGGCTCTGTCGAGCTTGAACAGAACTGAAAACTGATTTTACCATTCTGTTGTCAGATTCTGTGAGAAGAGAGTGTTTGTGAAACGTTGCGGAAGTTTTGTTTGAATTATTTTCATAATTGAAGAAATGTAAGTATTTCATTACAGTAATTATATTCTTGAAAGTGTGGAAAGTGAAAAATATCAAACAAGTGTTGGCTGAGAGATGTGCTTTTGCCGGTGAAGCTTTTCTTATTCAGTTCTGTTAAAATGGCTTTAGATGTGACTGCAGCAGTGAAAGGAAGGAAGTAGGCCTATTAGATATGAAAGTATTATTATCGCTGTTTAATGATAATTATCTTCACAGAATATTGTACGAAATGGAAATATAAAAATTGGAGATTTATCCTTCGAAGAGGTGGAAAAATTAAAATATCTTGGAGCAACAGTAACAAATATAAATGACACTCGGGAGGAAGTTGAACGCAGAATAAATATGGGAAATGCGTGTTATTATTCGGTTGAGAAGCTCTTATCATCCAGTCTGCTGTCCAAAAATGTGAAAGTTAGAATTTATAAAACAGTTATATTACCGGTTCTTCTGTATGGTTGTGAAACTTGGATTCTCACTCTGAGAGAGGAACATAGGTTAAGGGTGTTTGAGAATAAAGTGCTTAGGAAAATATTTGGGGCTAAGAGGGATGAAGTTACAGGAGAATGGAGAAAGTTACACAACACAGAACTGCACGCATTGTATTCTTCACCTGACATAATTAGGAACATTAAATCCAGACGTTTGAGATGGGCAGGGCATGTAGCACGTATGGGCGAATCCAGAAATGCATATAGAGTGTTAGTTGGGAGACCGGAGGGAAAAAGACCTTTAGGGAGGCCGAGACGTAGATGGGAGGATAATATTAAAATGGATTTGAGGGAGGTGGGGTATGATGATAGAGACTGGATTAATCTTGCACAGGATAGGGACCGATGGCGGGCTTATGTGAGGGCGGCAATGAACCTTCGGGTTCTTGAAAAGCCATTTGTAAGTAAGTAAGTAAATTTATTGATAGCGATTAATTACAATCAGTGCTGAGTAATTTTCATGGAACATGCCTTTCTCCGATCTTGGGAAAGCAACATTCCAAACTGCAACATTGTTATGTTTTTTTAAGTTGTTTAATCCACGAATGACAGGCATTTCCTATGAAAAAGGCTTAGGTTTTGCCACTGAGTTTTGGGTGACAATTCTTGAAATCATAAAATTAAGTTTTGCCTGCCTTCTGTTTCTTTTTCGTACTCCATTGTGATATCAGTATAATATTTTTTAATGTACAAATGACATTTAATGCGCCCCTTTACCAAAACCTCTTGTCCTTACAGAACTTTCTTAATCGTGTAAAACGGCAACTCAGTCTTGTAAAATGGACACTACATTGCCATATTACAAGCATGTGCATATCGATGTAGTTAACGGTCTGCAGGACTAATGGCACTACGGACAGGAATTTCGACAAAAGTCAAGTGAACACAAAGAAGCAGGCTACCATCACAGTACATCGACATGGACAGACGAATATCACGTATAGTTGAAGAATACCCGCGGTACAAGGCAGAAGGCACCGTCATCCGGTACTTGAGACCTGTAGGCCACAACCTAGCAGGACAATTTTGAAGCCAAATTTACATATACATAGCAATTCACACACTTAGTGGAATTTACAATTACTAATCTCTGTATCCATTCGCACAATATAGAGCTTCTGGAAGTCATGGCTTTATCTTTGTATCTCAGCGTGGCAAATTGTCTATCTGTGGTAAATTGGTTTTTTGTGGCGCATTGCCTATTTGTGGCGAATTTTCTATCTGTGGCGAAATGTCCCCATTACCAATTTTCTGTGGCCAATTGTCCGGAACCGCACAGTAAACTGTATTTGAGGAAAAACATAGCTCTTAAAGTGAATAAATATAATATGTATACATCATTTTTTACTCGCTTCCAAGTGCAAGAGGCATTAAAAATACCTTCATTTCCTAAAATATTCGCTACACACTCGAATCATAGCTTATACACAAACACAACAGATAACACTTTTCTGTCAGAGCGCTCTCACGTTTGTCAGACGAAATACCAAGACACTACAATTCAAAATTAAATTTCTGGCCATTTTTAAAGACTTGTCGTATTACAGAGTTTGAACATACTGTGATGACATTTCCTATAATTAAAAATATTATTTGTTCATTTATTTATTTCATTTATTTTACTGGTACTGGCAGAATTAAGACCGTAAGAACTTCTCTTCCATTCAGTGAGCATGAAAATACATAGCAAATATAAACAACATCGATACAGAAATCAATGAAATAATAATAATAATAATAATAATAATAATAATAATAATAATAATAATAACAGAAAAGCAGGCAAATTGATTTATAACTAAAATATTTAGACTGCTAAATTTTAATAAAACTCAGTACAATACATGACATGGGCTGCCGGATAGCTCAGTTGGTAGAGCAGCTGGCTACGGACTGGAAGGTCCGGGGTTCGATCCCAGGTGGTGACAGGATTTTTTCTCGTTGCCAAACTTTCAGAACGGTTCACTCAGCCTCCTATAAAATTGAGTACCGGATCTTTCCCGGGGGTAAAAGGCGGTCAGAGCGTGGTGCCGACCACACCACCTCATTCTAGTGCCGAGGTCATGGAAAGCATGGGGCTCTACCTCCATGCCCCCCAAGTGCCTTCATGGCATGTTACGGGGATACCTTTACCTTTTACCTTTTACAATACATGACATAACATGCCGAGTTGAACAAGCTAGAGTAGCATTTTGTACAATTACGACCACTTCTCACTCACAAGTTCTCAACTCCATCATTAAGAGTCGTTACATCTCGTCAGTTTTACTCAGATGCATAAGAAAAGTCAACATTATGTGGCGAACATTAAATATTTGAGATATTTATATAGAAGAATATTAAGAATCCCGTCAAAAGTACACGTTTATGAAGAAAGCCTACGGAAAATGGGTACAGAACATCATTTCTTTTCATATATGAACACAGAAAAATAGCGTAATTAAGTCACATACCTCAAAATAAAAAAAAAAATATTTCCTCATCTCATAAAAGGTAAAACTGAGAGAAAAAGAGAACTGTGCCAGCAGCAGATGTTTTGACTGTGCACTACAGGTTTCTTTCCGATCTCTGATAACGAATTTGAATGACATCATGTGCGTCAGGAGTCACACGACAGCTGAACTGTGGCGCGAGATGACAGACCAGTAGTGAGTGATTTGATAAACAGAGTGTACGGCGACTCACAGCAGAAATTCACAAGAAAATCGAGCCTTTTTGCGAGGGGTACATTACGACCCTTTCCAATACCAACTACAGTTTAGCGAGAATAAAAGAAGCCTGCAATAAACTAGGTTTAGTTATTTCCAAGAAAGGCATCTTCTGTATACTTAAGACTGGTAAAGCTCGAATGGAATTAATTTGTATCATCACAAGGAGTGTGACAACTTGTGACGCGGGCTGGATTTGCTTGCTTTTTTTCACTCTGGAATTAATGCCATCCGAGTTTTGCCAGTCTTATTAGGTACACACAAGATGCCTTTCTTGGAAATAACGAAACCACGTTTTTTGCAGGTTCCTATGATTTTCACGTAACTGTACTTGGCATCGGAAAGAGTTGTTATGTACTCCTCCCAAAAAAGCTTGATTTTCTTGGGCATTGCCGCTGTGATACACCATGCACTCTGATTATGAAATCACTAACTACTGGTCTGTTACATCTCGCAGCAATTCAGGTGTTGGTGTGATTCCTGACGCACATGACATTCAAATTCGTTATCAGAGATCGGAAACAACCCTGTACACAGCGATGAACAGACAAATACGATGGATCTATTCCGAATATTTCAACCAGCACGATCGCCAACATTCGTTAATGAATAACGCATTAGGAGAAGAAGTGAAAGCAGAAGAAACTGGTGAAGAGGGCGTGAGTTCTTAGTGATGAGTTAAAGAACCTACGATATAATATAACTTTAATGAACATTATCATAGTTTAACAGGTTTTTAATTTCATCAGAATACTAATATAGCACACAAACACTCTCAGCAAACTCCATGAGTCTGTTTTGGTCTCTTTCAGAGTACCGCTTGCAGAACAGAGGCAAACGGTAGTAGGGAGACAATGTGCTACTGCTTAAGTATGCAAGTGGTAACACATTGCTAAGTTAGCATTCATAGATGTTTCCTAGGTCTGAGGAAGACAGAGAGAAATTTGACATGTCCCTCCATTGCCTATGGGAATTGCTAAATTCGTGGTCCCTCAAACCTTGCCATTTCTATCTATTAAGCTCCCCCTGTTCCCTTTGTATGACCCGCAATCTGACAGTCACATGCCATCCATCATTAAGTGTAGGCATGGTCTGAATTCAGACTCGGTCTGAACAGTAGGCTTGTGGGTTTAATAACCGGCATCGAAGGGAAATGAAAACATTTAATTTCGCGACGCAAAGTCTTTTTTTTTTCAGTGAAGCTTATTCTCAAAATCTACAGTTAAATAACTTATATAATTTTTAGATAATCATCATCCTTATCATCAACCAAAGATCTATTGGCTTGTTCCGTCTTTCAAGTTTATATCCTCCATGCATCTTGTTCTTGGTCTATCTACATTTCTGTGTACTCTTGGTTTATAGTGTAGTATTTTTTTTAGGTAACCGGTCATCATTCATTCTTTTTATATGATGGTATCAAATATGTTTTTGTTGCTGTATTTTTCAGTCAAATTAAAAATATTTATTTGTTGTCGGATATTTTCGTCCTTTTGATGATCTAAAAGATTGAGACCAGCAACACTTCGATTGAATTACATTTTACTGGTTTTAATTTTCTTTTTAGTTGCTCCATAAGTTAATAGTGAGACGATTCACTTGTTATAAAATTTTAGTTGTGTTGAATGTTATGTTTTATTTCTTAAGGCCCTTAGTTTTGTCCCACACACCTGTTGAAATTTACTCATTTCATTTATGACTTCTTGTTCTTTTAAGTGTAATATATTGCAGCCTAAATAGTTAAATGAGTACTTGATTTATGATTTCACGACTTAAAATTATTTTACATATTCTGTGGTTAATTCCTTTAAAAGCCATTGTTTCTGTTTCATAATTTGAATCTTGAAGGTCATCTTTTTCCATTACTAATTGTAGTTGATAAGCTGTCATCTATAAGTCATCCCTTGATTAAGCCATTTAGATCTGATCGTCAGCAAAAAGCATGCTCTTCAGTAATATCGTGTCTATATTTATGCCCATTGTTACTTTAATTTGTAATTCTTCTGGGGATTTATATAATATACTAGCTGAAAGCTCCCGGCGTTGCCCGGGTTTTCTTTTCTGCTTCTATTTTTTAATTAAACTGGTTATTAAATTTTCGGAAATCTCGGAAACCTAACTAAACACAACCAAAACGAATTGTCTTTAATAAGCTTTCCTCGCCCATAAAGATGAATCTTTACTTAACGTCACTTACATGAATTAATGAACTCCTTAGCCAAATGCCTGCCAGGGTTAATTCAATTTAAAACAGTTATAAATCAAGCACCGAAAAGAAAACATATCATGTGCCTGACGTTAAACTGTTGTTATAAATTAATTAATTAATTAATGTATTTATTTATTTAATTATTTACTTATTTATTTATTTATTTATTTATTTATTTATTTATTTATTTATTTATTTATTTATTTATTCTGGTGTAGTTAAGGTCATTAGGCCTTCTCTTCCACAGCGCCAGAAATACAAATAAAGTAATAGAAAAATCAAATTATAAACAAAGTAAAACCCAAAGAAAATATAATTCCTTCTCCTCTTTCTGATCAGTTTCAGCATCGAATCAATATACAGTATAAAAATATATATATATATATATATATATATATATATATATATATAATTTAATTTATATTGGATGATTTTTTTACCTCTTGACCGCTGTACACCCACTTACATCGTACCCAGTTCTTTTTTTTAATATAACTTGAAACTATATCTCATAAATTCAGAACATATTATATTTTTTCTAATTTTATACACAGAATACAGATATAATATAAACCCGCAATAAGTCATTTTTTAACATAAAGACTAATATTCTAAGAAACGTATAGGCCTACCGATATTTTAGAAATTAAGAGATTTTTATTTCCACAACTCTTAACATACTAAATTTGCAACGTGAACAACAATATTTTCAGAATTAATACGTTATTTTCAGTGGGCTTATGTACATTCACATACTACATTAGCAACATGACAAAAGTATCATTGAATTGCTTATTGATATGTGTAATTTTTTTTTCACTTCTTTGCATAAAATATAGTTGAGGATGTGAAAAACACGCAGTTTTTAAGTTAACGTCTGCAACTTTGAGCGACTATCCTTGAGCTTAATTTTAATATGGCCATTACAAATGCTAGTGGCATTGAAATTGCAGTTGCTTAAAATTGAATGAGTATCCTAGCAATACGTGGAATAAAAACATCTCCTATTATTTTTGCAGTTAATATTGCCAATTCTATTACGTTTCGTATGAGTTTTTCACACCAATTCTTATTCGTTCATAATTTTGGTGGGTCAATATTTCGCAATAGTACTGTACTATTAGTTATTCAATATTAAGTAAATTATGTGGTAGCAATCCTTGTAGTTTCAAAGAATTCTAGAATTCAGTTGTATAAAACAGTCTGCTCACTATCTACAAAACTGCATCGAGGATTTCATAATACGGTCCTGGACTGCGTAAAGATACGTATTGCATGAATGATCTAGTTTTAGCCTTCGCGATCTGTAACAACAATGTAATTTAATTTCGTGTTAAAATTTCCAAGGCCTCGTGAAAGAAGATGTTGAATACAACAGACAATAATAAAAGAACAATTGACTGTAGAAGAGTTTGTATTTTAATATTATACATGAAGATTTGATCTATTTATTTTTATATTTTATAATTTTAATTAATTTAACTTCCATTTGCACAATTTTAATGTAGTCTATGTTCTTCTCCTGGTTATGAAGGTTAAATGTGCAAACTTTGGCACATATCGGACAAAGCGTGTAGATTTGTATAGAGAACATACACACATACATATATATATATATATATATATATATATATATATATATATACATACTAGGTTCAAAAAGTTCCCGGAATTTGCTAGCATCATAGAAACAACGTACCTTAAACACTATTCTACAGCATTCCCTTCAAAATAGTTGCCTTCCGCAACAACACACTTTTGCCAACGCGTGTAGAGTTCCTGGAAGCAGGCCTGGAAGCCATTTTGTGAAACCCGTCTTAGTGCTCTCGTCGCGTTTGCGATAACCTCTTCAGCATTGAATCTCCGTCCTTTCAGATGACTTTTCAGACGGGGAAACAGAAAGTAATCAGGTGGTGAGAGATCAGGAAAGTATGGTGGGTGATCCAAAGCAGTTATGTTGTGCCTAGCAAGAAAATTCTTTACAATAATTGCGCGATGAGCAGGTGCATTGTCATGCATAAGGAACCAGTTGTTTTCTACCCACTTTTCTGGACGTTTCCTTCTCACTGCGTCCCAGAGGCGACGGAGGGTTTCTACGTACAATTCTTTCGTTACAGTACGACCTTCTGGAATGAACTCATGGTGCATGAGACCCTGAGAGTCGAAGAAAACTTCCAACATAACTTTGCTTTAAGTGTGCTTAAATGCGACAGGCTCATGTCAGTAGATTTACTGGCATGTGAAAGAACTCCTGCGGGACAAAATTCCGGCACATCCGGCGATGCTGATATAACCTCTGCAGTTGCGAGCGTCGTTAAATAAAACATAACATTTAAAATAACTTTGCCTTTGGAAGTGTCCCTAGGAAATTTTTGCTTCCGAGGAGATGTTTTCGATTTCCACTCTGATGACTGTCCTTTAGGGACTGGGTCGTACAAGTAGCACCAGTTTCATTTTGTTTAAGAAATCACCATCTTCATCAGCCATACTGATCATGTCCCCAGCAAAACACAGAACTTGATGTTTGTACTTTGCTCTGTGGACATAATTACAAAATGCGACGAACAAACAAAACACTATGATAAACAATTGCCTACAACTCAAAACCAATAATTGCCATTATCAGCAAACTTTAAGGAAATGACATCATGAATGTTACCAACAAAACAAATGTATAATATCCCTTGTTATATATTAATACGAAAAATGGTAGTAAAATTCCGGGAACTTTTTGAACCTAGTAGTATATACATACCCACATTCAATTTTATATATTAAGATTTGTATATATATATATATATATATATATATATATTGGGCGAATCCATAAATGCATATAGAGTGTTAGTTGGGAGGCCGGAGGGGAAAAGACCTTTGGGGAGACCGAGACGTAGATGGGAAGATAATATTAAAACGGATTTGGGAGAGGTGGGATATGATGGTAGAGCCTGGATTAATCTTGCTCAGAATAGGGGCCAATGGCGGGCTTATGTGAGGGCGACAATGAACCTCCGGGTTCCTTGAAAACCAGTAAGTAAGTAAGTAAGCGTATATAATGTTGGGGATAGTGGGCAACCTTGTTTAACAGCCTGATTTGCAATTATTGTAACACTTATCTTGCTCCCTATTCTTACTGATATTCTTGCCTCGTATAAGCTTTTAATATTTTAATTATGCAAGATTATTTTTATTGGCGTATTTGTTACATTTATTCACTTATGTATTATTCATGCATCTATGTGAGGGCATCATATTCCATAGAATTTCTTCATAATCACTAAGGATAAGTTCTAATTTCAGTTTTCAATAATACAACTTTAAGTCACAGGGGCTACAGATGACGCTTATGATTGTAATTTTTTCGCCCAGTTTTATTGCAGTTTATTCAGAAGCAATTTACTATTCCAATCTTAATGGATAAACATTGATTCTCACTAGTTTTCCCGCCAAACGAGCCCCTCTTCGTACTATTTTCTTGCACCTCAGATTCATAGAACGTAAATTACATGTGTTGGAAACAGAAAAGTTATTTTGTAGGATCCCTGTATTTTTAATAGTAGTACGATTATTGATAAATGTCTTGTGAAAATCTATACAAGACTATGAAAATCTTATTTTATAGAAATGAAAAGCAATATGAGCGATTTAGTTCCAATAATTCAGGTTGTTTTGTCCTTTTCCATATAACTGAATATATTTTTGTGCATTAGAATACTAACAGCTATTCCGGGCTAACTGGGAATTTCAATGAAAAAGTCTTTTTCAGAAATACTCCTACTTGTTTACTGTTAGTTTAAGACATAGATGACGCTCTAAATTTAAATATTCAGGAGTGCTATGCATAGACATTTCGCTAGCCCACGCTACGAGCGTACTAAACTAGCCACGACTATCGAGTGATTACTTGTTCAGGATTCATACCATATCATACCGCTAACACTGGTTTATGAATACAAAAACGTTAGTTCGCTTATCATCTACCGAAAGCCCCCAATGTTTATTTTCAAAAGGAAAACATTTTACAAGTTTAATGGGCATTGAATCTGTGTGGTGTTGGTTAGGTAATGAGTATTTTTTCGTTTCCCTAAAGTTGCAGCACTTACTCATAAAGAAATCAGCTGTTAATGTATGTCATTCAAGGAGCTACTGTTGAAGAAATATTTTGAGAGCCTGCACTGTTAATTACAGACCTCGAGGATCAAGGAATTTTACTCTGTACTATATTCTTTCTGCTATTTATTTTAAATATATTGGGTTAATAATAATAGGCAATCTTACAGTTCAAGTGAATATTTTGACTTAGAAATGTCACAGTTATTTTGAAACTGGAAAAATGAAGGACATTAACTCATCTGTAACATCCGTGACATGGAACAAACAGCTATAAAATATTTACCGATCATGTTTTTGTGAACTAATTGAATGCCATGAGATTTGCATAGCTTTCACATGGACACTACAAAAATTAATCTCTTTTTGCTTGAGGCAGAGATATGAATTTTACACTTTTTGTTAATAAGGTGTAAAGCGAGTTCACGAATCTTGTAACATCTGTGACGGAATCTTTTCTTTATTTTCTTAAATAACAATAAATTTATTCAAACAACTTTTTTCTCTAAAATGATACTGATTTTCTAAATTGATTCTCATCATAAAAGTTGACAAGAATAATTTCACTTTAAATATATAGAGTTTGAAAATAGTAAAAATGCAACATCCGTGACAACTAGAATGTCTGTAAAATAATTGCACCGCTGTATTATATTAGAACGGTGCAATCAGTGGCTTCAAAGTCACATATTGACACAAAGAGGGTAGCGAGAGAATTTTGTAGAAAACTAGATTATTATGAGAGAAAATTAGTGTAATTGAAACGCAAGAATTGAGGAAACATAGTATACCTATTTCTATTGATTTCGGACATATTGGAAACATATTTTAAATAATTAATGAACAGACTTCATTATTACACAGTGCTAATAGTTGTACAGTACATAGACTTCAATTTTATTTCACTATTACATTCAATTAACTTTATATGAAATAAATAAATATGTGTAAAAAAACTTTCATTCATTAAATATTATACATTATTTGTTAACCAATGGTGGTTCATTTGACCTCACTTAATTTGCTGTAATAGGTATATTGTTGCATATACATTGCATCTCGAAAGTCGATTTGCTTTGCACTAGGAATTGAAGAACTCCCTCAAAGAAGGTTGTATATCATATGAAAAAGTATATGATATACAACCTTCTTCGAGGGAGGTCTTCAATTATAACAGGCCTAGTGACGAATAATGTCGTAATGAATAAAGTTTCGGCTAATGAGACACGAGAAAACGGACTATAACATAGACTTTGGGGACTAAAAATTCCTCTTGAACTCGACGGCGAAAATGACAAGGTTTTGGAATTTCACTGATATTAAATTATTCACTGTTCATGGCGTTGCTTATGTTTATCCAAAACTGATTGCTTGCCTTGTCTAATTATACATGTATGATGATAATTTATATAGCTTTCTTCGAAGCTTTGTTAATATTATTGCTAATAATTTATAATTAATTTTTATGCAAATATTACAATATTTTTCGTACATTTAATATGAGTACCTTTTCTCAATGTTGGATTTATAACCTGAAACATTTAATATTGTACATAACTGGCAATATTATACAGTATCGAAGTATACGTTTACGCACGGATCATGTACTATCTACATACGATCAGGAAGAATCACTGAGCTAGAGTTTCAATTTACCAAGATGTAGATAAGCGTCAAAGGTATAGAAAGTGTAAATATATTTAGGATTGACTAAGGGTAGGGTGACAGACGTCCTATTTTATCCGGACATGTCCTCCTTATTAGGCCTTTGTCTGGGGTCCGGGCGGATTTTAAAGAAATCAAGAAATGTCCTCCTTTTTGTAAATTGTATGCCTGATATTTTGAAATTATTTGATTTGACGTTTTTTTTTCCAGTAACTTGCTTGTAGGTGGCAGCAGCATGGACGGAATACAACTTACTTCTTGCCAACGATCATAATAACTCTCTTTGCTTCCCCTTGTTATGGTAGTTGCTCATTGATAGCTAGTAAATCGAGAGATCGAGGTGCGACTGTAAATCTAAATAAATATTTTCTGTCCTCTTTAATAATTATAGTTCCCTTGACTTTCATATAATATAGCTAACTGTAAAATCATTATTAAGTTTTTTCATAATTACTTTGTAATAAAATAGATATTAACATACTTTTAAGTATGATAAGCCTAATTCTGTGCTGTAAATATTTTGTAATAAATAGATATTGACGTAACTTATAGTATAATATAAGCCTAAGCTTAAATCTAAGTACAGTATTTTCTGTCCTCTTTTTGTCGAACAATGTCCTCCATTCTGAAGCTTCGTGTCCTCCTTTTTATCGATGTGAATCTGGTTACCCTAGTTAAGAGACATTTTGATATGGTTTTGTGACACCTGTTCTTATGCAACAATTTGACCTTTTCTTCAAGATTAATATTTTCTTTATAACAAGTGCGGCAAGACTGAGAATGATAGCACTGTGCAATTTTCTTCAGATAAAGAAATCCATGAAATCCCAGGTAATCATTCAAAAGAGGACCTAAACCCGAACAGCCTTCAAATTGATGCCGATGTCTGAGAATTTTAGTTGGCCTATAGCACTTTACAACCAGGATAGGAAACTTTGTAGTAAAGTCTTTAAAATAAAAGATCAATACGCACAGGTAATTAATACAAATTTGTAATATGAAAATTGTATAACACAATATGAATGAAATCATAAATTCAACAAGGAATAGATCTTGTTTAAAACCGACAATCCGTTTCTTTACTGTCATTGCATGCAATATTATCTTATATTTTGATCATCCTTGTTCTTTTTCTGTGCACACTTTATAGTTCCAGAATTGGAATCAGCTTCTTCTTGTTGAAGTAGTGAACTTGTAGACGTTCCTATAGATTCCTTTACAGGTGCATTTCGTTTCAAAATCGAAGTCTTTTGTAGTGAACATGTTTCAGTAGATGCATCTGTTTTCTTTGCTTGTGAAATTTTGTGAACTGGAAATGGTACCAGTGGGAAATTTACTTCCTTTTGAGGTTGCGCTGCAATATGTACACCCGAAAGAGGCTGTGAAGTGCTAGGAATGGAAGAATGTATTAACGTTTCTTGCTGTCCCTTCACATCTTCAGTGGATGTACTTGTTGTAACAGTTTTAGGTTTCTTTAAGTTGGCTACTTCTGTCTTTCTGTTATATGATGCCGGACTTGGAAGTTCTACTGTTTCTTGTAAAGATTCTAATTGTGGTGATTGTAGAAATGGGTTAGTAATACTAGACTTTCGACCAATAACAGGTAAAACTCTACGCCGCGAAGGCAAATTATTTCTTTTTTCTCGAACTTCAGTTTCTTTCTGTACAATCGTTTCTGTTGGCCCCTTGTCATCTTTACGATGTCGAACAATTGGATGTGTTGGCGGTGGAAACGAAAGGTTCCTTGAAGTCATAGCATTAATTAAAGCCCATTCTCTCTCAAAAGCTTCCTTCTCTGGATGAACCGTTTTATTTTGCACAGTTGGTAACTGCTTGGTAAGGCTATGGTTACCTTCTGTGGTGTCATCTTTTAAAGACGCCTTCACACCTGTGTTTGAGTTGGAAAGTGTTGTGGTACCAACATCTCTTTTATGAACACTACCAATAGCTATGTCCGCAGTTTTCTTGGTTGCTACAGTTTTAGTTTCTTGTATTTTATCTGGAATTTGAACCTCCATATTCACATTTTTATTTTTATCAAATTCAGAAAAAATCTTCTTCTTTGATTTTGATTTCTTATCTGAACTTATTTCGTGTCCAGAAACTGCTTGAGGTACATCAAATGCTCTGCACTTATTAACACTGTCTTGTAAATTTGATGAATGTGTCTCTTCGGGAATATTTAATTTTTCTCCTTGTTTATTTTCTGAGTTTATTGACTTTTCATGACAGAGTGATGAACTTAATGTAGATAAGTTGTGTGGATGTATGTCAGAGCTATTTTTGTAAGCATTGTCTTGTTGAAAAGCTATTTCCGCTGTTGATACAAGCAATTCCCCACTATTCTCATCCATTGGCTTACTTAACATACTCGCAATTCTTGCAGTCGGTGTTGCATCTACAGCTACTGATACTTTCGTAACTTTTGATTTGGATATACTTGTCGTTGTTGTTGGTTTTGAGGTGGCAGTGGAATATAAAACTGGATCGTGACAAACTGCGATCTGCAAAGTTGTTGGTGAAACATGTGTTGCAGGTATTTCACAATATTTCAGTTTTTCAGACACAGAATTGTTAACTTTTCCATTTTTTGATAACTCTTTGTTGTTAATTTTTGGACAATAATCAACTAATTCCCGTTCAATCCATTCCTTAACTTTGGTATGAGTGTCCATAGTACTAGCACTACAATGTCTTGACAACCTCCAGCTGCTTTCGTCTCCATCTTCTCCTTCTGTTGCTCCTTCAACTTCTTGAACTCTGTTTCTGCTACTTACAATCTCGTAAATTCCTTCCTCACTTTGCTGCAGACCTAACTTGCCAGGCATTTTATTCTCAAAATTCTGTAGGGCATTATTTTTTACACTTGTAGCATGTTTGATGTAAACAACTTGATTATTCGATTGCTCAACACCAGCATACAATCTTTTCATTAATCTCTCCTGAGCTCGAAGTCTGTCTCGTTGGTAATACAGACCAGCGAACGCACACAAATTAATCAAAAGTAAACATATGCCAATTACAACAACTATACTCTTAGCCATGGATGTTGTTCTTGCATCCTCCAGTTCTTCTACTGTTGCAGAAGAATTTGTTGTAGTACATTCATTACCATCAAACATTACTTCTTTGTCATTTTTAAAATCTGGCTCGTAATTGTTCCAAAATTCCAAAATATTTTGTCTGTATCTGTGTGCAATTCTCAGTGGAAATCCTGAAAACAAGAAGAATATTACTATTAAATTGTACTTTTCTTCAGTTTACTTTATGTCAATGTTTAATGTTTTCGTTATTGATGTCTTACAGTTCTGCTCCCGAACAAGGATTAAAAGTATGTGTTCTTTTTTGTACTTATGCTGATTTATCCTGTTATTTGAAATTTTAGTCAATTTTCTTTATGAAACGGTAACCATATTGATACTAATTAAAAATGAATTTTTCAGACCTTAAGACAAAGGACTTATAACAGTAAAAATATTATCTGTGAAATATGTTAGATTTACCAACTAGCTACTGTAGGATAACTAGATAAGAAATACCAGTTCCAGTATAAGACAAATTGCTAAAATGAAACTAAACTTTGTACAAACATATCAGTTAACATTTTATCCATTGTTAAAGGGGTTAGGTACAGTTTACAGCAGTAAATCTTTTGGAAATATTCAACATTTTTGTCCTCCATTGCTGTATCGTGTACGATAATGAAAATTGGTATGCGTAAAACACTGTCTTTTCTGCTATATAAAAATATATTTTTACGATTTAAAAATTATTTATATATTTTTTTTTTAATTCAAAATGCTGTGGCAGTTCACTGTGCAGTGATGAAGCGTTTCCCTCATAACTCATAAACTTGTTAACTTTTCCATGTTCTCTCTTTTTTATTTTATTGGTGAAACTCATGTTTACAATATCATGCTCTTTCATCTACATTCCCTAATAAATACTTTTTTTAATTTTGTTTCAGAAGAAAATACTGATATTTGACCAATTTTTAAAATGAATTTATTTTTTATCAGACAATCTATTAAAAAGTAGAGAAGTGATTTTGCATCAAATTGTAGATGTGACATGCATAAATAGATATACAAAATTTCATCACAAAATGTTGGATAGTTTTTTAGTTATGAGGGAAACTCTTCATCACTGCATAATGAACTAGATTATTTTGAATTTGGAAAAACAATGTAAATATTTTTTTTAATTCGTAAAAATATTTTTTTCATATAGCAGAAGGACAGTGTTTTACACATACTTATTTTGATTCTTGTACAAGATATAGTAACGGAGGGAAAAACGTTGAATATTTCCAAAATTTTACTGCTTTAAGCTGTACCTAACCCCTTATGTGATGTTAGACTTTCTTCAAGGTACACCGCTGATTATCGATTAAGAGACAAATTCTTGCAAATAGACTAAAATACTGTCAAAATTTCAAGACATTAACATATAGAAATGATAATTTTCAATCATATGTTATGTTGCAATGTTAAAATTTTTACCTACATTCAACATGCCAGACAAATCTTTAATTCATAATGAAATATATGTATCAATATTTTCAGCCAACAGAATGTACGGAGAAAATCTATGTAACGAAATTTCGAGTTTGTTAGTAAAACTAAATTTTTAGACAATACTTTATTGAATATAGTAAAAAAGTCCCAAATTTTAGACCAAACTAACACTTCAATTAAAAGCGATACTAAATACGTCAAAAGTCTGAACTAAAATGAAAGGATTTTTAATGAGGGGAAGCAAGGATATTTCTTCCTTTAATATCCATCCTAGTAAATGCATTCGAAAAACTGGCATTTCAAAGTTATGCACCTGCCATAAGGTAACGTGAAATAACTCTAATTATTCTGAACGCTTTAACAAGGTGCATTTAATGAACTACTGCGAAAGTCTTCAAACATCAGCATTTCATCCTCTTTTTCCACAACGCACATAAATAAAAACTTTCAAACACTCTTTATCAAACTTCTTAATTTAAGATTTAATAAAAAAACGTTACCAGTACAACATTAATTCAGAAACGCTAAGATATTTTATGTAAACAATATACGAGTATAAAACGTAACTTTAACTAATAAAATTCTTGTTCGGATTTTCGTAATTCATTTTAGTATATTTAATAATTACAAGTCATAAACTATTTTGTATTGGTGTCAGATTATTGAAGGAATTCTATTTAAAATTCACGTTGATGGAAAAAAAGGCAATGGTGTCATTAGCAATACAGAGCTTTAGATGAATCAGCACAAGTATGTTATTTAATTTGCAAAAAAAAAAAAAAAAAAAAAAAACTGTCTTATTTATTATTACTGGTGAGTTAATGTGAGTTGACATAATAAAATAGATAAGTAATTAAGATAATTTAATTATTTTCGCGCGGACTTTTAATAATAGACTACTTGTTTGATTTCATAGAATACATAATAATTATTGGGTATTTAAAACATATGTTGAAACACTCTTTTCAACTTTAAGAAACTACTTCGTGATGTCATCTTCGATAAAGAGAAGTTCACATAATCGATAGGAACATTTATGTCTCAGCCCATGAAGAAAATTTATATTGAGCTCAATGTACTATAATGAAATTCTCTTGCCGGAGTTGTCTGAACATAACGAAACCAAATAATCAGGCTAAATTTTCGAAGTTGAAGAGTCCGCTGCAAAAAGGGGAAATGTCGTGAATTTTTTAAAAATTAGGTGAAGGTTCAGTACTATAGATCACTTTGTTACAATGCAAGAAATATGATAGTTCCAGATTTATATCGTGTTGAAGAATTGGTATACCACACAAAGAGTAGGAATGTCAAAGTTTAAATTGCATTTCCTTCAAGATACAATACATTCGACATTTCCCCCTTTTGCAGTGGACATTTCAGATGTAAATTATATATTATTATCCTTGATGTTAGATTCAGTATTCAGCATCGAACATTATAGATGGATTATCTATTATGTTCTACTTTACACGCGCTTATATTTTCTGCGTAGATTAATATGGTAAGATATATCTTGCGCACACTGCAACTCGTCAAAGAGCATATGTCTACAAAATTACAGTTTACCAAATTTAGACAATTACAAAATGTACTATACAGAGTGGAAGGGGAACGATGCACCAAAATTTAAGGGGTTATTCTATATGTTAAATATAACTAAACTTTTATTACACTTTTCCTTCGATGAAGCATCATTAAGCAGGGAAAAAAAAATTCTTTGCCCAGTGTTTGCAGCGCTCTATTGCGGTAATGGCCAGAGAGAAATGACTGATTGCTATACAAGCAGATAGTTAAGAATAATTTAAACAGTTAATGTTTTCAATATTTTTTTGCATATCAAATCGTTTAGACATGAATTTATATTGAATAATTGTGAAAACCGTCAAAATAAATCTTGTAACGCAGGGCACTGTTGCGAGTCACCGACTGACTACAGTAGAAGGGGAAGATAACAGTGCTGGTCGCGCTTGGTAGTAGTTTTGCAGTAGCTGTGATGTCAAATGTTTCACAGAAACATAACGATTTCCTCTAAAACGGTGAATGTTAGAGAAAAAATTTATTTACATTTTTTTAATATCTCCTCATGATCTATTGTCACTTTCATTATGGTGCAAAGGTTACCATCCACTCTGTATATAAGAGGCAGATGCAATTTGTAAAATTAAACCTATAACTTTTCAAGGAGTAATTTGAAGTAGAGAGGAAGGCTATATCAATAATATTTGTTTTAATTTCCTCAGCTGTGTATTTCTAAAGCTGTTAGGAGTGTTGTATGATTACATAGTGTATTTATACGAAGAAATATATACTGTATTAAACTTTCTGTAATATATTTTTCCTAGACTCTAAACGACTAATTGTATTAAATAAATTAAATATTAAAGCATTTTTTTCATAAAAAGATCTATTTCATTCATTCAGTTGCCTATCAAATATTTTTCAGGTCTAATATTATGCAGTGTAAGGAAGATCTTAGAATTTACCAATGGGGATGTCTGCACCTTAGATTTGGAAACATATGCGGACAACGCTAACACCTTAGAGATTGTTTTAAAATGGAATTAATTAGTAAAATGTAATGAATTAATTTGATATACTACACATTAATGCGACGTAGGACCTCTAGTTTTAATATCGCATCGGATGACGCAGTATTTCGAACCACTTTGTGAGCAATTAGCCTTTACCATGTTTAAACCGAAAAAATTAAGATCTATGAAGAAATAAAATTACTACGTGGGACAACAGTGATATTTTGGACTACATTTAAAACATCATTTCGATCGTTATATAATCAGCACCTGGAGTGAAAGTGCCCTTGTTGTTACTCAGAACTAGGCGAAATTTTTCAATTAATCATAATTTTGAAATCGGCTGCGATGTCCACCCTGAATCCACTAATATTTAGTGTCGAGATCAAAAGACCATTGTGAGGATCATTTCTTCTCTGAGTATTACGATCAAGGATACGGCGATAGTGCTTCTTATGTTGTATGGGCGAACAACTTTACCTTACATGTGAAGGGTTCAGAGCCATAGTGCGCCAAGCGCCATTTATTAAAAACGGAGAAAGCAAGGGTTAAAGTTAAGTGAATACCATAGTTTAATGAAGATTGACATATCATTTAGTTTGAATGTGTATACTTTATATTACTTGCTGTATGTTTCCATTCAATTGTGGTAATAACTTCAGTTTAACAATTGCTTTTATTTTAGTTGGTTATTTAACGACGCTGTATCAACTACTAGGTTATTTAGCGTCGATGCGAATGGTGATAGCGAGATGGTATTTGGGGAGATGAGACCGAGGATTCGCCATTGATTACCTGCCATTCACCTTGCGGTTGGAGAAAACCTCGGAAAAAACGCAACCAGATAATCAGCCCAAGCGGTGATCGAACACCCGCCCGAGCACAACTTCAGACTGACAGGCAAGCGCCTTAACCAACTGAGCTACGCCGGTGGCTTTAACCCTTGTTTTCTACGGTTTAGTCAATGGCGCTTGGCACATTATAGTTCTGAACCCTTCATATTACATAGTGAAGTATTAAAACATCATTTTTGGATGTTTATTTAGTGTAAAAAATATTGCTAGTTTGTCTGGAAGTGTATGTTTCAAACAATTTAGAATATTTCGGTGCATTTCCCTCCACTTTTAATTGTACTTCGAAAACACTTAATCCTTTTAAAAATTCAAATCAATATGCTCTTCCTAATACTTTCCAGGTTATTTGCAAGCTCACAATACGTTAAATTACTCGTTCTGTGAACTGTCGAATCTTCTATTAAACAGTACCTTAAAGTATTGATGAACACAGAAAACATAAAAGTCGCAATATCATATGTTCATTTCAATATATGTTTCAAACACCCAACAATTAAAATTTTTGAAAGCCTGAAATTCCATACTAAGGAATTAAAATTATGTGTACAGTTAGTTACTTTAGTGATATGTCTGACATTTGTACTCACCAAGACTGAAGTACGTTTGATTGTGGATGTCGTACTCTGGCCACTCCAGGTCCTTCCTCGTCAGAAACCTCTCTCGTCGCGGAGCATTTGGGTTCCTCCAACGAAAACGAGGCATAATAGAAACACGTGCACGGCTAGATTTTTTCAATAAAAGAAAATCCTTATTGTCAAAATTCTAAATGCTACAGAACACAAAATATATCTCTACAGATTTCAGCGAAGACTGTGAAGGATGTGTGTCAGTTTTAACTTCTCAATATGAAATAACTGATAAAAATGCATGAGATCACTCGACAGTAGAACTGTAATTTAAGATATGCTGTGTACAAATGTGAACAGGTAAACAGATCTCATAATATGATCGATGTTCAGACACCGCTGTATATCTCTGAAGAAATAGTCAATAAACTGAAGTAGACTGCGGGTTCTACAGAGATATTTTGGAAGCGAGAAAGTCTTGGAGCTTGATATCAGTCTCTCTCTCTCTCTCTAACGACTGAATTTTTCAGACCACGAAACTGCAATTTTAACCATTAGTTGGTGTTTACTCATCGAATGGACTAGGGTTCAATATTTAGATATACAGGGTGGAAGGTAAGGTAGTACATTAATTGACAGGAGTCATAGAACTCATTATTCAGAGTAAGTTTTGTCAAATAAAAAAAATTATTGCGGATAGTGAGATAATTACAAGTGTTCCGAAAGCACTGACGGCAATTGAAAGATGTCTCAACGCCGCATAAGTAGTACCTCACACCCCGTGTGGTCAGCGACTTGAAGGGGGTGGGTTAAGTTCAACTACCTTTCACCGTGTGTCTTGCAGCTGGTGAGGGGAGGACGGCAGCAAACAAATGTACTGAGCTTCGGTGTAATACTTCGCGAGCTGATCTGGGGATAAATCTTCGCACAAAAATGACCTACGTAAACTCCGGCTAGGGCCGTAACTGTTATTTGTTTAGTTTGTGTAATTTAATGTCAGAGAATGTAAATTAATAACCAGAATGAACAAAAAAAGCTTCGTGTCCGGGCGCAGTTCAACAATGAATGCAGAATTATCAACTTGCAATGCAATACACTAACAATTCAATACTGAATATGGCGTAAAAATTTTAATGTAAGCAAGAAATACGTACAGCAGTAACAAGAAATAGCGTGAAAATCAGGAAATTATGTCCAAATTAGTGAAAACACTTAGGATTGAAGTTTCAGTTAAAATTAATGAAAAAATAAAACTGATGTAACATTGTGAACAAGACGTAATTAATATTACACTTTTTTGTTTTACGAATCACTAATTCTGGGCGTTAATAATGAAATAAAGGGTAATAAACTCTGTAAACCACATTTCACTCACATCTTACAGATACTGTTCAAAATGTCCACCATCAGCGTGCGTGCAGCTTTCACATCTTCTAGTCCAATTATGAGGAACTCTGGCCAGTAGTTCTTCACTGTTCCGAATTTCTTCCGCGGCCTGGATCATGTCTAAGTACTCACGATTTGTGAACTCTGGCATCTCGTAATTTTGAAATAAACTAAACTGTATCGCTGTACTTCGAACTGCACACTAATGCAATGTAAACATCACAACAGCTGATCAGTTGCGAGTACTAGGCAAACCGTCTGCCGTCTAGACAGCGATGCCAGATTTTTGGATCTTCTGTACGTGACCGGACAGTCAATGTTTCCAATGTATATTCAAGCGATTAATTCGAAATCTGTGAATTTTCTAATTAAAATACTGCTGCAACGTGAACATAATAAACGTTCTCTTCGTTGTTATACAAGAAATTAAACCGTATTTTAAACAGTATTCGTAAAATTCGCGATCGAAATGTCTGCATAAAAGTATTTCTTCAAAAACCTCGCAAAAACGAGCAAAATGGAATTATACTTTTTTGTTCGTTATAATTCAAGCAATCACATTCTACAATTAATGTACTACCTTACCTTGCACCTTGTATAATTGTTTGAGATATTTGATAAACAAAATATTTGTAAAGCAAGTTTCCTTCCATAGCCATTTCGCCTCTCCATATGACTTTATATGGATTTCAAATAAAATTTACATCTACAATCAACATGTTACTGTATCTGAATAGCCTCTGTAATTTAAATGTGGTATTGAATAGAGAATTGCAATTGCTGTTATCATCAAATCGACTGAATGATTTCTAAATCTTACAACAAATGTCAAACTAGCTATTAAATTAAATGAATCTGGCTTATTTGAATAATATTCAAGGGAAAAATTGTTCCGGGACCGGGTATCGAACTCGGGAAATTTGGATAAGCGCGCCAACAATCTACCTCTGAGTTATCCAGGAACGATACACAATCACGGTCCAATTCTTTCCTTTATATCCATATACCTCAAGTGGGTTCACATCGTCAAAATCCCAGCCTGAGTGCGCACAATACTGTGTGAAATGGACATGATTGTGTATCGTTCCTGTATGGCTCAGTGATAATGCATTGCCGCTCTTAGCCAAAGGTTCCGGGTTCGATACCTGGTCCCAGAACAATTTTTCCCTTGAATATTATTAAATTGTAATTGCCAATACATTGTCCCTTGATAACCTTTGTATTTTAAAATTTATGATAAGCAAATAGTTAAATTACGGATACGTTGTCGTCAACTGTAAATAGCCTATTTAGTTTGGAAGATATGTTAAACTAAGAAGTAACTTATCTTCTTATCACTTTCAAAATATTGAATAATCAATACTTTTTGAATGCAACCCAAATATTATATTTAACTACTATTCTATGATGGTCTCTAGTTCTTAAAAGTACAGGATGTCTGACTCAAGTCACCCATAAACTCTTTTATTCATCACGCACAACACGACTAGGGGTAAACACTTTTCGTTGTTGAAATGTTCTAACTCGCACCGCTTATATTTTAATTTTAAAATTGATTGAAAACAGTTAAAGCAATGAATAGATATAAACGGGTTGACTAATGAATATATTGAGTCAAATGATGCTTTTGAGTAAACAAACATTAATTTCTAATACACGAATCTCTTAAGACAGTTAATGGCTCTCAGCTAGATTATGGTTTTTATGAATATTTTAACTGCCTGTGAGGGTTCGATTCCCGGTTCTTCTTTTCGTGCTCTTCAATGTCAAATTCTGATATCAGGTGATCATAGAAGGTTCTAGTTAATACTACTTTCAAACGGAAATATGTAATCGATGAAATATCTTATGAACGAGAGAGTTGCACAGCAGTAACTATAAAAGTTTTAATTCTGCCTTCGATAATCATTCACGGTTCGAATCTCTGAAACTCATGTCAGAAAAAGTAAATGATAGCGACAAAAAAATTGAATATGAGATATTCCAGCAACCAGTATACGTGGACATTGTCTAGCTCCATGCGGGTTGTCATTGATCTCGTATGTTGTAGACCATTTAGTGTGCCATAATCTGAATCCAAAGTTTTTTATGATCTACCCATACTGTGGCGTCCTCATGGTAGTGTCGCTAGAAGTCACATACTCAAAGCATTTTTAAATAAATAAATTGTGTTAAAACTACACTGTCTGTTATATAAGACACTTACTTTCATGTCCGTCATTTGTTCAGAATGAAATGTAACAAATTAATTTGAGGGATTGTATTAAGAAATAATACCAGAAGAGCAAATGACTCAATATAAAACTATATAATTAAAAAAAAAAACTCGACTATGAGAGACGTAAAAGATGTTGAAAAGCCGAACGAAAATAAGTAATTAACATAAGAAATTGACTGCACATGTTTAACATAAAATTATCACACGAAAACTAAAATTCGTAACAATCTCGTGACGATGTCAGTGGAAGTTAAACCTGCCAAACCATTCATTACCTCCCAAAAGTCTGAACTGATATTTGGGCTAGGTAAACGAAAATGAGCGACTTTAATCAGACACTTTGTACAGTAAACATATAAATAAAAACTGTAGTTATCTTATAGCCGTTTCTGAATAAATAATTTATTTTAGCAATTTAAAATACTTGCCGTGAGCATTTACGATCAGTGTTATTAAGGTATTACTTCTAAATAGATCCCAAAGGTAATTTTAAAAGAATTTCATGCAAATTATTAATTATAACTAAAATTAATAATAGTAGGGTTCAATAGCTGAGAATTTACCATTTTATCATTTGCTTGTAATTTTAGTTCGAAACATGTAATGAATAGGCCTACTAGTAGCTGCACTTGTTTGTGTTTTGGGGAACAGATTCCAATACCCCATTCGCAATGAAAACGTAACAATTAACATAAGAATGTAAACATTACCGTGAAATAAAGATGTCATACCATTATTCACGATGGAAACATAAAAATACCAATTAAGATACTTGGTTAAAATGGAAACATACAGCTACGTCAATTCACCACATTCTATTTGATACTACATACTTCAGCACTCTACGAGTGTGTAGACATTATTGTTTTAAAATATCTAATAAACATGATTAAATGGAAGTTTATAAACTTTCATATTAACGTCTCATGTTTAAGTTTACTTACGCTTATGTAATCCATTTCAAATGCTTTCACTGAATACCATAGATTAAAAGTTTTATGCCTATGTTACGATTATGTTCAATCCTCATTCTGAATGGAGCCTAATCCTATTTTTAAGACAAAGCTCAGTCGATATTACAAGGAATTAAATCTCAATTTTGTTTTGTGGACCGAAATTATCTCCGCCAGATTTGTTGTTCAAAAGATTACTGTTCCCATTGCAATATGAGATTATCTAAAATTAATAGTTATGAAAATGAAATATACCTTTAATTGAATCAGTCATTTGTAAAACCACATGAGTCATAGAAAATAAGTTTCGAGAAAAACAGAAAAACTACCTATAGTTAATGGTCTGTGAAAAATTTACAGGAGGACGAAAGCATTGTATCTTAATTATCTCATTTCATATCACTTTATAATATTTTTTTAATTTCTTGGACACATGTCATTTTAACAAGTACCATTAATAACAACTCCTGACAAAATATGGAGTGTATTTTTTGTTGTAGTGTGAAATACTTATTATACAGTTTTCAATCAATTTATATTGTTATTTTTATTTCATACTAGCTGAAAGCACCCCGCGTTGCCCAGGTTATCCTTTTCGCTTCTTTTTTTTAACTACACTGGTTGTTAGACTTCGGAAATCTCAGAAACTCAACTATAGACAACCTAAACGAATTGTTTTTACTGAGATTTCCTTGTCCATAAAGATGAAATCTTTACATAATGTCATTTACATGAATAATGAACTTCTTAGCCGAATGCCTGAAAAGGATTAACTCAATTTGAAACAAACGTTCAAATGTATATATGTGTGTGTGTGTTTATTTATTTATTTTGGCGTAGTTAAGGCCGTCAGACCTTATCTTCCACATCACCAGAAATACAAATAAAATAATAGAAAAATTAAACTATAAATAAAACAAAACTAAACGAAAATATATACAGGCTACAGCAACACAAACTATAAATGATTAGCATTGCTTTGATTTTCATTCTCCATTCTCCTGGCGCTACAGTTCATGAAGGACGCTGGCTTCTACAGCTCTCGCTCAATCTTTCTTGTCCGCAGCACACCTCCAGCATTGCCTTGAAGTTCAGCAAAACAAAAACGCGCCCACTTAACGTTGACTCAATGTTCTACAGCTCTTATATTTTATTTCTGCCGGTCAGTGACTGTTAAACTCCAAATGACGTATCTTAGTTGTGAGAGTCAGCGTTTTAAAAATCATTACAACCTTTCTGCCGTCTTCCTTCCTCCCTACCGCAAATGTGACTTTGCACAGAAGCAGAGATATACTAATTATAAGATCTGTACATAGATCTATGCTGTGGTGACATACATTTCACTTAACTTCATGTCTATGTATGCTTTCACTTAAATTTCAGAGGCAGCTGACGATGAACAGGGAATTCCCTTGTTCCCAGTGTCAATCCGTTGCGGTGTCATCGTGAGCCAAAATTTATCTCTGTATCGGTCGTACCAAAGAATCAATACAGCCTTTAGGCTACGTATATTTTAATTTACATTGGAAGACTTTTTTACCGCTTGATCGCTGTACGCCCGCTTATAATATAGGCCTAATACCCAGTTTTTTTTTAATCATGACTTGAGAAATTGTATCTCATAAATCAGAACATATTAATTATATTATTATTTTATATACACAATACAGATACAATATAAACTCGCAAGAAGTCATTTTTTAAAATATAGACATATTCTGAGAGACGTATATCAGTATTTTGGAAATTAAGAGATTGCTCTTTCCACAATGCATAATGTACAACATTGGCAACGTGATTACACTGATAGAATTTCGCAGTAATAAATTTTCCGACATAAGTAACAATACGTATATTTTAGAATTAATACAGTATTATTTTCAGTAGGCTTACGTACATTCACATACTACATTAGCAATATGACACAATTATAATTGAAGTGCTTTTTGATACGTGTATTTTTTTCACTCCTTTGTGTAAAACATAGTTGAGAATGTGAAAAAACTCAGTTTTTAAGTTAATGTCTGCAACTTTGAGCGATTGTCCTTGAGCTTCATTTTAATAAATGGCCATTACAAATGGTGATCGCATTGAAATTGCAGTTGCTTAAAATCGAAAGGCATGTTAGTAGGTATCATAGAAATATATGGGATAAAAACATCTTCTCCTTTCGTTTTGACAGTTAATATTGTGATTTCTATTACGTTCTTCATAAGTTATTTCTCATCAATTCTCGTTCCATTGCATAATTTTGGTGGGTCAATATTTCGTAATAGTACTATAGGTGATTCAATATTAAGTATTCAATTATGTGATAGCAATCCTTGTGGTTTCAAAGAACTCAGTTGGATGAACACAGCCTGCTCACTATGTACAGTACAACTGCATCGAGAAATTCATAATACGATCCTGGACTGCGTAAATATACGTACTTATTGTATTGTCTTCTAGATTTTAGCCTTCATGATGTATCAACAATGTAATTTAATTTCGTGTTATAATTTCCATGGCCTCGTGAAAGTCGATGTTGAATGCAACAGACAATAATAAAGAACAATTGACTGTAGAAGATTTTGCATTTTAATATTATACATGAATATTTCATCTATTTATTTTTATTTTTTTATATTTTAATTAATTTAACGTCCATCTGTCCAATTTTAATGTAGCCTATGTTCTTCTCCGGGTTATGAAGGATAAATGTGCAAACTCTGGCAAATATCGGTCAAAGCGTGTAGATTTGTATAGAGCACACACACGCACGCGCGCGCACGCACACACACACACATTGACTGTTATATATAAGATTGAAAATGATTCATATCATTCACAAATTAATTCAAAATATAATACACGACTTAAAGAAAAAGTTATTCGCGAATAATTAATTTTCATTCCAGTGTGTCACATGTTTAATGGCAATATATGAGTACAGACATATCTTTAGTTCAAATAGGAAAATAACATAAATTACATATTATCTCTCCAAAAAAGACGGTATTTCTTGCTTTGGGATCTCTGTTCGAGGACTTTTTCCTTTATATCATGCACAAGTCCTTGAAGGTACACATCTTGTTCATTCTTGCTTTCAAATGACGTAGTTTTATTAAAAATATCTATTCTATTTGGTACAGGTACTTTCATACATTACTGTTGATTATTTTTTCTCCTACAGAACTCTTGGAACTACACTCACTGTCCAACACCTTGACAAAGAAGTGCATGATAGCAAATGCCTCATGGCTGCATCATAGCGTTAAGCGTTAAAGCCACATGAGTCCGGTACTGATGTGGTTTTGAAAGAACTCAATATTTTAAGATTTTATAGAATGCTTAGTAATGATCGAACTCATGTTGTTTTGACTGGAAATGTTGCGTGTACTCATAGTGCTTCTTACAGTAACGGTAATTCATTTTCGTAAAAATGTGGACTCATGTGATTTTGCAAATGACCGATTCAATTTATGTTAGAGAGGAAGGAACTGGCGAATCTACAACTTATTTACAGTTATAAATTCAAATTGCCGCATGAAACATTTCTGTGTGATTTTCAATTGTAATTGAAAAGTAATAAAGTAACGTAGATAAATGTGATTATATTGGTGTAGTTCCCGTTGAGCTCTGCACACCTGCTACGAATACTGTACGTTGTAGCATAGTGGTAACATTTGGTAGCCAAACTTTACTTCAATCTTATGCGTATATGCATTAAAGTGGATGCATTGTAATACCCAAAAGACCTCCTAGAAGAGCAGAAGCGACGTGGAACTTGCATAAAGTTTGTAATCCGAGTTTATTGACTGTAAAGGCCTTCATGATACGACGAGAGTTATAAATCAATGAGCGGAGAAACACCAACAGTTTCCAGAGCGGAGTCTAGAGTAAAAGTTTACTTCAACTGATAAATATTCGTGACTGATTTAATTACCAATAATATGAAGAGCAGCGTGCCGTTAGCTGAGAGGCTAGACTTACACTCTGAAGACATGAGTTCAATTCCTAGCTGGTCGAACAGATGAAGGTGTTAAGCAGATATTTTCGAGGTTGTCCTCTTCTACTTTTAAAAACGTATTGCAATTTAGTACATATGTTTTTTAATGTAACTGGGTCATTTGCAGAATATTAATTTCCAGGTTCATTACTTAAATGTTACAAATGTATGTTTCCGTAGGTGATGATAGGAGGAAAGTTTTGGAAAATCTAAAGCTGGTTAGGCGCAAAGAAGTCTCAAAGAAACTACCGACAGAAAATCTAGCATAATCGTAAACCTTGAAACGGCATAACGCATTATAAACACAATGACTTTATTACAATCCTTTTTGAAAACTACAGTGCCGCCACTGATAAACCTTTCACACGCAAGAAATGTCAACAACTCTACGCAGAAGTCATCATTCCAATGGAAGTGGAGTGAGGCTAACGTCATATTTCCCCTACTTACGGGTTCTGCAGGCCTGCCTTAGACAATTTCCTGTAGGCCTAAACGTATCTTCCACATCCTACATCATGATTTGGGCTTTAGAAAAGTATCCTTAAGAGCCGGAAAGATAATCAGTGATCAGAAACCATGCAGAGTGGAAATTTCTAAGTCGTTGTGTTGCCGCTTTGAAGAGAAATCTTGTAACTTGTCTGATGATATTGTAGTTCTAAATAAAATATGACCTCTTCATTGCGATTCAGGTACAAGCAACTATGGTTATTATATGCTCAAAGAAATTTCGAGTTCAAAAACGGATAGTAAAGGACCTCGCATTAGATTCTGGAACGATGACGGAATAATTGTGACTCATAAGACGTGTGGAGTTGCTCACTTGGAAAAGTGACACAGCGCAACAATTTCTATTGTGCGACTCGCGACGAAATTGTAGATTGCTGACTGGGAAGTAGGAGATGTGAACACATATCCTTCTTATTCACCACAAGTTTCACTTCAATTCATTAGTCTTTTAAATAAGAATCTTTGATGTGGAAAGTCGGCGCTCAAGCCATTCATCTGAGATCGTGTGCAATGGAATATGCATGCTTGTCCTAAGACATTATTTGTAACCCATAAGTTACAGAAAATTTAAGCAGGAACCCGATTGAATAGTAACTTACCACTGTAGTCTATAAAACCTAATTTAAGACTGGCGAATCAATGCACAATGGAATTGTTAAAACATTACATTCGTGTATCACGAAATAAAAAATCGATAGCTATTTTCAGCCAATATATCATACTTAAAATCAATTATTTGTAGTTACTTTTATGACTCCATTCCTTTATCTGACTCCACTGACTAACAACCACGTAACTTTGAATTAATAATTTTTATTACAGCATTGAGTTTAACGTTTCATATTTTTTATTACTTTATTTCTTTCCATTTCTTAAATATATAATTTATTAACAAAACCCGCAATTAGGAATTAAGTTTCTGCATGCATTTTGAAAAGCAGGCTTTTCTTCATAATGCTACCGAAACTCCATTTGTATCACAATGTTTAGAAATGCTATGGTCAAAATTCTTAGAGTGATCATTGATTCAATATGATAATAAATAAAAGTCAATGAAATAGTTGTATGATCACATTTATAAAAATCATTAAAAATTTAATATAGGTACAGACATTTTTCTGGGTTGTACACTACTCCAACTTCTGTTTAGAAACTGTAATACTAAATTATTAATTATAATTAAAATTGATTACATATTAAATCGTAAAAATGAATAGACTGTTGTTTTAAATTCAAATGTAATTTATCTTATTTAAAATTAAAAATAAACATACAAATTTTGATAGATTATGGTATAAATTAACAGGAAATAGCTTGAATTTAGAATTGACAAATAAACAATTTAAGATGAACTTACTGAAGATTGATGGACGTAACCCACACTGAAGATGGAGTAGCATACAATACCGAAACATGTCTGTATTTTAAATTTTTAAGATTTTTATAAATGTGATCATACAACTGTTACATTGATTTTTTTTATTATCATACTTCAATTGTATTTTGCTCAAATCGTTTCTTAATTTCAAGACGCAAAAAATGCAAACTAAAAAAGTTGTTTAATAATTTAATCTGTTCAACGAAAGAACTTAAAGGAAATGACTGAGTGATAATATTATTGTACAAAAAGATAAAAAAAATATTAATATTAGATTGTCAGCACGTAGACTAAATATTAATTTATACTCAAAAGCAATAACTCTTGTAACATTATTTATTAATGGTAAATATTATCTACATAGAAGCAGTTTGAAGAAAATGAGACAAATTTAAAGCTACGGTTGTTTACGGTGATCATCGCTGGACGCACATCGCCGGCGATTATAAACGCTGGCGATGATCGTCAGGAAGTGGTTTCTTTATCAGCGTACATCGCTGTCAATTCTCATTTGTTTTGCTGTCATAACTCGATTCAATATTTCTAAATGGCCTTCTCTAAATATCGATTATTGAACATGTGTGCGGCGATGTGCGTCCTGAATTTGCTTCAGAAAAAATCTCCAGCTATCTGCGTCGCGTCTAACGATCTACGTTGGCGATCATCATTGTAAAGAAACCGTGCGCATTCATTTTAACTCCTAGCGACTCCAGGCGACAATCGCCAGCGATGTGCGCCCGGCGATGATTGCCGTAAACAAATAGCAGCTTTAGCCCTCAAGTATACAGTAATAATTTAAAACATGTGAATTCGTTTAATAATTATTTTTCCCCGATTGTTTCTCTTATTTCTTCCACGTTATAAAAACAGGTGCTTAAGTAAAACTGCGAAGTAACTACGTTAACAAAAGTTGTAAATTTTATATGAATAAAATGAGAATACCTTCGCTTATTTTTTGCAGTGTTGCCTTAATGAATGTGCAATAAAATCTGAAAAGTAAATTTCATCCATTGTGATTGGTATAATCAATAACAAGCGAAATTTTAGAAACTAGGTAACATAATATATTACAGGCCTAATGCTTATCTCTAGAGAAGAACTTAAATTTCTCCCTGTGAACTGACAAAAAAGTTTGAGTATTCTAAATATCGTTCACACAAATTTTCATACAAATCGTTTAGAATAACGGCTAAAGTAGTTAAAACAATCTATATATATAAGGTTTCCTACAACATTTGGTAACTTACCGTCAGTTCAGGTTTTGTACTCAAGAAGTCACACATTTGGCGTTGGTTTCTCCTAAATAGTGCCATACATATTCATAAGTTAGTAAAAATGTTTTCATGTATGTGAAAATTATTATTACCTTAATGTCCTCTTTCTAAATAGGACTGATGGACTGACGAAGCTGGACTCGGCGTCTGAGGACTCGGAATGCAGCTTCGGAAATGACTTAGCGATAAATAACAATTACATGCTTTAATCTTTTTAACAGATTGCACCTCCTCCAAATCTCCGAAAGCCAGACTATCCCAATGTGAAAACCACAGGTGAACTGTGATTCAGGCAGTTTTCTGTAGACAAGAGATCTTTTATATTAAATATTTAGATCAAGGGCAGAAAACATGCTCATCTGAAACTTCTCTGTAAACCACTACCTTCTCTCCATAAAGCACTGGCTAATACCATTCACTCTACCGTCAACAGTGTCCTTAGAACCGATCGCGCCTGAATTTTCATAGTGATCATAGAGGCAATTGGTTAATATTATAAATTGAAATACCTCTCCTGCCTTAGGTTTTACGTTTTCCTAAGATCTATGGAAAATAACTGAATAGGCCCTGAAAGAATGTGGCCATGGAAATATCCAATTCTTATTTAAAAATACCAGCATTTCACAAATTCAAAAAAGTTCACTTAGAAGTGTGGCGTTATGTTTTAACGCCACTTGTTTTTTTTTTTCGTTGGTGTATATGGCAGTACCAGACTATTATCATCTTTGCAGTGACCTTATTTTTCTACACTGACGTTCAGAGATATCTGACCGAACTAATCGATAGTCATCGATAATTTGTTGGTGTAAGTGTGACTTCTTTAGTTATTACTTCTAGGAATAGGTGGCGAAGATTATAATCAGTGTTGCCAATCGTACAAAAATATACCCGTATTATAGAACTCTATTCTTCATACCACTTTTCTGATTGTAAAACAACACTCGTTTTATGTGGAAACCGCCATATGGACAATTATGAGAATAATTAAATTTTATGCTTGATCTATATAATAATTTCCCTGACACTTTTTAAACCTCCACAATAATGGTACCACCTATTGAAAACTAGCGGAACTCTTTCAAAGATTGTCAATTTATATATATATATGGTTCTGACTTATCCCGTGGCTAGAAAGTTCGCTTACACGACAATAAAACCATATCTTTGAACGCTAGAGTACCGTACCTCGAAGATATAACTTACTGTCTTTCAATTGGTGAGTTATGAATTAAGGTCTGTTGGGTTCTACATTATTCCGTTGAGGGGAGAGGCCTAGGTTCACGTGGAGGAATACGGACTGGAATTTGGACGACGGTCGTCGGAGAGAGAACATCGGCTGTGATGGAGTTATGGCGTGTGTTGTGAGGTACGTGTTTCAAGTGAAACTTAGACGGCGGTCTTCAGAGAGAGAATATTGCTACTCAAACTTCATGTGCGCCGTGAGTGAATTACGTAGTGTATTGGAACTTGGACGGCGGTTTCACAGAGAGAATATTGTTATTCAGACTTCATATGCGTCGTGAGTGAATTACGCTGTTCGGCAGAGAGAGAGGGCGCAGTTCTGGAATTCAGAATTAATGTGTACTGTGAGTGAATTACGTAGTGTATTGGAACTTGGAAGGCGGTTTCAGAGAGAGAATATTGTTATTCAGATTTCAAATGCGTCGTGAGTGAATTACGCTGTTCGGCAGAGAGAGGGAGACCGCAGTTCTGGAATCCAGAATTAATGTGTACTGTGAGTGAATTACGTAGTGTATTGGAACTTGGAAGGCGGTTTCAGAGAGAGAATATTGTTATGCAGACTTCATATACGTCGTCAGTGAATTACGCTGTTCGGCAGAAAGAGAGAGCAGTTCTGGAATTCAGAATTAATGTGTACTGTGAGTGAATTACGTAGTGTATTGGAACTTGGACGGCGGTTTCAGAGAGAGAATATTGTTATGCAGACTTCATATACGTCGTGAGTGAATTACGCTGTTCGGCAGAAAGAGGGCGCAGTTCTGCAATTCAGAATTAATGTGTACTGTGAGTGAATTACGTAGTGCATCGGAACTTGGACGGCGGTTTCAGAGAGAGAATATTGTTATTCAGACTTCATATACGTCGTGAGTGAATTACGCTTTTCGGCAGAAAGAGAGCGCAGTTCTGGAATTCAGAATTAATGTGTACTGTGAGTGAATTACGTAGTGTATTGGAACTTGGACGGCGGTTTCAGAGAGAGAATATTGTTATTCAGACTTCATATACGTCGTGAGTGAATTACGCTTTTCGGCAGAGAGATAGGGCTCTGTTCTGGAATTCAGAATTAATGTGTACTTTGAGTGAATTACGTAGTGTATAGCAGTGGCGTAGCATGAAATTATGAGCAGGGGAAGCTAACTCAAGTTGTCTTTCATGCAATATGAGAAAACGTATTACAAAAATACTGTCTTAAAATAAATAATAGTCAACTTCAAGTCGAAGATTGGTTGGAACATCGTAAGTAACACCAATAAGGCATGACCTCAAATGATGCGTAGTAAAATATGATTTCACGGTTTACACATATCTCTTAACAAATAGACACGTATACGTATAACATTAGCTCACTCCCTGTCATACTTAGAGAAATCACAATATTAGTATAATTACGTAAGTATGCGTCTGTCTTTTGGTTGTGTCCTTCATTGACAGCAAGGGAGTCGGTCATTTGTTTTTTTAAATCACACTTTTGTTCGTAAGTCAGTCTTGATAATACAATTGTCCTAAAAAAATTCTAGTAAATTAGTGTCAGGAACTGTTATTTCGCTCATTATTTATTACATCAGCCATAATGCACACTAACACTTCAACTGAACACAACTGACGAAAAGGGATAACTCGGAAACTACTTATTTTAAATGTTAAAGCTAGCTTCTTACGAGCCTTGCGACTAGTTAGACTTGCGACTTTAGTTAGAAAGGGATGGAAAATCTGCGGGGTGGATTACACAGAAGAAACCAGTCTGCTTGGAAGCTGGTGTGTGCAGGCTTCTTGTTTACTGCTGCATCACAAATCATCCTGAGCTGCCGCATCACAATATTTAACGCGTAAATATAAATTCTATTAAAATTAATAAATAATTTTCTCCATAAACTGCAGGTTTATTATGAAATTATTATTAACTGGGGAAGCTAAGCTTTTTAGCTTACATTGACGCCACGCCACTGGTGTATAGGAACTTGGACGGCGGTTTCCGAGAGAGAATATTGTTATTCAGACTTCAAATGCGTCGTGAGTGAATTACGCTGTTCAGCAGAGAAAGAGAGAGAGAGAGAGCGCAGTTCTGGAATTCAGAATTAATGTGTGCTGTGAATGAATTACGTAGTGTATTGGAACTTGGACGGCGGTTTCAGAGAGAGAATATTGTTATTCAGATTTCAAATGCGTCGTGAGTGAATTACGCTGTTCGGCAGAGAGAGAGACCGCAGTTCTGGAATCCAGAATTAATGTGTACTGTGAGTGAATTACGTAGTGTATTGGAACTTGGACGGCGGTTTCAGAGGGATAATATTGTTATTTAGACTTCATATGCTCTTGGGTGAATTACGCGGTTCGACAGGAGAGAGCGTAGTGCTGGAATTCAGATTTCACGTGCGTCGTGAGTGAATTATGCTGTTCGGCAGAGAGACAGCGCAGTTCTGGAATTCAGAATTAATGTGTGCTCTGAGTGAATTACGTAGTGTATTGGAACTTGGACGGCGGTTTCAGACAGAGAATATTGTTATTCAGACTTCATATACGTCGTGAGTGAATTACGCGGTTCGCCAGAGAGAGAGAACGTAGTGCTGGAATTCAGATATCATGTGCGCCGTGAGTGAATTACGTATGTATTGGAACTTGGACGGCGGTTTCAAGAATATCGTTATTCAGACTTCATATACGTCGTGAGTGAATTACGCGGTTCTCCAATGAGAGACAGAGAGAGAGAGAACGTAGTGCTGGAATTCAGATATCAAGTGTGCCGTAAGCGAATTACGTAGTGTATTGGAACTTGGAAGGCGGTTTCAGAGAGAGAATATTGTTATTCAGACTTCATATGCGTCGTGAGTGAATTACGCGGTTCGGCAGGAGAGAGCGTAGTGCTGGAATTCAGATATGATGTGTGCCGTGAGTGAATTAAGTAGTGTATTGGAACTTGGGAGGCGGTTTTAGAGAAAGAATATTGTTATTCAGACTTCATATATACGTCGTTAGTGAATTACGCGGTTCGCCAGAGATAGAGAGAGAGAGAGAGAGAGAGAGAGACAACGTAGTGCTGTAATTCAGATTTCATGTGCGCCGTGAAACTTGGACACAGATATTCGAGACGATAGAAGTGTCGTTGGAACGTCGAAGAACAACGGTTCTGAGATTCATAGGAACAGACTATGTTAAGTAATCCTTAAATGCACATAATTGATGTAATCTACAATTACTTTTATGATATTATCGATTCAAAACTGTTTATTTATTTCAACATCGGAATTAAATAAAAGTTATAATTAAACTTACCATTTATTGTTAAGTGTAAATTAAATGGGGCGGTATACAAGAACCTATTACACGGAATATGTATTATATGTCTTTCTCGTGTTAAATTTTACCGTACGTTGTTAACATGTTTCAGCCTGTTATGGGCTACCTTCACGTGTATTATATGATTCGTCTTACCTTCATTATACATCTTGATTACACAACTTTAACACTATATCACACGGAATATGTATATGTCTTTCTCGTGTTAAATTTTACCGTACCTGGTTAACATGTTTCAGCCTGTTATGAGCCATCTTCATCTGTATTTGTGTATTATATGATTCGTCTTATCTTCATTATACATCTTGATTACACAACTTTAACCCTATATCACACGGAATATGTATTGTAGGTGGTCTGTGTCTTTCTCGTGTTAAATTTTTACCGTATCTGGTTAACATGGTTCAGCCTGTTATGGGCTATCTTCATCTGCATTTGTGTATTATATGATTCGTCATATCATCATTATACATCTTTATTACACAACGTTTAACACTATATCACACGGAATATGTATTATATGTCTTTCTCGTTTTAAATTTTACCGTATCTGGCTAACATGAAGATGGCCCATAACAGGCTGAAACATGTTAACCAGGTACGGTAAAATTAAGACGAGAAAGACATATAACACACATTCCGTGTGCAGAATACGTCTCTTCCTAGTAATAATTGAGTTCATATTTTTTCCTCATTACATCTTATCTGACTGTCCCTATGTCATATTGCCATCATAGACCTACACTTTATTCAGAGTGTTGTTGAATAATGAGGTCATTCCTTTGTTGGTTTTCAGGGCGTTAGGTGTACAATCCCAGGAAAGAAAATACAATTTTGAGAGTCAAAATTGATTTTGGAGGAGATCAAATTGTGCGTAAAACAGAATGTGTACAAACTGGGTCCTTTGATCTCCTAGTCTACAGAAATGGGAAAAGCACCGTATTCAGTACGAGCCTCGAGAGCAACTCTTTCACTTTGCTATTTCGGTCAAGACGAAAACGCCATCAGGACTAGCCTTGCCATTAACTTCAATACACAGGTATCTCGTAAACTGTGTCATTGTGTTGGCTTGCAGTAGAACTTGTTCTATTTAAGGAATATACTGTTAAAGAGATTAAAAGTTTAACTGATATTATTGAAAAGAACATCATTATCATCATCAACACCACCATCAATATCATCATCATCATCATCATCATCATCATCATCATCATCATCATCATTGCCATAATAATTGTTGTAATCAATTGGAGTACACGCAGTGTAGAGGCCTAGTGAGATTTTCCTCACTTGTTTTCTTAGGTTTGCTGATATTTGTTCACTACGATACTCATTCGAGACTTATTATTAATTTATTTATTTATTAATTAAATTATTAGTTAATTAATTATTAATTTATTAATTTATTAGTTTATTAATTTATGTATTTATCTATTTCTCTATTTATTTGTATATATTTATTTATTCATTTATTTGTCTATTTATTTACTTATTTATTATGTTTACTGTCATTCATTTTGCAATTTATACTGTATATTAACTTATATCAAAAGTTTTTTGTGCATAATGTTGTTTCTTACCGAACCTCTTCTTATAATTTCTTTCACTCTTCGAAGCAATCTCACTTCCACTGTTTGTAATTTCCTCCTGCCTCGGGATTTAATTACCCACGATTCCCTTACGTATGTTAGAAATAGAACTCTCGTAATTTTTCAAAACCTTACTTTCGTCTTATCTTGTTTTGTAATGTATTTGTGACAGTCTATGGGAAAAGGGATCTTAACTTCCCAGACCTCAAATGCTGGAGAGACAGAAACATATTTCATATGAGAATCGGCTTATTACAATTCTGATGTAAGATATGGATTCAACAGAAAATATCCTGTGGGATTGTACACTAGATCGGAATATTAAACTTTAAAAGTAGTTAAACTTTAAATTTGTTTTCTTTTATTTTAATAAAAATTTTCGGAACTTGAAACAAGAAATGTTATTACTCCTACAAAAATGTTATATCTTCTACACTATTCTGAAATTTTAAAACAAATAAAAATAATTTTGTTCAGTATTTTCTCATCTGTAAGATGGTAACCATAAATAAATTTCGTCATAGTGGAAGTTAAGGTCCCATTCCCCCATAGACTGTCACATTTATTTTTTCACATAACAATTGAAATTTCTTTGATTTATTTCATATTTTCGTACCCATTTCTGAAGTTCATTTGCAACCCAAATAATAATCAAAATGTGACCCATGTTTTATAGAATTATTTTCAAATCTCATTTTTGTACGAATAGGAAATTTGCCGCTTTGATAATAGCAGGAAAAGTTAACTTACATGATTAAATTGTAGAACAGGTGATCCATTTTAAATTAATGATTATGTAGGGATATATGCTAATCAATATGGTAAAGATACGAAAAATAAAATGTAGGCAATCCAGGCTGTAAGCTATGTGCTAGGTCCTCAATAAATAGTACTTTTATAAATAAAGCAGAAAGGGATGTTAAAATTATATGAAACTATCGGTAACGTACTCAAATACCTTTCAATAGCCCCGAAAACTTGGGTCCTCCAAGAGAAAGAGACAAGTTGTCTTGGCTTTACGAGCGCAGTACTGTAAAAATGGTTCCTTAATTTTGAAGAAGTTTCTTATTACAACATTTTTTACTTCTTTTCTCTTCAACTTTCCAGAAGCATTTTATGTAAAACTTTCATAAAAAATTCATTTCGGTCTGTAATTTTTTTCCTCTAGGAAAACCGATTCAGTTATTCTCATTGCACTAGGCTTGCTTTGGCCCACTTGCGATGATGGCCCAAGTCCGACAAATGACTTTCGTGAATCCGAGGCTGACAGGTGGACATCCTGCCTCAGTCCTGACAAAGTCAGGTCTCATCCGCTTCAAGCACGGAACCCAAGTCCTTCCTATATCAGCATCGTAAATCCATTCTATTCCCAAAAAATTATTTCAACTTATTTTTAACATTTCAGACGATAGTTGAAATTACAGAAAGGTGGAGAGTGTTGTTGGAATATTAGAGAGAAACCGGAGTACCCCGAGAAGAACCCTCCTGAACATCTGCTTTGTCCACAAGAAATATGAACTGGCCCGGGAAAAGAGATGAGTAAAATACAGTCTGCACAAATACTTTTTCTATGCACTGTGACTGGATGTAGTCCATAAAATTGGAGACAATGGGTATCCTAATAAATATATGTGAAATAACTTAAATAAAATAGAGTATATTTGATTGATATACAGGCAGAACGAAATGTACCCATAAATTACTAGATCTCACACATGTATATACTCTAGCTTGGAACTGGATAGACTCTCTAAGCAGCAGAATATAGCTAGGTAGATGTAAAGAGAGGAGTTCAGAGACAAAAAAGGAAAAGGTGACGGGATATTTGGAACCTGAACAGATAATTTTTGTCTATATCATAAATTAAAGCAGAAGAAGAAGAAGATAGATTAATTAACTAATACTTTGATTTAAATTAAATATAATATGTCCGTGAAAACGAATGTTGATTGTGCTATGAAAACCTCCCTTCCTATATCCTCTAATGTAGAGAAGACGGAAGTGAATCAAGTTGAAAGAGTCCATAAAAAAAAAACATTGCGTCCACCGAAAACCATCAATATTTGTTTAGGAGACGTGTAATCAATATCTACATTACGGGACAGTGGGTTATATATGTGAATAATTTGAAATGATTTGAAATATGTCAAGTTAACTTGTACTGTTGTTGACAGGACAAGGACATCCTGGAATAAGTTCGAATGATGTTCCCTGTTTTTACATTTACACAATCAACAGCTTAAAATTCCTGATTACACGAATTTAATTACAGGAGAAAGAACATAACGCGTGAATAAAGACCTTACCCAATACAAGTATAAGTTGAATTTTCACAATACGACTAACATTCTAACAATGTGGCCTCCACGATCTCCAGATTTCAATCCGGCCGACTTTTGGTTGTAGGGTTACCTTAAAGAACGAGTTTTCCTGACACATTCAACAACCCTACTGCATCTGAAAGATGTCATCTCGCAAGAAAGTGCCACTATTCAAAGACATTATCTGCAAAATGCTGTGCATGATGTCGCAGACAGAATGCTGTACGTTGAACAAGAGAACGGCGAACTTCTTCCCAATGTTTTGTGGACCCTGTTGCTGGCCCAATACTGTGAGGTTTTTGTTTTTTCCCTATCTCAAATGTTATAATATTTATACCGGTTTAATGTTTGAAATGACTTTTAAAATAGTTTATATATCTAAAGATAAGTGGCTTCCGCGCCTCGCCTAACTGTAACACGCCATTATATGACAGAAGATGAAAGTTACTATTGTTGTTTGTTGATGTTAAATGATTACCGCAGATGTGAAAACATTTTGTCGCCCAACATTTCTGCATCCAGGGTAGTTTATACATGCCGAAAACCATTAACAAAAAGAGAGGTTGGAATTTCTAACACTCATTTAGCTTTGAAATAGAGTCTTGTGAGGTCTCGTTGTTATGTCTATGAATTCTTCCCAACTTGGTCGTTTAATGTAATTGAAATATTGCATGTATAAAACTAAATAATTGTTCACTTACTCGTCCTCAGGAGTGGAGGGGAAAGAGGAAGACTTTAAAGCAGTGGCGCTGTTTTAAACTAGAAAAGTTTAATGGTTGTGCTGTGCGGTTGCATAACAACTATTTTAAATTAATTTGTGACTCACCCCGTCTTAGCGAAGTTCGTCCAGAACGTCATGATAGCCTGGGACAGTTGGCGCTCTGGTTCGTTGTAGTGGTAGTGAGAAGGGAACATTCCACTCCCCAGAGGAACCCCAAACACGTACGGAAGTTCCTCCCCGTGAATGCTTTTGTCAATTTTTACCTGCAACACAACGGATTGTAGTCTGTAATTACACCGTGATTACATGTAGCAGATCATCAAACAATAAACAAACGTTAAGGACTGAACTTATAGTGAACACTTAAAATGACAGGAATCCTTAAAGGGTTAGGTACAGCTTACAGCAGTAAAATTTTGGAAATATTCAACATTTTTTCCTCCATTACTGTACCTTGTATAATAATGAAAATTAGTATGTGTAAAATATTGTCCTGCTGCTATATGAAAAAAATATTTTTGGGCTTAAAAAATATATTTACATTTTTTTTTTTCAAAATTCAGTTCACTGTGCAGTGATGAAGAGTTTCCCACAACTAAGAAACTATCCAACATTCTATGATGAAATTTTTTGTGTGTATTTATGCTGTCATCTCTACAATAAGGTGCAACATCACTTCTCTACCTTTGGTAGAGTGTCTGATAAAAAATAAATTCACTTTAAAAATGGTCAAATATCAGTATTTTCTTCTAACACACAAAAAATTATTATTTATTAAGGAATGTATTTGAAAGATCATGATATATTAAACATGAGTTTCAGCAATAAAATGAAAGAGAGAGAACATGAAAAAGTAAAAAAGTTTATGAAATATGAGGGAAAACCTTCGTCATTGCACAGTGAACTACCACCATTTTGAATTTTGAAAAAAAAAAATTCGTTTAAATCGTAAAAATATATTTATTTTCATATAGCAGAAGGACAATATTTTACACACACCAATTTTAATTACTGTACATGATACAATATTGGAAGAAAAAAATTTTGAATATTTCCAAACATTTTACTGCTGTAAGCTGTACCTAACTCCTTAAGCTATAAGCAGGCTTCGAGACTTCGGACCCAGTAGAGCAGTTCAGTGGGAAATGCGTATAACGGAGTACTGAGTATAGTGGTAAAGCATACAGTGGGTGGGGGTACTGTAGAATGAATGCCAACAAATACGCAAAGGAAAACGCTCTGAATTTGAAGGTTCTAACGAGTAATTTGGTTTTTATACAAACATATTTTCAAACTGTGTCTGAAACTATTACACAGTTAGAAAAATCAGAGCAAGAGATTCCGGAAGCCCTCAAATTAGTTGAGAAAATGACACCGAGATTTAATGAGACACCAAGTACACTGGTTAGTGAACGTGTAAAACAGAAATGGAAATCAATTTTATGTAAATATAACGAATATGGAACATTGTGTAATATAAGTAACAAATTAATGGACATACAGCCACCCCAGAATAAAAGTCTGTCTCTTAGAGACTGCAATGATGTTAAGTTTTTTTTCGTTTTGCTCCTATCACGTCATGCGACGTAGAGCGCAGCTTTTCACAGTACAAACTCTGTTTGGCAGATGAGCGAAAAATATTTACGTTTGAGACACTGAAAATGTATCTTGTAGTACATTGCAATTCGGTACTGTAACTGCACTTCCTAAAGACGACCAATAGGATAAATGAAGAAATTAAAAATGCTACATGTTTATTTCCACCATTAACACTGTGTACAATTAAACAAAAATGCTTATAAAAGACAGGAGAATAAATAGGTCCTACTTTTCACATTCTTTTGACATTGTCATTGTGTAATGTATATTTACTTTCAGAATGTACATTTATGTGTGTGTTTCCCCATACTACCGTACTCTATTCTAAATAGCAACGTTGTTACCTCAATACATCTCTACCTTTCACTACCTGCAGCGAGTCAACAACCTATAGTGCATGCACAATAAACTTATTGTATCGGGTGCCAAATCTCGAAGCCTGGCTATAAGTGATAAGTAAATTAGTCATATTTGTTTCTCATAAATAACACTTATAGAATCTGTACGCTCGTATAATGAGTGTCGCATATAGCAGTATGATACATGGCAGTATTGTATTCTGAGAAGTTATGACCTTTTACATCAGTTTTTTTTTTTTTTTTGGACAATCAGTGCATTGCAGTGTTGAGTTCATCTTGCAAATAATATTACAGCTTGCTACTTTGACCTAAAATTATGCCTAAGGAAAAGCATTTCACAGCCAAAAAAAAAAAAAAGGCTTCATCTGCATGATTTAGTATTCATATAGAGATATATAATAGAAAACAAACAAACTAATAATCTATATACTAATATAAGAAAAATATGTGGCAGAATATTTGCTTTAAATTCAATGTCCGTTATCAAAGTGCGGGTAATTAATAAAAATAAATAAAAAATCAGTAAAAATTTCACTAATAGAAGTCATAGTAAATACGCATCTGAAAAGAGGAACTTGCATGGTACTTCAAGCACAAATAATTTTCGTGAGAGGAGAGATTGGTAAACATTTGTTGGTCACTTTATCTGTTACTAATGGCATCGAAACATCATAACAGTCCACTTGTTGAACCAAAAACGCTACTTGGATTGCTCTTCTCACAAGGGATCGTCAGTACTCCTAATTTATCGTTTTTCTTTGCGCAGCATATGCAGCGTTGCCAACACGGTGGTTTTCCCACTTAATCTAGTTTTTTTTTTCCCCTCTCTGTCGGTGGGGAAAAATTATTGAACGGTGGGCAGTGTGAAATCTAAGTTTTTTTCCGCGCTCAGGTCAGTGGAAATTTGTTTTTTTCCCTAAACAACTAAACTCGACTTTGTCCTGCGTTAGCATTCCTCTCGTCTGTAGTGAAGGGGAAGTCCCGAATCATACATAACACCACGTGGACGGACTACACCATGTTTTAACAGTGGTTTATGGTGTGAAATTTTTCAATAGTCAGATGCTTCATATATGAACCCATTCAAAGAATTAACCTAATTCCCACTTTGTATGCTCTGTTTTCCCTGGTCAAATACAGAAGTAGAAAGACTATTTATCCAGATGAATATAATTAATTAATTAAAATCAAAATTAGTAACAGAATGGGGGCAAAGGTATCATGGTGAATTTTAAGGCTATACTGAGATGGCGTGGTAAATGTTATGATTTTGACTTGCCTGAATACATTGTTAAAAAAATCGTAACAATGGAAACATTACAAACCAGAAACTGTAGGTGCTTCAATTTCCACAACTGAAATTTAAGAAGAAGAAGAAGAAGACGACGATAATGAATCTCTTCTTTTGTAGTTTCGGTAAGTGTTTCATCATTATTTATAGCATATTATTACTATTTTTAAGATATGTAATATACATCTAAAAATATAGTGGATTTTATGCTATATTTAGTGGGCTTTCTTAAGCGTTTATTGTACTTCTGCAAACTGGAGTTGGCAACGCTGTACATTCATTTCAAACCAACGAGTTAGAAAGAGAAGACTATAGAGTGGCCATGTTGTCCTGTACAGCGCTCTTTGCGGTGCCACCGCGAAACACGGCAGATCTGAGCTAAGCGCCCACCTTTGTAAAAATTCGTCTGCTTACAATGTTGTATAACGGAGGTAAGAAGTAAAAAAAAAACGAAGAAAAAACATGCCTGTTGTGTGTGCTGCATATAACTGCAATGTCAAAAGGAAAAAGACAACTGATATATCATATTTCATGTAAATTTTATGAAGTTAAGTCCATAGTTTTGTTAATTAGCAGCATTTTTTTTCATGCATAAATGTGTAACAACTCCCGGCATAAACAAAATAAATGGTTCACTGGTAATGTACTTAAACTAAATACGGATAAAACCAATACAGACCCAGTGAAAAACAAATAGCAATACAATATTAAAACTGTATTTCGACACCGGCATCCTTTATTTCTGCTCCTTCTGTCCTTACTGCTTATACAAGAAGACGATGAGCTGTAGCTTATAAGAAGTAGGCCTATTTCGAAGACAAACGATTAATCAAATAAATGGTTCACTAGTAATAAAGTTAAACTAAATACGGACAAAACCGCTACAATTCCGTTTCAAACCTAGTAATAGCAATCAAATATTAAAATTGTATTTCGACACTCGCATCCAAAATAATGCAAAACTCTGGGGTAGGTCGTATTGTTGTTAGTATTTTGACTGGAAGGATATGAAAGAACATAATTGAGCACCCACGTGCAATAATGGGGTAAGTATGAATATATTTCGTAACTACTTACCCCATTATTGTACGTGGGTGCTCAATTATACACTAATAAAATTATCTGTGGTGCCACAGGCTGTTGGCCTCACGTTCACATTTCGATAATAATTATACTTTACTGTAACAAAAAAACTGAAAGCGTGTTTTGTCATGTTTCACCCACGTTACAAGCTTCGAGGTAAAGGTTGTTTACTACAGACAGGGCCTACTTTCATTCTATATCTTATGGTATAGTAAATAGTTTTGCAACGTGTAGAGACTGGGAAAACAATTTAATAAAATCATCCGAATCATACTCGTTCATTTTATAGGCAATCTTGCAGGTCGCATTTAAAAGAACCTAGGAATATTAACATTTTCTTCAGTATATTTGTTAGGACTTCTTGTCATACTACATGACAATTTTGCTTAGGTTATTCTTTTAAGAATTCCTTCTAGGAATAGCTCAAGTGTTTTAAATTTAGCGTACATAAGTTTAGATTAGGGTAAGTTCCTAGCACGTATTTGACGAAATACTAGGTTTTTCCACTTCAGTTTAACTGATTTATGCAAACGAAATTAAGACAGCTGACGATTCTAATGTCAGTTATCACCACGTCCACTTTGTTTTGGGCGCATAAGTTCATTACCGACGGTCGTTCAATTTTCTTCAAACATGGCGGCGCAATGACCACTCTATATCTTTCTCTTTCTAACTCGTTGTTTCAAACAACAGACACGAAAAAACATCCGCGCTGCTGTGTAAGGCCGATCAATCAGTCCATCCACTGCAAGCATAGAACGGAGAGAGGACAGCGGTCATCCGTTTCGCTGTGTAACGGGCCTATACTTCTTTCCATAATGCCTGACAGGAAAAGTAAACATTGCCGGCAAAGGAGGACAGTAGTATAATTGCTATTCAACCAATGGTATAGGTCTCACTCCACGCTTATCATGAAGTTGGGCGGGAATAGAACGTTTCAGACCGCCCAACTTCATGATAAGCGTGGAATGAGACTTCTGCCATTGGGTGAATAGCAATTATACTACTCTCCTCCTTTGACAACAATGTTTGCTTCTCCTGTCAGATATTGTGGAACGAAGTATAGAGATTATTTTCGTGTTAAGATCGTAACGAAGTAAGGAGCTATAGTACCGTTATGATAGGTTATACTTCGAAATTATTGACGCATTATATTTATTTGTAATTATTGAAGATACTAGTGCTGAAAGCACAACCATTTTATAATATATGCCATGAGTACTCATCTCGTTTTGCAGTGCATTTACGACAACACTGGGATAGAATCTACCAGGAGGGAATTTGTGGAGTATTTCGGGGTTTCCATATTAAAACAAGAGCAGTAAATAACACACATAGTGTAAGACCTGAACCCGCAAACCATTAGCTGCACGCCTTCTTCATCTGAGCTAGTATGACAGGTAATTTTTCCTTTTAATAAGTTTAATAGATAACTCCATTTGTAGATGAAATTATTGGGGATCAACAATGCGGTGTAATGGATAGACTATTGATCAGATTTTTCGTATTCGGAAGATATTGGAGAAAAAATGGGAGTGTAAGGGTATAGTAGCCTACATCAGTTATTTATAGATTTCAAAAAGGCATATGACTCGGTTAAGAGAGAAGTTGTATATAACATTCATATTGAATTTGGTATTCCGAAGAAACAAGTTCGATTAATTAAAATATGTCTAAGACTTAAGTGAAACTTACAGCAGACTTCGTATAGGCCAGCTTCTGTCTGATGCTTTTCCAATTCACTGCGGGCTAAAGCAAGGAGATGAGAATATCAACTTTAGTATATAACTTTGTTCTACAAAATGACATTAGGACAGTTCATAGGATAACAGAGTAGGTTTGGAATTGAACGGGTTACATCAGCTACTTGTCTATGCGGATGACGTGAATATGTTAGGAAAAAATTCACAAACGATTAGGAAAAACACGGAAATTTTACTTGAAGCAATTAAAGCGATAGGTTTGGAATAAATCCCTAAGAGACAAAGAATATGATTATGTCTCGTGACCACAATACTGTAAGAAATGGAAATGTAAAAATTGGACATTTACCCTTCGAAGAGGTAGAAAAATTGAAATATCTTGGAGCAACAGTAATAACAAATATAAATGACACTCGGGAGGAAATTAAACGCAGAATAAATATATGGGAAATGGATGTTATTATTCGATTGAGAAGCTTTTGTGATTTAGTCTGCTATCAAAAAATCTTAAATTTATAATTTATAAAACAGTTATATTACCGGTTGTTCTGTATAACTGTGAAACTTGGACTCTCACTTTGAGAGAGGAACATAGGTTAAGGGTGTTTGAGAATAAGGTTCTTAGGAAAATATTTGGGGCTGAGAGGGATAAAGTTACAGGAGAATGGAGAAAGTTACACAACGCAGAACTACACGTATTGTATTCTTCACCTGACATAATTAGGAACATTAAATCCAGACGTTTGAGATGGCCAGGGCATGTAGCACGTGCGGACGAATCCATAAATGCATATGGAGTGTTAGTTGGGAGGTCGGAGGGAAGAAGACCTTCGGGCAGACCGAGACATAGATGGGAGGACAATATTGAAATGGATTCAAGGGAGGTGGGATATGATGATAGAGACTGGATTAATCCCTACAGGATAGGGACCGATGATGGGCTTATGCGAGGGTGGCAATGAACCTGCGAGTTCCTTAGAAGTCATTTGTAAGTAAGTAAGTTTATGGTACTGTGAATGTGCAAGAATGCATAACTCCGTGTGAATAAGAGAAAATTGACTCACCTGTTATATAAAAAAGTAATATTTAAATTCCTGTTAGTTATTTTCCAAGAAATACATTTTGTTGTAAGAATGAAATAAAATCCGGCAGAGAAAAATATTGGGTATATTATGGAGAATCATTCTGAGAAAAATATTTAAAAGGTTACATGCACAAGAATGTACACGAAATTATTTTCTGAATTTTACTAGACACTCAAAACTTATTGAAGGAATAATATGAATACAATTAGTCTTAAAATCACGAATTGTATGCATTAATAAAACAAGCTCATAAGTACGAGTTTAAAATTCTGTGAATATAATATATTAAATCAGTTATTTGTTGGTATGTGACACAATAACACTTTCTGATGGAGGGAGAGAAAATTTCTCTTGCGTCACTTACGCTATTCTTTTTTGCCCCAATAAATGTCCAGTGTTTGTTTATTCTCATTTGAGTGGTTTGTGTATTTTCAATTTGTATATCTCCACATGTGTAGTTACTAAAGAAAACAAACCTCTGTGCATGACGTAGTTAGTAATTAAAACACGAGAAAAAAGAGAAAAAATACAGTACAGCAAGAAGAATGTTAACACAGCGAGTTGAGTTTTATGTTATTAAATTCCGAAAGCTAAAGTACAATACAATCTAGTAGATACTCCTAAGGAAAATGTTTATACGGATATATCAGAGTGTCGAAATATAATTTCCTTCTTTAATATTGGGTCTACAAATGTTCATTTTTTCCATAGATCTACATTTAGAACAATATGTATTTTCGAATTTCTTCTTCATTAAAATAATAGGAACTAGGAACACTAGTTATAATCTAAACTGAATTTGTATTGCACAAAGAAGTTATGCTGCAAAGGTATTCCCGGAATACTTCATCTTCATGTGCGAACATTGCGTAATTTCACAACTAATGATAATTACTATTGCAAAATCAATTAATTAACAACTAAAATAATCGTCTTCGATTTAAAAAAAACGAACATGATTTTTTAAAGGTCACTGTCACCATGGTTACTTTATTTCTACCACCTTCTCTCTCTCTCTCCCCTCTCTCTTTATGAGGCCGGGAGGGGAACATCCCTATGCACCGAGACCTGAGGTCTATTGTGCGCTCCTGGGATGAGTTGTAGCCCAACGACCGCACCCACGCCGAACCGACCTAACTCCTAACACCCTAACGATCAGTCCCGACATCCCTCTAAGTCCATGTACCATTCCACCCCAATAGCCCCCACACATACCCCCCTCAAACGGCCTGAGGTGTATTCCACACCTCCCGCCTGGCCAATGGTCTGAGGTGTAAGCCCCCCTCCCGTCGGTAGGGGAGTGGGTTCCGCTGCTGGATCGCCAACTACCATGCTTTGACATATCCATGGAGGCCGGCCGAGAGCGTCAGGAGCATCGGAGGACCGCCGCGGGCGCGATATGAAAACCAAGGAAGACAACCGGAATGATAAGGAAAGGATGATGTGGGGGCAAATTAAGTGGCGAGAATGAGTGGGGTTCCATACGCCTTATAAAGTTATCTGATATTCATCCTTAAGGGTGGGGGGAAAACCCTGAATAAAGACTCACCCAGGCAACTCGTCCTCGGCCCGCTGGGTTCGGGAGCGAACACGCGACCACGAGACCACAGCGGTGCACTATACCGTCTTCAGTTTCACTATTTAATTCCCATCTGCATACGAGTAGCCTGATGAACCCCAACGGACAGCAGCTCCAGTTCCTTTCTATATCATCGGAAACCCGTATTGTCCCCTAAGGCTTCACCTCAACCTATTTTTACTACTTAGGGTGATAGGTGATATAAGACGGGAAGGTGGAGAGTGTTGGTGGAATGATAGAAGGAAACGGGAGCACCCCGAGAAAACCCCTCTGAAAAGTCTGCTTTTCCCAACAAATTTCATCACGATCTAGCCGGGGATCGAACACGGACCGCCTTGTTGGAAGGCCAGCGCTAGGCTGTAGCATATATTATCTCAATAGATTTTTTTATCTGGAGGTCAAATGTGATAATGCATGGTAAGAGTATTTATGCTGCTTTATGTTTGAGGTAATCTTCCTATTAAAATCTCATTTCCAAGTTCTGCTTTGCTGTTAATTATTGTTACCTGACCTATTAAGTTTTTTTTAAGTGTTATTATATTACGGTGTATCAACTACTAGGTATTTTGCGTCTATGGGATTGGTGACAGCAAGATAATATTTGGCGAGATGAGGCCGAGGATTCGGAATAGATTATCTGACATTTGCCTTACGGTTGAGGAAATACCTTGGAAAAAAAACCAAACACGTAATGCAATTAAAGTTTCCAAAAGTGTACTCTTTGCGCAGTGGTTTAAAGGAAAGTATTCTATTAGATCATATGGGGTTGTCAGATTCTGCGATTGTTGCAGTAAAGTGGTAAGCACTGCTATTCTGGTTCCGAATATTTTCTACGACAGTTGTTCTTTGTAAAACATTGCAAAACTTCTTTAAAATAAACTAGACAGGGTCATAAACGTGAACCCGTACTACGGATTCTTTTGTTCAGTGAAGAAGGTTATTTGTGGTGAAAACTTGAATGGAGAATTTAACCTGACACTGTCACAAATATGTTCATTTAAGTTTGCAGCCATAACTTCTTGAGATATAGAGAGGTCATTTGCCTACACAAACATATTGACTGACAAGCGCAGGAACATGACAGAAACCAATTTAGAAAATGTTGTTATTCGTTACTTACTTTTACTTACTTACTTACTTATTGGCTTTCAAGGAACCCGGAGGTTCATTGCCGCCCTCACATAAGCCCGCCATTGGTCCCTATCCTGAGCAAGATTAATCTAGTCTCTAACATCATATCCCACCTCCCTCAAATCCATTTTAATATTATCCTCCCATCTACGTCTCGGCCTCCCTAAAGATTTTTTACACTCCGGCCTCCCAACTAACACTATACGCATTTCTGAATTCGCCCATACGTGCTACATGCCCTGCCCATCTCAAACGTCTGGATTTAATGTTCCTAATTATGTCAGGTGAAGAATACAATGTGTGCAGTTCTGTGTTGTGTAACTTTCTCCATTCTCCTGTAACTTCGTCCCTCTTAGCCCCAAATATTTTCCTAAGCACCTTATTCTCAAACACCCTTAACCTATGTTCCTCTCTCAAAGTGAGAGTCCAAGTTTCACAACCATAAAGAACAACCGGTAATATAACTGTTTTATAAATTCTAACTTTCAGATTTTTGACAGCAGACTGGATGACAAAAGTTAGTCGTTAACTGTGCAAAAAAGAAGTGAAGTGATATAATAAATTTGGAACAAATATGAAAATACATATTTTAATGTATTTTTCGTTTGATCGTCCATGTTTCATAGTTTGATAGCGCGTCAATGCATGCATATTTTGAAATTTTATAGTGCATGACATTCTCGTCTCTATCTATCACAAATCCTTTACAATACAATACTGATTCTATCACCCTTATTCTAGATCATATATGTAACAGATATTTCGGCTTATAGGCTTTGAGGTTAACAACTTTTGTCAGGTTTACTACGCTGCAATCTAGTTGTTACATAAGTAGTCACGTCATAATTCTCATTTGAATTGCATTAGCGACTGTGCTGCCATCTCGTGTTCGTTTTACGGCGGACGGGTGGCGATCCTGGCGGTTGTTCTCTTCAAAGTGCTGCCGATTTTAATGTAGCGAGGAGTTATGTGTTACATATATGATCTAGGCCCTTATTTTGGTTTTATGATACAATTGGCAGTGCTTCTGTATGAACTTTTTAAATGACGAGTTACATACCCCTGTGTAGTGTCCGTGTGAACTGGTGTGAGAGAAGACGTAGAAGTACGACTGTGGATTGACACTGGAGTGGAAGTTCGCGGTTTGCACCATGGGGGCCGCGACACGGGCGTCGCTGAGGACGTCGAGTAAGATGTCACGGTTTGTCTCTGCGATGGATTGAGACGAAGCGCTGGTTCGACGCCTGGTGACGTTGTAAGCTTTCAAAGTCTCAGCAAGACTCAGGTCTGGAAGATATTGGAAGCGCTCCTGGACGTAACTGCGGATCTTCTTGTCACGATCTTGTTCTAGCATTCCGTATTGCAGTGACACCGCATCCAGCAGGTTGTAGCTCTCCAGTTCTGTTACTCCATACAACAGTTCGAACCTGTGAAAAAGTAATAATGTTATTCAATTTCGTTGGCCTGGATAGTGCAGTTTGTATAACGCTGGCCTTCTGTACTCGAGGTCGCGGGTTCGATCCCGACCCAGGTCAATGGCATTTAAGTATGCTTAAATGCGACAGGCTCATGTCAGTAGCTCAGTAGATTTCCTGAATGTAAAAGACCTCAAAATTCTGGCACACCGGCGACGCTGATATAACCTCGGCAGATGCGAGCGTCGGTAAATAAACCATAATTAAAAAAAAAATTATTCGATTTCCGAAACAAAGCTCCTTCTCATAGGCTAATGTGTTAGGATTTCTTAATTATTAACTTTATTATTTTATATTATTATTATTATTATTATTATTATTATTATTATTATTATTATTATCATTATTACTTTACTTTTTAACTTTGGTCTAGAATATGCCATTAGAAAAGTGCAGGATAACAGACAGGGTTTGGAATTGAACGGATTACATCAGCTTCTTGTCTATGCGGAAGACGTGAATATATTAGGAGAAAATACACAAACGATTAGGGAAAACACGGAAATTCTACTCGAAGCAAGTAAAGCGATAGGTTTGGAAGTAAATCCCGAAAAAAAAGTATATGACTATGTCTCGTGACCAGAATATTGTACGAAATCGAATATAAAAAATTGGAGATTTATCCTTCGAGGGGGTGGAGAAATTCAGATTTCTTGGAGCAACAGTAACAAATATATATTACACTCTGGAGGAAACTAAACGTAGAATGTACAAGGAAAATGCGTCTTATTATTCGGATGAGAAGCTAAGCTTTTGTCATCTAGTCTGCTGACGAAAAATCTGCGAGTTAGAATTTATAAAAAAAAGTTATATTACCAGTTATTCTGTATGCCTGTGAAACTTGGACTCTGACTTTGAGAGAGGAACAGAGATTAATAGTGACTGAAAATAGATTCTTAGAAAAATATTTGAGGCTAAGGAGGATGAAGTTACAGGAGAATGGAGAAAGCTACACAACATTGTACTGCACGCATTGCATTCTTCAAGTGACATAATTAGGAACATTAAATCCAGACGTTTGAGATGGGCAGGGCATGTGGCACGTATTGGCGAATCCAGAAATGCTTATAGAGTGTTAGTTGGGAGGCCGGAGGAAAAAAGACCTTTGGGCAGGTCGAGACGTAGATGGGAGGATAATATTAAACTGGATTTGAGGGAGGTTGGATATGATGATAGACACTGGATTAATCTTACACAGGATAGGGACTAATGGCGGGCTTATTTGAGGGCGGCAATGAACCTCCGTGTTCCTTAAAATCCATTTGTAAATAAGTAATTATTATTATTATTATTGTTATTATTATTAGTATTGTAGTTATTATTATCACAATCACTACAATTGCTATTTTCATATTTATTCATAAACATATCAAACTGTAGACGATATTGATGCATTGTCTTGTTTTGTGTAGTTTTATTTAATTGAGTGCAAATTGATTAATATTTCCGCTTTTGTCCTCTCCTATACCGAATGTTCATTTACGCAATAATCATTGAGTATGGTTTGTGTTTTTCTGTACGTTATACAATACTAGTTTGTTTATTGTGATATAATAACCGGCCGATTGTTTGGCATCGATACATTTGTTATGATTGCATATACACCACTTTGAGATTCTGCAACACCACGCGATGATTGTTATCAATAAAGCTATTCACGTAATATAGTTAATTTCAGTAAATAAAACTTTATAATAATTGTGATATGCTTGGAAAAATAAAGGGTTCTAGACATGCATTAGCTGCATTCGTAACAATTTGAAATGCACCATGTCTCGCTTAGAGGGATCGAGAAATAAATAGTCACCACTTAAAACCAGATAAACATGTCGTTGAGATTTACATTTGACAAGATAGAGAAACTGTCCAAGTTTAAGCAACAAAATCTGAAAACAGTTGCGTGCGTAACTTTCGTTTGTTTGTCGCTAAAATAAGCCTAGCGCCATTTTGTAGGAGAACACGCCATGGTCAACATGTGGACACCACAACAGAAAGTTCAATGTGTGGTATGGCTAGCAGAATATAAATCTGTTACGCGAGTACACGCCGCGTTCGTCGTACATCGATAGGTGGATCGGAAGACGAGTACCAATTGCCTGGCCAATCAGGTCTCCCGATGTGACCCCCTTGGAGTTCTTTTGTGAGGCTTTGTGAAGGATGCTGTGTACCAAAGAGGCAGAGCTGACACTTTGGAGGAACTGAGACCACGCATCACAAATGCAGCTGCGCTAGTGACTCCACAAATGCCACAGAACACTTGGCGGAAGGTTGAATACTATTTAGATGTCTGCAGAGCAAATCAAGACGCACACATCGAGTTGCATTCAGCATTTTCCGAAACTCGGAGTGTTTTTACATCAAGTTATATAAAAAGTGATGTTAATAAACCATTATTTACACTTGAAATTGTCACTTATTTCTCGATCCCTCTAAGCGGGACACGGTATATTATTTTCTCACTGTGCTATAGCATTCTACATGTAGCCTACAAGGTAGTTATTTTCAATCCAATACTTTCATATGAAGCAAAGTACGATTTCTGAATTTAAGGTCATCTTTGAACTACATAGACAATATGTGATTACGTACAGAACTTCACAGCCAGGTGATAATAATACATAATCATCTTTTTTATGGTTCCTTCTAAACTACAGAAAATTATGGTATATTCAACGACGTTCGCAACTTCTGAGGTTACATCAGCGCGCTGGTGTGCCGGAATTTTGTCCCGCAGGAGTTCTTTTACATGCCAGTAAATATACTGACATGAGACTGTCGCATTTAAGCACACTTAAATGCCATCGACCTGGTACGGCATCGAACCCGCAACTTCGAGCACAGAAGGCCAGCGCTACATCCACTACGCTACCCAGTTCGACTCTAACCTACAGAATAAAATAATTATATATATATATATATATATATATATATATATATATATATTACTGAACAATTCCTTTACAGTACAGAGATTATGCACGTAGAATAATATGGTAATAATACAATTTACGTTTATTCAAATTTTCTCTTAAGCAGAAGGGAATGTTTTAAGGGAATAAGGTGCCAATTACCAAATCCATTCTCATTATACGTCCGTGTTTAAATTCCGATTTCTCTCTCTCTGTCTATACAGGGTGATCCATTTGGGTATGAATAAAATAAAAAAACCGTAAAAAATTACTACTGAACTTTATTTGTTGAAACTTTGTGCATACAACATTGAAAGATGGGAGATTCCTCAGAGCTCAACATGACCCCCATTGGACACCCTGCACAATTCATAACGGTGATGGAATTCAGCCCATGACCGTTGTAACATAAAAGGAGTGATTTGTTGTAAAATTTGAGTGATGTTTACTCTCAGATCATCAATATTCCTGGATTTCTGTGAAAAGACAATGTCTTTAACAAAATCCTACACGAAGAAGTCAAGAGGGGTTAGATGTGGGGAGTTTGGAGACCAAGCCAAGAGATAGTTGCTTCTCGTACTGGGTTTCGCCTGCGATCTCCTGTATGTTTTTTTTAACACAGAACCTGTTTCTACAAATGTTCGATACTACAACATAATGGAATCGTAATTAGGTACATTACTCACAACATACTCCCTTTGAACTCTTTTAACACTCTCAAATTTAGCATACCAAAGAACACATTGTGCCCATTGTTGATTTGTAGTAGCCATTTTAATCACATACGATTTTCATTTGACCTTTCAGATTATGCATTATTGATTATCATATGTAGAAACTCCCATCTTTTAATCATAATATAACCAGGAAGAAATTTTTCCTACTATCATAATAGCTTTATAATATTAAATTAATATTATCCATGCCCAAACGGATCAGACTGTACATAGGGACTGCTACGTATTTTATACATATTCATATATGAGGCCTCGACGTCCTTGAATAATCAATACTACCTATATGTAGTCAACATGGAGAAAAATTCTTTCCGTCACCGGGAATCAAAGCCAGGACCTCTCAGCTATGCGCGCTGAGTACCCTTCCCATCTGAGCTATCGTGAGATCCAATTCACTGCGCCAGCCGATTTTCCGCATTTGTATCATCAATGACCTACTACCTGCATTTTAGACAAGGCCTCATATATGAATATGTATATCAGTGTTAACAGTATTCAATAAACTGTTGTCGAAACTGACCACAAAGTCATTTAAATACGCGCTCCTTCATACATGACATATGTCTAAAATGCAGTAGTAGGCCATTGATGATACAAAGAAGGAGAGTTCGGCCGGCGCCGGAATCGGGTCTTGGCATAGCTCAGATGGAAAGAGCGCTCAGCGCACAAAGATGAGAGGTCCTGGGTTCGATTCCCGGTGCCGGAACTAATTTTTCTCTTCGGAATATGTACGATAAGAACTTTCTTGTGTTAAATTTTAACGTAACTTGTTAACATGTTTCGACCTATTTTCGGTCATCTTCGGAAAATAGGTCGAAACATGTTAACAAGTTATGTTAAAATTTAACACAAGAAAGTTCTTATCATACATATTCCGAAGTGATACAGTGTTAACAGTTGTGTAATCAAGATGTAAAATTTTTCTCCATTAATAGGTACGTTCGTGTATTGTTTTACGATAGTTTTAGGTCTTAAGCACTGACATTTCCTATACCGGTACTGAACGTATGACCAAAATGCTTCGCTATTTGTGAATATTTGGCATTTTAATAACATGTTTAGCATCTGAAAGACTTTTCTCAAAATGTATTACAAATGCAATAATGAATTCCACATCAGAATTAGAGGCAAAATACATCACTTTAATATACGGTGAGAGAAATTATAGTCACTGGATAGAAATTAATTTCGGTAAGATGAAAAATATTCAATATGTATCGTAGAATTAAATATGAATAACATTAATTATATTAATGTAATAGCACAGTCTAGTATATACAGTCACGAAGCTTGAGTTGTGAGGGTGCTACGAACAATAGACTGTGCCGGTACTTTTTCGCATTATCTATAGTGAGGCGATATTAGCAATCCTAGTGGTTAGCAACTATCTATGGATGCATATTTACTACGTATTGAGCTTCGTGACTGTATAGGCCTATACTAGACTGTGGTAATAGTATTCAATCGAGTAAACAAATAACTCCAATCAGCACATAATTATGATAGTAAGATTTGAAAGATACTGAATTAACGAAAAATAATGTACAAGTATAATTTACATTTCTTTTTAAAAGCAATATAGCAGAATGTATTATATTACGCAGAAAAATAAGTATTTCTTATTTTGGCTTTCATTGCCAAACGATCTTCCTTCTTAGCACCCTTTTCCATTGTGTTTGAGCACATAATACATTTTTTTATACCATCATACATTTCTGATCAAAGACATTAGACAATAGTTAAATAATCAATATTGAATTTAGCTTTTGCCAAATTGTCCTTCATCTTATCTTTCAGATATCTCCAACTACAGTTACAACAATCACATTGCTGAATTGCTCCAATTCCGATTACCTCATATCAGAGACATAAAATAAGCAATAATAATAGCGAGTCCAACTCTGAAAAATTGAAAAAAGTTTCAAATTTCTCAACCATAGCATTAACTTCAAAATTTTAACAACTGGCATACAGTGATGTAAGTATAGTATAATTATTCTTGAACCAATTGTACAATTGAGACGAAAATACATAGTGTTTCATTTGAGACCAAGTTATTATGTAGAAAATAATTAATAATAGCGTTATATTAGAATTTGAGCGTGTCAGAGCTGTGTGAAATAGTCTAATTACGTCCAATATTTTAATATTGGAAAACTTGCGAATTCGAAATGATGAAGTGGAAGAAGTGGATAGCTTCATATAATACATGGAGTGTACTATAAGTAGCAACATGAGCTGCTGTCAGGAAGTCAAAAGAGGATGGCAATGGCAAAGGAAGTTTTTAATAGAAATAAGAGCATCTTCCGTGGACATCTGGAAAAAGATCTAAGGAAGAGACTAGCGAAATATCTTTGTGTTGTGTTTGGAATTGTATTGAGCAGAAACATGGACAGTACGACGAAGTGAAATGAAACGATTAGAAGTATTTGAAATGTGGATATGGAGAAGGTTGGAGCGTGTGAAATGGAAAGACAAGATAAGAAACGAAGCTGTGTTGGAAAGAGTGGATGGATAACAAATAATATTGAAACTGATCACAAAGAGAGAAAAAAGAATTGACTGGATCACTGGTTAAGAAGAAGAGGATGCACTGGAAGGCCTGGTGACCGGAAAAAAAAGTTCAGGGCAGACGAAGGTATCAGATGATAGACAACATTAAAATACATGGATCGTATGCGGAAACTAAAAGGAAAGCGTAGAATGGGTAATATTAGAGAATGCTGAGTTTGCAGTGAAATACCTGCCCTTGGGCAGAACACTATGAATGAATAAATTTTCATATTGTTTATACTGAAAAATTAACCTATATAAGTTACAAATTATATTTATATTTCTGGGATGAACTGGCTCCCAGAAAATGAATAGGAATAAAATTCGCCCTACAGTTTAGGAAATGTTGTAGACCGACACAACGAGTGCGAAACATTAACTTTACTCTATCATGGGTGCTGAGCGATCACTTCCGTACAATTAGAATAACGCAGATCTACTTTGTGTACAATTTGTAAAAGGAAAATAAAAATTTTAATATACATACCTACTGAAAAGATCTTTGTATACTCCTATGAGCTGAAATGGGTCATTTGGCACAACACTTCCATCTACCATTGGCCCAAATCGAGTTTTGAACTCAGGAACTTCGACTTTGACGTCCATTATTTCTTCCAATCTCTTCTTGCGAAGACACGACGCCATTTCATTGTTGGTGTCTTTGAGGGCACAGTTGAGAGCTTGCGCCACTTGGATGGTGATGACAGAGCTCGTGGTCAGGGCCCAGTCTGCCAGAGCCGTCCCGCTCATCAGGATGGCACGGCGAAACAGTCCGGAAGCTAGGCACAACAAACACCCTCGTCGTATACACAAAATACTGCCATCTATTAAATTTAATTCAATACGTCTTAATACAATACATTGTAATCCAATTGGTTTTGTCATTTATTTTCGTAGGAACTAGTTAAATTCCCTTACAATTATACTATACAGAAATTATTTACAAGCAGTTGAAGCATGACCCTGGATGCGCTGTGGACTAAAATGTGTATACTCTGTAAACTTTCTACGTGCTGCCGCCCACTTAACCTGCGCGAGATGACAACACCATGCCATGGATAAATATATAATAGGATGCGAAACTGCGGTCAGCACCATCTGACGGAAGGGGGTTCAAATAAGGTGATCAGCGCCCGAAGTCGTCGGTGGTGAACATTAGAACTACGTGTTGACTACGTGTTGGGTAGATTACCCAGAGTTCTCTATTTATCTGTTCGTTCGAGACGAACAGACGATGCTCGAGAAGACAAGTTGGCAGCCAGAGACTTACTAATAAGTGGACATAAAGTGATACTAAGTGTGTGTGTATGTATAAGCAGTGTATGTTAAACAGTGATGTTTATGGACGTTGTAAAAAAGTGTTGTTGAATGTATTGTAAAGTAATAGTAATATAATAAATTGAACAATCTAAGTAGTTTTTGCAGCCTTTTCCATTGCGCTGTACACTAAACACCCAAGAATACAACCCCAATTATATGACGTTTTGCTTTATTTTCTGTCTCTGTTTGTTTATACTTTAATTGGGTAGTGTAGAATAGATCGTCTCTTTTCTCTTCCTGTTGGCTCCGGTAATAATTTTCAGTGGAAGATGTTGTGAGAAATAAAAATGTAAATGTTTTATTTTAAATTCGGTGAGTTATGAATAGCGATGAGGTAGGTAGGGAAGGAGGGAATACTTTGTGCAGAGTTCAACATTTTCGTCACCAGGTGCGCTTCTAAATGAATGGAGTAATTAGTTTTTGTTTTCGCTACTTGGTGCGCTGCTAGACGTAATAAGTTCTCCACCGTCCAACAGATGGCAACAAGATCAGTTTATACATTAGCGCCTCTAGCATATGTTACGGGAAACTCAGTAAGTTTCGCATCCTATTATATATTTATCCATGACCATGCTTGAAGTACTGTGGAACGGCTTCTGTCACTGGGTTGATATTATATCCTACTACAAAGAGGTAGCAGTGGCAGAAAACAGTTAATCTTGACTCCAAAAAATGTTCTACCCATCTCTTTGTAGGTGTTTCAATGCTATATTCGGTCGACAGTTCAAATTTCCAATAAAGTTTCTGAATATTGACATTCCGTTCACATTCTGACGTCAGTTATTTTGATACTGATGAATAGACTTCGTTGAATTGCCACACGCAGCATGCAATCAGGTTGCCTATGTAAGGTAGTATAGAAGAGGTGAGCGACCGCCCGGTCTCGTAGTATAAACAGTTCATGTTAAGAGTTGTGACCGATCCAAATAGATAGAGCAGCTACAGCTAATGTATACCTATGTAAGCACTTGTTTTTGGATTACTGTGGTTGTTCAGTGCAGACAAGAATTCAATCAAACATACTACAATGAGAGTGTTGCTCTGTTCCAAACAATTTCCCCTGGAATAACCTTACCCCCGCAGCCAGTCTTGACCCGTTGGAAAACGTGGTTGGATGCTGTTAATTATTATGCAGAATATTACGGCAAAATAATGGAGGTAATTGATGCATTGGATAGCACAGACAGTTCCGCTGTTGCAGCAGTAAAATAATTGCGTTCTGAACAGCTATTGGAAGATATACTGTTCACTGATTCTAATTTTAAAATCGTGTCCAAAAGCATCACCCTTTTAGAATCGTCTAAACTACAACTCTCAGAAGCCCTTAATATAGTGTATAAAGTATCACAAACCGTTATCCTAAACAATAATTCACTAATTTCAGAAAAAGTAAAATGTAAGTTGAGAAACGTTATTGCTAAAAATTCTGCCTATTCACAACTTGTATTATAAATGATGTACTATCAGGTCACGACAAGACATCTGAAGTTGGTGTACTAAAAAGTAATGACTTCCCGTCCTTCAAATATGCACCTATTACATCGTGTGATGTTGAACGTACATTTTCCCAATATAAAAACTGTTTGAATGACCATCGGAGGAGGTTCACTTTGCAGTCGCTCAAAATGTACGTAACTCTTCACTGCAATGCACATATTCAAGAATGATGTGAGTATCTTACATTAAATTTTAAGAATTAATATATCTCACTACAAAATAATTGTGTATTTACATGTTAAGACATTTCCTACTTCAATGATCATTCATTATATTTCTTGAATGCAGGATACAGGTTTTATTGTAACCGCAGTATACTGCTCAGTGTTTACATTAGAGGCATACTCCATCCGTTGCAAGTCCCCTTCTCATACAGTCTATACTGCGTACGTAGTAAACCTTACGATTCTCGTGGCAATTCCACGAAGTCTACTGATGAATATATTACAATATAGGTATCGTACCAAGCTCCTCTAATATGTTCTCTTGTCTTCTATGATCCCACCCAGTGTTTTTTGCTTTTCGGAACATAAATCTAATCTTATTGTTAGTGTATCCTGGGTACATTCATCATCCTTCACATCCATAGCAGAGAATGAAAAATAATTAATATTGAAATTGTTATTATTTTATATTAAATGATGTTTAGTGGATAACAATATCATAAGTTAGACACAATGTCGCACAGACAGACTTATCTTGCTAATTCTTACTCTGTATTCTACAAACATAAAGTTATACACGAAGCTTAGTACTAAGGTATAAATTAATTTGACACAAATATTTTTGGAGACATGCGACCTACAATAATTCATTTCTTAATCTGTGTAATGTAACATTATACAGGCTGTTTCATTTAACCTGACCGACCAACCAAAATAACTTTGTACGCAAGCACCAAATGAAAAATTGTTTCATACAAAAGTTGTACAACTGAAATGATACAGATGGAGAGGTAATCTTGTAGCATTATTTATTAATGAGATACGCGGATTAACAAAGTTTCTTTAAATGGCACTATATATTTATTATTCAATATTTCAATTAAGCTCGTCAAGACTTGTTCAACAATGTATCACAGTGGGTCATTCTGATAAACAGAACGTTAATATACGAAAAGTTGTTGATGCCTTTACGGCATGATTCTTGAGTATAATATGAAGTGATTTGCTTTGGTGTAAACCAGAGTTGCCATACGTACGACTACAGTCGTACTCATACGACTATTTTGACTAATTGTACGAGGTATAGTACGATTATTTAGTCCTAACAGTTGCCGACAATATGCGCCTGGGTCAGTCGAGTCCATTAATTTACGCCAAGGGGTATGCGGTTTTGTCAGTCGCTTGCATTCGGAGCGATCGGATGTCACGCCGTGCGATAGAGCGGTGTGTTTCCAATACAGTTAAGCTGTACTGCATTTCTTTACAGACCGCTCGCTCTTCTCTCTACTCTGGAACTCTCCCCACTACTCCTATTACTTCCCCTCTTTCGCGTCGCCGAGCTGTCAGGTCTAAATATCAGACTGTATCACAGAACTCTATGTCGTACGCTATTTTGTACTACTATTTTAATGAAGAAACAAAATTATTTTGGAACTTTGTTTATCTATAATTAAAATAAAATCGAAGGTTAATTCGTCCCTTTTTAGACAAGTTTTCTTCATTCAGTATGTCGTTGACTAATATGAAAAAAAACATGTTTTAAAGTTATGAAAGATGTTTTGAAAATCGATATGGTGACTATGCTTGCCATTAAAGTCATAATTGGTCATCTCCAGCTTTAGGTTTCATTATACTGCGCGGTCATGTCAAAGTAATACGAGTTCAGATATATATCAATTAAATAATACAAACAGTAGGATTAAGAAGTCTAAACGCGCCGATATTATAGCGGTGTCGGATTAAGTTGATGTAATTATCAGCTGAAGCATTGATTAATATAAGTCTAAATACCTTCGTCGTGTTGGCTAAAGGCAAGTTTCTGCTGACTTTCAGTATAATGACGTTGTTTCTGACCAAGCGTCATCGTGTACGCTTTACGGAGTTAACAGTCTTCATGAAGAAATAGTGATTTGTTTGAATGGTAAATGTCATTGTGGATGTGAAATATAATAGTAATATTCTTTTATTTATTTTATTGGGTTATTTTACGACGCTGTATCAACATCTAGGTTATTTAGCGTCTGAATGAAATGAAGGTGATAATGCCGGTGAAATGAGTCCGGGGTCCAGCACCGAAAGTTACCCAGCATTTGCTCATATTGGGTTGAGGGAAAACTCCGGAAAAAACCTCAACCAGGTAACTTGCCCCGATCGGGAATCGAACCCGGGCCACCTGGTTTCGCGGCCAGACGCGCTGACCGTTACTCCACAGGTGTGGACCGGTAATATTCTTCATTTGAATAAAAATTTGCTGCTATAATTATGAATAGGCCTATGAATCACCTCCTTTTAGAGTATTGTGAAATATGTTTGTACACTCTATCTATAAAAATAGTAAGGTGAGAAATGTACAATTTTATATTGTAGTACGACATTTTTCATAAGTTGGTACGACGGTTGTGTTTTCTTTATCTGGCAACCCTGGTGTAAACAATACGTAGTATGATACTCAGGGTCGCGTAACACATTACACGTTTCTTTGGTTTTATTCCGCTGAACACTGATAACAGTGAGTGGTCTGTTTTACGTTTGATATCATGTGCAAAGCTCGGAACTTGGGGACTTGTGTCTTTGCACATGGCTAAGCGACCGGACTTCAATGTCAACAAACTCCCGCTTCCAGCACGGCGGTACTGCCAGGTCTGCTAGAAAAGTGGTTTCTGGCTGAACAACATATTGATAGTATTATGGTAGGTTGAAACACGTAATTTTATAGCAGATATATATAATAAAAATAAACATGAGCAATATATCAAATTTACTTTTCTGATCTGTACATTTTATTACTGTATGTGACTACTTACATTTGAAGATTTTCGAGCCCATAACGTCTTCGCCTGTTAGTTAAACGTGATTTGAAACGATAAAAACTTATTTCCGCGTCACATGGAGTGACGAGAAAAACTTAAAATACTGAATGTTTACACTGTTACTGTTTTCCATTCGATTTTCAGCAGTTGCTAGCTGATCTCGTATCTGAGAAAAATAAGTAGCCGATATCCAATTTGTTTCTAGAATATAGTTTTCAATTCCACCAATTTAAGGTACTGCTATGTCTTTCAATGAATGCCTCTAGTTTGTGTGTGGCACAACTTACAAAATATAAACTCTCCATTCGGAGAAAATAATGTATCTCTCTCGAATTCCTCCATGATATTCTGTACCTAAAATTAAAAAAAATATTTTTTTTTTTCAAGCTTCTAGCCTATAATACCCATTCGAAATAACATATATTTTCTAATTTCTCAAACAGACCATTTACCTGTAATTCTCTGAATGTCACTGGCTTCGATATGACACAGTTTCGTCATCCGTCTTGTCGTTCGACGTGACCACTTTCTTCGTACATAGGCCTACGACTGTCCCTGAGCACTTGCAGTGTGAGCTTTGTGTACGTTATACCTGTAACAGGCCTACCCATGCGCACGATACACAAGTCCCCAAGTTCCGAGCTTTGATCATGTGTTTACTGCAAACCAGCGGTGACCAAAGCGGGTGTCGTGATTACATCGTGTAATCACAGACATTCAAACGGGTACTAAGAGTTTCCTGTACATTGTTGTGTGTTTCATTCACGAACTGAAGGCAAGCAGTGGCGGTATCATGTCGCTCTACAAACTCTGTCTCTACAAGCAGTAAGAGATGGTTTCGTAAAGAATGAGAACTTTTTTGTTGTTCTGTCGGACAAAATGTAATATGTTTACTTTGCTCAACTGTTCAATTAGGAGTATATAGAAACATTAATTGCCACGTTGAATAATGTATTATTATTATTATTATTATTATTATTATTATTATTATTATTATTACTGACCACTAAGTTTGTGTTTCTATAATTCTTCTGTGCGTGCATGAATATTGATATTTTTAGATCTTCTCCCTAGAAAAATAAAATTATTAGATTTTATCTCAATTTTAATCTTCTTAATCTTTAGACGAGGGTAACTATTTATTACTTAATTATTTAATAATAATATTGTAGAAAAACTGATTCAGTATTATGTGCCAACGAAATGTCAAACGCCAGGAATTGACATGTTTTAAATCATAGCCAGGAAGACAAAGATGAGATAAATAAAAGTAAGGAAGTTAGCTACCTAACGTGGTTTGAAATACGTATCTCGTGCTCTAAAGCCTTTTAATAGAAACAGAATTTCTCAAAAGAGTAATGATTAAAATAGCTTAAATAACTTGTCCATAATATTTTAATTTTGAAAAACTACGAATTTCTCGACAAAGTATCTAGGAAAAGATTTAGAAAATTCCTGATTATATTCAAGAGGAAGGTTAAAAAAGGAAGCAAGAAAATTCGTATATTATTCACTGGTTCTTGATGACAGTAGTGACATTACTAGACTTCATAATTCAGCTACCTATAAGCTGGAATGAAGTTGCTTGATTCTAAGTATATGTGACGTCACAGCGCAGGTATAGGTATGTTCGTATCGTATGCAAAATAGTTATGCACGCTCTGCCTTTCGCTATAACAAATCAAAGCCGGAACGCAGTCATAATGAGCAGTGTTATCGATCACTGCTCTTACTAGTCGTATTATTTAAATAACTACATCTTTGTGCCTGATTGAATGTTCATTCCAGAGGAAAATGTCTTAGGTAAGACGCTCAAGCGTGCAATATTACAGGTCATAATTGAGGATATTTGAATTAATATTTTCACTGTCAATATAGACAACATTACATATACATTGTGTAAAATAAACCTGAAAGTCACAAAAACAGTGCACTGCAATTATATCAAAAGGCACGAAATTATGTTTAACATAATCCAACAGAACCAGTACCATCAAAATGTGAAAATTATGAAGATATTAACTCGACTTTTAGCATGGATTTGTATAGTCTAGCATGATGTTCAGTGCCAACATCCCAATTAATGAATTAGGTAATCTACATTTCAGAGGATTTCTAGAAAAATACATATAAAATTAGTGGGTTTTCAGTGATGAGCGACATATGCAATATTCTAATGAAACAAGAAAAAGTATCAGATAATACCAATATCTTGTACTACAGCATGCACCAATAACGTCATGTGTTATTAAAAGAATGTCTTTCAATATAAAATATTTTCTTGTGACATCCGCATAAGTTCAAGTTAAGTAACTTACGAATGCACGTTATTGTCATTGCAAAGGTCACGAAGAAAATGAACATCACAGCTTCAGCATGTTTTTACTAGTATAGCTTCAGAATGTCGGGAGTTGACTGTACTCCACGAACACGCAGCGACGACCTGTTTTTTTATATCCTTATCTGTTGCATTACCTGTGTTCTGCGTACTATATACCCAATGTGTCTTTAACTTCAGTCTTTAGGTAGCTGGAATACGAAGCCTAGACATTATTGATACAGCAAAGCTTGAGATTTTTATCCGCGGGATTGATCAAGACGTTAGTTTAGGAACCACCAATGGTTGTAGTTTTCATGCCAAGTACCTTTCCTCCGTCTCCTTACTTCATAGGCTGTCTGTCGCAAGTAATCACTGCAGCTCGAGTTTTGGTCACCGCAGATGTAAACCAAAACTGCGTGGAATGGGTTACGAGTCCTTGGGTAACTGGAATGTAGGCATACTACTTATTGTTTACACCAACTTAGTCAAATCACTTCCTTTCTATGTACTATGCAGAAGAACCATGCCGTCGAGGCACCAAGCAACGTTCCGTTTATTAACACTCGTATTATTGGAAAGACAACCACAAGTGAAATCATTAAGTAGCACTCCAATAAAGAGGAAATTTCGTTTCCTGTAGGTTATTACATACAAAAAGACATTATTTATAATACCAAAGGCAGTTTCACTTCTCTCGATATATTTAAATAATGTTGTACAAAGTCATATCTCCAACAAATGAGTTCTTAGCATCGCCACAGATACACTTGATTGTACTTGTCACTATCTCTTGTCACTAGAGTTCTTGAAATTTATGTTTTCCCCACCATTCATAAAATATTTTGATATGATACCTCTTGCATAAAAGGAGAGATCTATAACTGAAACTTGATTATTATATTTCAGTATTACACTGGTAATAATCAGACATCGGATTCTAGGGCAAATGCCTATTTTGTTTCTTTAGGAGAAAAGTAAAAATAATTATTAATATTTGTGTTTCATGGAAATTGAAAGGTATTCAAAGAGTTTTATAGTGCCCTAAAATGCCCTAAAACGGTTATTAGAGCCTAATTTGTTAATATTCGCCTAAAAGTGCCTAACTCACTGTAAAGTTTCGCATTTTACTCTTACTTTTTATAATTTATACATGCATTCACTGAGAAATTTAAGGCATTTAAAAAGTGGAAAGTTTGCTTCACACCGGCCATGAAACCATTGATAAAGGAAACAAAATGTTTTGAATCTCACGACACTCGCAATAGATTTCACCGAATTTAACATGTTTGGAGGCATAAATGCCGACAAAGAACCAACCTTAGTTTTGAAGCAGACAACAATCACAACATGTGCTGCTACCGATTCAGAGATATACTATACTATAAAAATGACTGTTTTCGGTCTGAAACCGATTAGCTGTACTGCCCTTCAGAGTGTCATAAAATCACAATTTTTGGAGAAAGAGTGTTTCTGAAATATTTATGAAAAGCCGTAAAACTGCGAATTAGTAGAGTAAACCGTTACAAAATATTTAAAAGAATGGCCCTCCTAGTGTTAACACTACCAGGAAATGCAACAATACGTGGAACTTTGTATTTTTGTCCAATTGAATCTCAATAACAACGGTTCATTTGAATGCTCGTTAACAGTTGCTCTTTCCCTCACCTTATTTGTGTTGAGGAGTTTTGAGGGGTAGGACGTTTTCCTGTGAAGTTTAACGCGATAATGCCGAAAAATATAAGTGCAAAATCTACATTGATCCGGCAATGGCTAACAGAATATTCAGAATTCACTTATGATGGAAAAATAATATTCTGCAAGATTTGTAGCAAACAGGTATGTAACAATAGTTGAAATATATAAATTCTATTAATTTTAATGAGTAGGCCTATAATATTTATACATTGACTGAGCTATCCTGAGGTATAATTCTTTTTAAGACCACTACACTTTAACCTTTTAAATTCCGATAGTTAAAGTATTTGCAGGTCATTAAAATTTTGATTGTTCGAACCCATTAACTTTGTGATAGAAATACGGCAATACAACAATTAGGATTTTATTTTAATTCAGTTTACTTTACATTTTTAGATTTCGCAAGAAAAGACGTGCCACCTAAAGCAGCATGTGCAAGGAGCGGCTCATAAGGCTAAAGCTCAGCAGAAAAATCAACTGCAACAAACTTTACTAACACAGCCTATTTCATCCAATCTCAGCAGCAATTTCTATGCTGATTTAACCAGAGCGTTTGTTGCTGCTAACATTCCCTGGAATGCAATTGAAAATCCGGTTTTAAGACAGTTTTTACAAAAATACTGCAAACAAAATATCCCATCTGAGTCGACCCTAAGAAAAAATTACTTAGACAGAATATACAATGAAACTTTAGCTTCCATTCGGGAGGATATAGGTGATTCTTACATATGGGTCTCTGTGGATGAAACTTCAGATCCTATGAATAGGTATATAGCAAATATGGTAGTAGGAAAACTTAATCCTGATGGACCTTTGATTCCACACCTCGTATGTGTTAAGGAGCTTTCGAAGGTGAATAGCCAAGCCATTGCTTATTTTGTAAATAAAGGCCTACAGTCTTTATACTCAGGTAATATAGACGATTCTAAAGTTCTGTTGTTTTGTACTGATGCTGCCTCATACATGGTTACTGCAGCTCCACTTCTTAAAACATTTTATCCTAACCTCACGCATGTAACCTGTCTAGCACATGGCCTTCACAGGGTTTCTGAAACAATCCGGAATGAATTTACTCTTGTCAATTCGTTTATTTCTAACACAAAAAAATGTTTTTGTAAAGCCCCATCCAGGATTTCAATATTCAGAGAGAACTTTCCAGATATCCCACTTCCACCTCAGCCGGTTGTTACACGATGGGGAACCTGGATTCAGTCAGTGGTGTATTATTCTAAGTATTTTAAAGAAGTGGTCACAGTTATTGATAAATTACCTGAAACTGATAGTGCAGCGTGTGTGAAAGCAGTGAAAGATTGTCTGAATGACTCACGAGTGAAAAACGATATTGCCTACATAACATCAAACTTTTCTTTCATACCTGCAAGCATTGAACAATTAGAACGTGAAAAACAATCTCTTTGTAGCCAAATAGCAATAGTAACGGAAGCTCAAGTGAACATACATTCTGCTTTGGGCGAAACTGGGAAAAAAGTTAAAAATAAGTGGGACAACGTATTAAATAAGAATGTAGGATTTTCATTGTTGGAAAAAGTATCAAGAGTGATATCGGGGGAAAGTGTAAATGTTCCAGTAAGTATAGATGTTTCTATTGTACCTAATTTAAAATTTGCGCCTCTCACATCAGTTTCGGTTGAAAGAAGTTTTTCTGCTTTCAAAATGATTCTCAGTGACAAAAGGCAAAGGTTAACTGTGGAGAATTTAGAAAAAATTCTGGTGGTGTACTGTGCAGATAATTATAATAAAGTCTGAGCATGGAACTGAATTTCAATAACTTAAAATGAGTAATCTTGATATCAATAATCATTATTTCATTAGTTTCAATATATTAAATTTGTGCAGCTCTGTTTATAAATATAATATAGTATTCTTTTTTAATGTTTAAACATACTTTTTTGTGCGTATTTTAGTGTATAACTAAAAATTTCAGTGAAAGAAATAAGTATGATACCTAGATGTGCCTAAAATGCCTATTTTCATTAAAATAGAGCCTAATTTTACATATTTTGAGCTTATTTTAGGCGCCTAAAACTGCAATTTTTAGTGCCTAAAAATCCGATGTCTAGTAATAATGAACAGTTTGACTCGTAGACATTTTGTTTTTGCAGCATTAACTTCCCATAATTGTACGAGAAGATTCGAAGAGAACAGCAATTACGTAGACTTTAGGCTCCCCCCTACTTCCATTAATGCATAACACAACGTCAATACGGCGGTTGCTGTCGTCTGCGATACAACGAACAATTCCGTTGATTTTCGAGCTCCTCATTTTTTTTCCGGTTATTATATGCTTAAGTTGTGTTAACTCTCGCTAGTGGTTTTATATTTTATTTTAGCCGTCTTAGTATTTATTTTATTATTGTAAATATTTTTGTTTTATCACTAATAATAATAATAATAATAATAATAATAATATTATTATTATTATTATTATTATTATTATCATCATCATTATTATTAATGAATTATTTTGTATTACTATCTTTGTATCATCTCCGTCATGATTATTCAATTATTATTTCTATTATGATTATTATTATTATTATTATTATTATTATTATTGTTACTATTATTTCCATCATCAGCATTATTGTTGATCTCTGTAAAATTTATGTAGGTTACTGGACTGTACCCGAGCACGAGCATATACTCATTTCGGGTATCTATTCAGATGTATCATTTCAAATGTAAATTGTAAATAAATTTGAATTTGAATTTGAATATTATATACCTGTATTGTAATTATTCCAATTATTATTTTTTAATTACAATACTCTGAACTTAAAAGTGATTCACTCACGCATAACAAGAGCTTTTATGACAGGGATTCAATCCTGCAACAATAATCAATTCTTCACTAAGACATGTCACTAAATCTAGCTTGGGCTCTTACTCTCCGAGACATAGGAACATATTGATTATCTCATTTCATCATCTCGCCAAGCACGCATAAAAACATTAAAAAGAAGTCCTTATAATCTATTTCGGAACCTTCGATATTGTGCGTTATCGATTTCAAGTAAAGACCTCTTACATATCAATAAGAATTACTTGTATTTCCTATGCATCATTGCCAGTTAAATTAACACTAGATTCAATATAAACAAAATCTTTCCAGAAAAATCGCTGTAAGCAGATGAATAGGCAGCCAGAAAAAAGTGAGCTAATGCGAAAACATATTTCATTTATCAGGAACGGTGGAAACGTAACTTATAATACACAGAGTATTCAAAGTCACCAATTCAGAGTGAAATAAAAGTAGCGACTTTCTCTTTGTATATCGTGCAATGACAAAATAAATCAACTACTAATTCCATCTAAAATATGTATTGTTGAGACTTAATTTGTTCGTAAGTACGAACTATATCAGTTGCAGAAGATGTTTATAAAGTGACAGGAAAAGGTATTAAGTTGGGACTATAAATTTGAAGTATCTATCAGAAAGACAACGTCGAAACTTAATTTATAGTGGATTCCGCTTAATTGAGACCATGCGTTTTGGTCCAATAAAGCGGCTGGTCCTCTTTTAACGGGAATTAGGTAATTTATTGACGTGTACTGTATTTGTCCCTCTAACCTTGATCCTAATATGCAGCTGGTTCTAGTGACCACAGGACTGTATTTTCATTCCATAATTTACACAATTTACATAATTTTATTATTAGTATTTTACGTCTTATACAAGTTTATGGGGTTGACCTGTTCATCTCTCTTGTTCCCAATATACATATTTTTTTAAGTTGGTTACTTAACGACGCTGTATCAACTACGAGGTTATTTAGCGTCGATAAGATTGGTGATAGCGAGATGGTATTTGGCGATATGAGGCCGAGGATTCGCCATAGATTACCTGGCACTCACCTTGCGGTTTGGGAAAACCTCGGAAAAACCCAACCAGGTAATCAGCCCAAGCGGGGATCGAACCCGCGCCCGAGCGCAGCTTCAGACCGGCAGGCAAGTGCCTTAACCGACTGAGCCACGCCGGTGACTGTTCCCAGTATATTATTATTATTATTATTATTATTATTATTATGTCTATGTACACAATGTATGTATGTATGTATGTATGTATGTATGTATACAGAGTGGAAGTGAAATAACCCTGGAGATTGACAGGGATAGTAGGGTACACTTAAAGAAATAAAAAACATATCTGTGACCGGGAGGAAAAAGGTCTTAAGTAAAAATTTTATACTTTTCAGGAGAGCAGTAGAAAGATTGAAATTGGTGTTAATTATAATAGAGTTTTTTAATTAAAAGGTTTTTCCTGGATATTATTTGTTTATAGGCCTATTTCTTCTAAAATAGGTAATGTTGCTCATTTAACAATTTTCTTGATTATTTCCAAAATTAGCCGCACTTAAGCCCTTTTAAGACTAGAAGCCAAACTGACTAGAAGGGACTATTAAACATAACACCTTTTTCATGTCAAAATAAATGAGAAATGTAAATTATTAGGAATGCAAAATGGGTCTTAAACAATTATAGTACTGTTTACCTTGTGCTTAAAGTTTATAAAAATCTCATTTTCACAAAAATTTACTTAGACCTTTTTCCTCCCGGCCACAGATATATTAGCTACGTTTTGTGATTAAATGCACGGTTAATTAGAAAATTAAGTTGGAAATTTCAACAGTATAGCAACCTCGCCGCAAACACACAGCTCTTTCATTTCGTAATACAGATTTAAGAGGTCAACGAACTCAGATCTGTCTTCATACGTGGACTATCTCCCGCTACCCTCTGTGCCTACATCGTTATAATCTGTTCGCTTCGTTCAGAGAATTGAAAATGGCCGTTTTTATATTAAATTTATACGAAAAAAGTCCACGCCGTTGGAATACGCCAGAGGGATAAATGACTCTTTATTAGATTTTCTATCAATATGAACAAAAATCACCATCCCATCCGCAATAGTTATAGAATAAGAGAATGTTAAACATTTGGGGAAAAAACAGTTTTTCTGGGAAAAGTATGAACTCTCCACTAATATGTTATTAACTATTTTGTTACATACAGCATGAGCTATGCGCTCTGAATATCTGCAAGGTTTTTTTCACTTCCACTTTGCATATGTATGTATGGATGAATTTTGTATAAAAATACAGAAGTCATATTTGTGCATTTCAAATAGCACTGCTATGTATGCAGGTATCTACAAAAAGTAATATGGTACATACAGTAAGTTTCTGTGTTGTTAAATACAAACGTCATTTCAGGACGCTGTGTTTAGCGAAGTTTACCGTTAGTCTGAATACGGAATAGGAACTGGGTCTCTGTGTTTACTGAATGCTCTGACGATTGCAACTTACCGTGCATGCCTTGAGACACTGGTGATACCATGAGGTAGTTGACACAAGCAGCTCCCGTGCCGTGCCCCATCAAGGTGACACTATTTGGGTCGCCCCCGAATTCCTGGATGTTTTCCTTGATCCACTGCAATGCGGCAATCTGGTCCAGCAGCCCAAAGTTGCTTACAGTGTGTTCTCCAACCCCGGGACGCAGAAAGCCTGAGGAAACACAAGATGATCTTCACATCTGTCAGTCGTCTTCACTTATTTTAATCACTAAACAAGAACGTTTGGAATGCAGTTGTCAGCCAAACCATCAAGTACGTACCAGTATGCACAATAGAGTATTTAATTGTGGTTAATAATGTTACAATTGTTTTTACAATTAATAATTCTTGATTATATTGACAAAATAATTGCATCATATCACCTGCTATTTTTACGATTGATCCGAGTGATACGTTTAGAACAGACCTGCAGAACTGTAGCTCCCCAGAGCGACTGTTTTCGTACCCCTCCTACCCTCCCTCATTTTCTAGCAGTGTGGTCATAGCGTTCTATTTACGCTCGGTTATATCAACATTCATTCTCGCAGCGGCAGGTACACAATACGCTATCAAGAATTACAAATGAACAGATAATAAAATTCTTAGGAACATACTTTTGGGAAGTAAGAGAAAAACGAATGAGGGAAATAAATAAGTTAAAAGACATGTACAATAAATTTTAAAATGTAATGTGTGCATATAATAGCCCTGCCAGGACTCTGCAATTCGTTACCTGCTAGCATCAGAGACTGTCGAAATAAAATTGAATTCAAACACAAACTTACTAGGCACTTGGTCAGTAATTGAGACTCGTCCAGGCATGTTTTATTGTAAATAGTTCTCTTAATCTACCACAAAATATTTCAATATCCGGTAACGAGCGTTAAACAAAATAGATCTAGCCACTGTATCAAATACAAAAATAAATAATACAACAATTACATATAGTAAGACAGTAAAAAATTTAGGGGTATATTTAGATTCAAATTTAAATTTTCAAAGTCAAGTGACCTACATATATAAAAAAAACTTTTTCCATAATTCATTCCCTCAAACACTTAACTAACGTTTTACCTCTCAGCCTTAAATAGAACCTGATCCAAACTTTAGTGATGCCCCACTTCGATTATTGCGATTCTCTATTCACGAATCTAAATACTGATCTTGCCCATAGACTACAGCGTGTTCACAATATCTGCGTTCGTTTCGTTTGTAACATTAGAAAATTCGATCATGTAACACCGTCACTAGAATTGTTGTCTTGGAGTCCACTTAAAGAAAGAAGATTCTTCAACTCTCTCTTATTACTATTTAAAATCATCCACACTTCCACACCCTCTTACCTAGCATCTCGTTTTGTTTACCTTTCACTACCTCGAACCCGGAACATGTACCTTCTCTCTATTCCTCTGCACAGAACATCCTTCTACACATCATCTTTCAGCATATCTATTCCACGCCTCTGGAATTCTCTCCCTGACCATGTTAGAGACTGTCGGACAATATCAAAATACAAATTTAAATTAAAAAATCACATTCTAGTTCGTGGAATTGCTTGTTGAACACATGTCAGGTTGCGCAACTTCATCTTAACCAATGATATATAGTAAATATTGTAACTATGCTGTTGTAAAATTGAAAATTAATATGTAATGTATTTATTATTATTATTATTACTATTATTACTATTATTGTTATTATTGTCAGTTATCAATATCATTGCTATCCCTGCTTTCTTTCTTTTTTCTTGTATTAGCTCGATGAGAGCTCTATAGTGTTCTTTTGACTCTGTTGACCCTCTATAGGGCTTTAACTTAATTTGTATTATTTTCATCAGTATTTGTATTTATTTTTTGTGTTTATATGTGCTATCTGGTAGGATGGAAGAGAAGGCCTTATGGCCTTAATCCTGTCAGATTAAATAAATTATTATTAATTATTAATTAATTTCATCACTATAGAATTTTGTTATTCTAGGTTCAATTTGTAATTCAGTAAATACAAAAATATTCTTTGTTCTTAACTTTTATGATAAAACGTCTAGCTTTCATTAATCAGGTAATCTTGTCGTACTTTAATTTTTATTGTAATTGTAAATTTAATATTAATTGTAATTTTATTCTTCATATTATAGTTGTAATCCCCTGGTAGAGGGGCAGAGAAGGCCTGATGGCCCTATCTCTACCAGGTTAAATAAATAAATACTACTAAATACTACTATAATGTAAGAAGGTCTACCTATGTATATATAATTATATGTTGATAAGTGAGTGATAGCTATATGACCGGAGGTCAATGCTGTCATTCAACATTGTAACACACTGCAATCGAATGAATGAATGAATGAATGAATACACGTACTGCAGTTTGAAGAGAACTGGAACATGGAAAAATATAAACCCGAGAAGAAATACTACTTCCAATAGAAATGGGAATATGATTTTTTTGTTTTTGAAGAAAACGAAAGCATTGCTTGTTTACTGTGTCCCATACAATTTATTTATACTCGTCATTTCAATTTTAAACCACATTTCAACAAAGCCCCTATTAAGAATTATGGAATAGACAAACTTTCGGGTAAGTTCATTATTACGAACTGTACATTCAACATTTATTTATATACTGTTAAATTAAGGACCTCACTCGTTGTGTTCATTTTGTGTTGAAATAAATAGTGACATTTATATTAATTTCAAGGTTCATTACTCAATTGTTACGAATTTATGGTTCCGTAGGTGATGATAGGAGGAAATTTTTGGAAAATCCAAAGCAGGATAGGTGCAAAGAAATCTCAAAGAAACTATCGACAGAAGATCTAGTATAATTGCAAAACTTGAAACGACATAACGCATTATAAATACAATGACTTTATACAATCCTTTTTGAAAACTACAGTGCCACCAATGATGGATCTTCCACACGTAAAGAATGTAAACAACTCTACGCAGAAGTCCATCATCCCCAATAGAAATGGAGTGACGCCGACGTCACATTTCCTCCACTTACGGCTTCTGCAGGCCTGGTTTAGAAGTACTCCTGTTCCTAGTGGATTATTTATTTGTGTAATAAATATTCTTGTTCTAATATTATTGTTGAAATTACATTCTTTGTTCCAATTTTTTTAGGTTCAAATATTTATTCTGAAAAGGCGCCTCTAGGCAGGTTCCCTCCCAGTATATAGCTTTAGGATTTTTTCCTGTTTTTCAGCCTGTCATGCAAACGGTCAGTGATTGTGTTAATGTGAGATTAAGACTTCTTTAGTCATAAATTAATAGTGGAACTTGTGGCGAACAAAATCGCAGTTGTTTTGTTCTACTCATCAACATCATTTTGTCTGAGCTTCATACCGTGACCATTTCGTGACCTCGATCGTTGACTGGTGACGCTAGTTTGAGACTGATCTGAACCCAGATATAGGAACATAAGCTTGGTAGTCTGCTGTGGATTAGAAATTCACCTAGCGGGGGTTTATCATAAAATATATGAGGGGTTCGGGAGTAAAACATGGTAAGTGACGTTTTATTGTATTGAAGTCATTAGGTACGTAAACGTTTATACATGCAATATTTTGTATAGTTACCAGAAAATCTCTATACTTCTGCCATCTGTTGAGATGTTGGAAAACTAACTACTGCGTTACACGCAGAATGTAAGATACCATATTCTATGCTACATATCTCATTTTTTGACCGAAATGTCAGTTACCATATTTTACTCCCGAGCCCTCTTATAGAAGTTCGCAGTGCTGTATCGTAGTAAATACCATGGATAAGTGATGTTATATTAAGCAATGCAAAAATTATTGCTATATTCTTATCGTCATCAATATTCTTGTGGTTTGAAACAGAGATTAAATAGAGAGTTGCGTTTTAAATTATAATTTCATCTATTTCTAATAACTGCAGTACATATGGAACCATAGGCCTACATGTTGTGTTATGATTTAAATCATCATATTATCTTGACTATTCTCTGAATTGTCATGAGGTGTAAATGAACTGCAGTACTAAATATTAATATACCATCCAGGTAAAAATTTATACATCTTTATTAGAAACAATATATAAGCACTACGGAGGAATGTACTATATACATGAAGCGGTGAGTTGCAAAACTTGATAAGAGCATAAATTAAAATAGAATGAGGTATCTATTTCAGTTAATTCAGATAGTACCCTCCATCATATTACACCAAGTGTTTGTGTCAAATGTGATTATTTATGAGTTTTTTTTAATATGGATTTTCCTCCAAACATTTATAAGACATTCAATCATTTTGTCTCAAAACTCTATACATCAAGAATAGCCATTTTGAATAAAAACTTAATACATTCTTAATTACCTAGATGACACAAGTGCTCTGTTTCTTTTAAAACTTCATACGTACATATTTCATACTACTCCCAGCACAGAAACTGTACAATATCAGCATGGGATTACAAACAAATAACAGATTATTTCGTATTTTTTCTTGAAATTTTGAGATAAATTAATAGAATTTTATAAAGTGATCTTCATGAATAGGGAGGTCAATATGATCTTCACTTGAGGGTGTGATATAACAGAAGTTTCCACTACATATATTTTCATTAGCAGTTAATGTAAATTGTTAAAGAAAGTTATCCCTTCATTACTACTAATTTCAATAAACTTATGTAAGGTAAAACATTCATTATTTAAGGTTTGGATTAAACAGTAGAACTGTATTTCTTCAGTAATTATTTTTATGGCTGACCCAATTTTCTCTTATTTTTATTTTGCAAAAACTTCTTATTGCAAACAATTTCGTATCAAAATTTGATACATTCGGTCTTTGGTATCAGAACTTGTTACAAGCTTAATTTAATGTGTTATTTTCAGGAAGCGCATTTTCGTCCCCAAACATACAGCGGATCGAGTAGTTTCTTCTGATACATCTATTACGTCACGTGGGTGCATAAGCAAGATCGAATTGCAAGGAAGTACGTACACATGGGGTCATTAAATAATAATGATGTAATATATCATAAATATGCCCCTGTTACGTCGTATGACGTAGAAAAAACATTCTCTTAGTTTAAACAAACTTTATGTGATGTTCGCAAAAGATTTGCATTTCATAACGTCAGAATACATGTTTCGTTCACTGCTACGGGATAGGTTTTCATAAACGAATTATTTGAATATATTGTGTAAAATGTAAATATTGATAATTTGTATATTGATTTTCTTATTATTATTATTTTGTCCCTGTAACGTCATGTGACGTAGGAAAACATTTTCTTAGTTTAAACAAATTTTTACTGGTAATTATAGTAAAAGATATGAATTTCATAATCTCAGAATATATATGTTTTTGTTCACCGTAACGAAGTTGAATTCGTTAAATGAATTAAATGAATATATTATATAGGCCTAGAGTATTTACAGTTAATACGTACCATGTTTATTACTAAGTTTATAAAATTAGTCTATATTGTATAGGTATATTCGTTCAGTATTATTATTTTGTACAGAGCTAGTTTCGCAGTGTTAGTGCGTGTATGTGGATAAAAAGTAGCTGGACAGACCATTTCAATTTAGTAGCAATCCCACTTACAGTTGTCATGCTCCATTACTGTGTACGAGTCTAGGTTATACCCTAGATCATATATGTAACAGATTACTCCTCGCTACGTTAAAATCGGCAGCATTTTGAAGAGAACAACCGCCAGGATCGCCACCCGTCCGCCGTAAACGAACACGAGATGGCAGCACAGTCGCTAATGCAATTCAAATGGGAATTATGACGTGACTCCTTATGTAATAACTAGATGGCAGCGTAGTAAACCTGACAAAAGTTGTTAACCTCAAAGCCTATAAGCCCGACATATCTGTTACGTATATGATCTAGGGTTATACCTACCTTTCACAGCGTCCTGACGTAAGCATTTATGGTCAGAGTTTGAAATCTAAAACTCCAGGATATACTAACCAATAATTTTCCTAACTTGTTTGGGAGCGAAAATGCTCTGCTTGGTTATCATATTAAAGCATAAGAGGAAATCATTAACTTCTTTTTCTTAACTTACTCCTATTAATTAATTTAGTAATTATGGTGGTAAACGATTCAAAAATTGCAGTTTGGTAAAAAAAATAGGTTTTTCTTTCTTCCCGAAAAATGATGTCAGGTGTACATACGAAGTTTTGGAATTCACCGCCTCACATGTATTGTCTTGGTGGCTCAGTTGGCAGAGAGATGGCATACGACAACCGCTGACCAGAGTTCAAATCTCGGAGATGACAGAGTTTGTATTTGTGAAGGAAAAAGTGAAGATTGTGGGGATTTTCTCACAGCCATCTCCTTTTCCCTTACCATTCCACCAATAATCTACACATTCTCCTTTTTTTTTATCACGTTCCTGTCGAAAATAGGGCACTACTTGTGTTTGCGTGATGCCGAATCGACCCGTCGCCATAATGGGTATTCCTAGCAGTTTGAGCGAAGATTGGTAAATGGGAGTGATTGTGGATTCTAGACGACTCCTATATCTGCATAAGGGACACAGGATCGTTAAAAATGAGACATGACGATTCATTTAGCTCTGTGAGATACGGAAAACCACCATCAGAGGTATATTATGTGAGTTTGTAGTTTGAGGGGAATACGTGATTTAGTGGGTGGTGGAATCGGTTTAGCCGGGCAGCACAATAGCCACGAAATTAATTTCGTTACGGGTACAAGAAAAACCTTAAGGGCTGAAGTCCATAAGGATGCTCTTTGTTCCGCCCTCTTAGTATAGTGAGGATCACGTAAGTGTAGATCCTAAGGGTCCTATTCATAGACATTTCGCAGCACGCGCTACGAGCGTACTAAGCTAGTCCCGGCTATCCACTGGTTACTTGTACAGTATTCAAATCATATCCTATCGCTAACACTGGTTTATGAATACGAAAAACGCTGATCATCCACAGGAAACCCGCGCTAAAAATGTCTATGTATACGGCCCTAAAAGTCTAATTTGGCCGTCTCTTCAATGTTGCCTATTAATACCAGTTATCACAAAGAGGTAAAATCACAATGCTACGTATTAAAATAATAATAATAATGGTAATAATAATATAATAATAATAATAATAATAATAATAATAATAATAATAATAATAAATTCTTAACAATAACAATGTCTTGCTTATATTTACCACATCTTATCTTTATGTTGCGAGTTGTTTCCTAAATGATTCAATAATTTATGAAATAATACGTTTTCCTCCTGGACTTCTCGCATATTATGTTAGCCATTAGGACTAGTGTGATCTAATATTAAAATGTATTTTGTCTGACATGAAATTTATTGCTTATATTAAAGAGTTTACGATTCATGAGAACTAACCTAAGAAACGTATTTCCTTACTTGAAGTTTTATTAGTTTCCTATACTGCAAACCAAAATTATTCCTGCCAACATAACAGTTAGAAAATAACTACAAGTTGTAGTATTTGTCAGCACTCGAAATTCGAAACGAAGATCTTAAAAGAAAATTCAACCTGGCAGCTAGAAAATTACTATAATTCACTAGCATATGTAGTAATAGGGAAAAAATGGTCAGGTTACACCCTTAGGGTATGAAGTAAGCTGATCCTGACTATACCTTTGTACCTCAGTATTGATGTAGGCGAGTAAATGCTGGGTAACTTTCGATGCCTGACCCCGGACTCATTTCACCGGCATTATCAGCTTAATCTCATTCAGATGCTAAATAACCTAAGCTGTTGATCTAATATTAAAATGTATTTTGTCTGACATGAAATATATTCCTTAGATTAAAGAGTTTACGATTCATGAGACCTAACCTAAGAAACGTATTTCCTTACTTGAATTTTCATTAGTTTTCTATACTGCAAACCAAAATTATTCCTGCCAACTTAACAGTTACAAAATAACTACCAGTTGTAGTATTTGTCAGCACTCGAAATTCGAAACGAAGTTGGTAAAAGAAAATTTAACATGGGAGCTAGAAAATCACTATAGTTCGCTAGCGTATGTAGTAATAGGGGGAAAAATGGTTAGGTTTCACCCTTACGGTATGAAGTAAGCTGATCCTGACTATACCTTTGTACCTCAGTATTGATGTAGGCGAGTAAATGCTGGGTAACGTTCGGTGCTGGACCCTGGACTCAATTCACCGGCATTATCACCTTCATCTCATTCAGACGCTAAATAACCTAAGCTGTTGATAAAGCGTCGTAAAATAACCTACTAAAATAAAAAAAAATGATGTAGGCCTACACGTATATGTAATGTTTTGTATGCTCTGCTTTTGAAAATAAAAGGCTTCTAAAATTGTGTTGTTTTATTTTATACATCAGTGCATGTTTTCTCTGGCTGGACTTACAGTATATTCTTCCACATCAGTGTTCCGTGTAAATGTTTATAGTCAACTATTTATTCTAAGATATGGTATAGATGTAGCATATACTTAAAGAATAGAATAACAAGAACAATTTCAAGACTGCATTTTTAAATTTTAAGAATTGAAACTTTTTTTCTTCAGTGTGCTGAAACCTTCTCTGGCTTGTACCCAATATTCTAAGAGATGTTATTACGTCTGTAGAAAGAGGAAGACCACGAGAATTAATTTCGCCAGAGTTTCTCTCGCCAATATCGAGATTTATTAGCTTTCCGAATACTTACTCAAGGCCTGACTTCCAAGATGATTAAAGTAATGTGTTTCCCTTAAAATTGTTCAAGTATCTGCGACTTTCGTAATGCGTCCGTTATGGAGCGACGCCAAACATTCTAGGCACTTGGTGGTGAATCTCATTTGTTATACAATGTACATCGTGATATTTGCAAACAAGAATACTGAGAATAGGTTTGTTTATTATTTCCCATATTGTTATATATTACCATCGGAATTTCTCACAGGAGAAACATAAATATTACAGTTATATTTTTATTTTATGTCCACTTGCTACAGAAAATAAATTCGGAAAGAGTAACATAAAAATTTACTGTTATTTAAATTTTACTCAAAACACAAGATTGACCAGAAATAATTAGGCTACAAGGTCACTTTCATTGTACAGGGTCCAGCATTTGGTTCTGACCAGTTTCAACATGCTGTTGTAAAGGGATTATAAGGTTTAAAAATCATAAAATAACACAGTATGTAGCTTGAATAACGCAATTTATTGGAATGTCTTCATTTTTTTAAATTACACATTTCAAGTGATCCCCTTGGTATCTTATGACCTGTTGTAATCTTACACGAAAATTCTGTGCTGTTTGGGTAAAGGGAATAAGTCATAAAAATGAGTTTGGAGACAAACGAAAATTAAACTTGGAATCCTTATTTCACATAATTTTCTACACAAATAAAACACATCAACTGCTAGTATTCGTTTGATTATTGCACACTCACTTGTGTGTTCATCTGGGGAACAAAATTCCATCTGCACAAAAAAATGACTTATCCCTCTCTTTACCCAAACACCACAGAATTGTTCATGACACTTTGCAATAAACCTGGGGTTTCGTTGATTTCTTGCACTTCAGCCTGTATCCTGTTCTTCAGATCCTGGATAGAGTTTGGTCTGGTTCGAAACACTCTTGCTTTGAGAGTGACCGTATGGTGTGCTATTTCTGCTGCAGTCATAATTGGTCCCTATTTTTTCGAAGATGGAAATGAGAGAGCTGTTACGGTGAATGATGAACGGTATCGACAGATGTTACAGATATTTAGAGGCACACTAAACAGGGATGACATGTGGTTTCAACAAGATGGGGTTACGGCCCATACTGCCAGAGACACACTGCGATTGTTGAGAAATTTCTTCCCAGGACGCATAATTTCTCGGTTTGGAGATATCAATTGGCCGGCTCGATCCCCAGATCTAACAGCTCCTGACTTCTTTTTGTGGGGACATGCTCTATCCAGGATCTGAAGAACAGGATACAGGCTGAAGTGCAAGAAATCAGCGAAACCCCAGGTTTATTGCAAAGTGTCATGAAAAATTTTCGTATAAGATTACAACAGGTCATAAGATACGAAGGGGATCACTTTAAATGTGTAATTTTAAAATACTGAAAACATTTTATTAAATTGAATTATTATTCAAGCTACATAATGTGTTATTTTTTAATTTTTAAACCTTATAGTCCCTTTACAACAGCATGTTGAAACTCGTCAGAACCAAATGCCGGGCCCTGTATATCCGCATTTAATATTCCCTTGATACTACACAGGCAATACGGACAAAATAACATTCCTCAATTATATACAACACAACAATCCGGAATTAATTTTCGTGTTTGTTTAACACTCCACTATTACAGTTGCGGTTCTTGAAGTATAAAGTAGAGGTAATTGTATTGTAATTATTGATTTATATATTCCTTCACTGTAGGCTATAATCTATTCACAAACAATCAAATAATAGTTTTAAATATTTGGTGTTAACGTAAGATATTCAGAGATAGCAGGGCAATTTTTTGGAGCAAATATATTTTGCAAAATGTAGTTTCAGTATTGTATTTGTTGCTGAAATTCGTTGCCGTCTACCATCCTCAATTTATAACGTAATGTAAGTTTTACTCATTCACTTCTATACATTGTATTACGTTACTGTTAAACCATAAGTTAAATATACGTATTCATTCATTCATAGTTTTCACCTCAAGGACAGTTGTTTCACTGCAAATCCAGCATTTTCAAATATTTCCCATTTCTGCCTTCCTCTTATTCTCCGCATAATTTAGTTTATTAGTCTGACCCAATATTTTCGGTTTGCCTTGCGACACAAAACAGCTCACAGTAAAATTTGAAATGAAGAATTATATAAACAGTTTCTAACAAAAGAGCTTAAGACATAAGAAAAAGAAATAGTATCTAGTACAAATTAAATTAAGTGTACACCATAAAGATGCTGGCGAAATATCGCTAGGGAAAATTTTATTATGGTGGTGACGATGGCATCTTGAAGATCTCTCATCAAAAGTTTTCGGAATGGTGCCTCTCGCTCCGAAGAAAAGACCGGCAACTGTGATTTTTTCAATGTTGTATTTCGCTGATAGCTGGGCTCATAGATTTTCTTTTTCTCTTCGTTCACTTCAGATGGTTGAGTGGCTGAGATTTCTAATCTGATCGTAGGATCAATTATTTCGGCTGTCTGTTTATTCCTATTTATAGCTATAATATCGATCCTACGATTGCTCCCACCATCAGCAATGCAATGAACTTCCTCGTGAACGTCTAGATTTTTGGATCGAAATGCATCTGCGATCATAGTACACATGGTGTTGTAACGTTTTATTCTGAGTACTTCTCCTTGTGGGAAACTCCCAAGCACGTGTGGTAAAGTTTCATACTCACTGCAGTGCCTACAGTGGGTTGTGCCTGTAGAGAGACCACGGAGAAAACGTACTGGTGTCACCATCGCAATCATTTTTAGCATTTCTCTCCACTCAGAACTTGATAATCCTTCATGCTTGATGATCCGCGGGTTGGCTGCAGGCACTTCTTCAAACAATACAGCTCGTTTTCCTTTCTGGGCGTATGCACACCAGATTTTAAATTCACGGTCCCGAAGTTGTTGCCTTAATTGCCTCACGGATCCTGTAGCCTCATCTCTGTTCACTTGCAATTCCGACAAGCAACGGGTTCTTATATTTTCGTAGTCTCGTACAGCATTAACGTTCTGGTCATTTAAGTTTCCTAGCTTTGTTACAGCATTTCTTATATGTAATGGTGGACCTAACATTTTCACGTATACGGTGCCACTATTAACAATCATTGCAAATACCGGTAACACTTCTATTGCAGTACACTTTATTAAAACTACCTATTTCCACTAGCTATTTCCGCTCTTATTGCTCAGTCTAACGTCTATTTAATACTTCTCCTACCGTTCTTTTGCTATCCATTATTTGAAGCGTTGAACCGAATAACGGACTATGTTACAATTTTTCAAAATCGATTTTACAAATGACGGATGTTTAAACTAGCCTGAAACAAGGTGGGTAAGCTGGGAATTCTTTCAGCTCTCAAAAGTGATACATGAAAAAAAAAAAAAAAAAACTGTGAGTGGGTAAACTTGATAGCATATTTTACTTCAGGGTATTTGGATATATAAACAATTTTATGTTATGTGAAGAAAACATTTTTTTTTTTTAGTTTGTGTCTACTTATTAATTGAAATGTTAATATTTATTTCAGTTTGCATTGCGCCACCTGTTCTAGACAATGAGTCGATAATATTAATCCATTATTCAACTTAAAGTAGCTTTAAACCACAAAGGCTAGTCAGAGACGATGGAATATTCATTTACATTGACATTTGTTTTCATCTAATATTGCTTTTGACCTACGGAGGCTACTCAGAGACGAGCATGTGATAACTGTAATTGAATCACTGATTTGAAAAAGGAAATACGTTCACTTTTGTTCTAAAATAAACTGATATATTATACAAGTGCTTCTATTTTCATCAACGGAGAGAATGACCTAATAAGAAAATATCCATGCTACATCCATGGAGCTCTGGCGGATTAAAATATTTATTGAATGGAAAAAGAAAAAATGTCCTGGGCATATTTCTGTATTCCACTCACTACCGCAACAGAGCGCCACGAGTTTACAATGTTTACGCCAGAAATTAGCCATTTTCTGTTCATTGTAGTTTCTTGGCGTGCTGTGAGTAGATTGTCTGTCTCTTGTTTTCTCTTTCTTCGACATTACTAAATCTACCATTGAGTTTCATGTACCGTATACTTATATATTACCAAATATGAATGAAAGCGATTGTGAACATGAAAATTCCATAAAGGGCGGAAAGACGTGAGAAGTTTTCACTGGCTACTTATAGACATTTGACATACAGCTCACAAATGCCCGGGTATGTTACTTCATGTCACTTAATTGATGGTGTTGTTCATTTTACCTTTAGATTCATTAATGAACTGCCAAGTTTTCCATCTCAGAAAGCATGTAGGACAAAAATTCCTTTCAAGTAAGTGTAAGATGCAGCCAAAATTATTCGCTATATACCTGTTGATTATCAGTGATTTTATTATATCATTATTCATTGGCCACAAGAAACTGTATATTATTCATATGCTAGAGTGTGTAATCATAATGGAACTACACTTCAATCGTGCACAGTAAAGGGAGAATACTACTCTAAAGTATTGGTGTAATTGGTTATCTGCCATATTTTCTTTTCTAAATTGTGTCACAATGTTATATTTTCCATTAAAGTAATATGAGCATCAAAATGTTGACTCAGTTATTCAGTATAAAAGGACAAAATTGTAATTGATTGGAAAAGGAAAAATATCCACCGTACAAAATTTGTGCCACAAGTGATACCATGATCGAACAAAGCAACTTGAAATCAGATTTTAATTCCTCTCAAATAGACTAACAAATTTAAAACTGACTACAATTTCGTGAGAGCTATCATTTTAAAGGTATACGATTTTTCTCAAGATTTTTCAAAACATGGTTACTGGGACATATTTCCTTTTTCCAATCAGTGATTCAATTGCAATTCAGTACTAAAAGTAAAATTTTACTTCAGGAACTATTAGAAGGAAATCAGATGATAACACAGCACTAGAGGATCGATGGCGGAATTAAAGCGCTCAAAAGAAGTGCGCAATGATACTAAAATAAATCTGTTCTGCATATAATCGGTGTGGTTTCGAATTCCGATCTAGTTAGTTTAAAAACTATCTGTGTATGTTTACATTTTGAATTGATATTTTTGTATACACCATGTCCCAAAAGTCTTCTTATGTCTTAATTTATTTTGCATAAACTACAAAAGATACAGCTGTAATATGAATGTCATATTAAAAAGGAAATCAAGTGGTTTGTTGTAAATGTTTGCATTTCACAATGACTCGATATGAGAACCATGTGTAACTCGGCAAATGTCCACCCGGTAATCAAATTCTTCCCACACTCTTCTCAGGATATCTTTTGTTACTGTGGTGGCAGCTTCTCGAATCCTGTGGTTAAGTTCTTCTAGATTTTTTCGTAAGGATGGCACATACACAGGGTCATTTATATATACCCAAAGGAAAAAGTTACAGGGAGTCATATCAGGGGACTTGGAAGGCCATTTTGTTAAACAATTATCCTCATTCCCAGCACGTCCAATCCAGGGTTGAGGCAGTTCACTGTTCAGGTACTCAAAAATGTCATTATGGTAATGGGGCGGAGCTCCGTCCTGCTGGAAAATAAAATCATTGGAATCTTCCTGCAATTGTGGAAAAAAACCATTGCTGTATCATATCCAGGTATGTATGTTCAGGTACAGTCTTTTCGGTAAAGAAGAATGGTCTGTAAAATTTTCTCCATGTCAATGGACAAAAACATTCATTTTAGGCGAATAACGCTTTTGCTTGGACCTTCTTTGCCGTATTTACTCTTGAATTTCCTTTGTACATCTGTAGCACTCTTATTTTTGTCGAATTTCAACACACAGAAAGCTCGCCATTTTTACAAAGAACGCCAAATGCTGTGAATGTGTGGACTAAAATCGAACCAAAATCACTTGACTTCTCCTTTAATATGACATACGTATGAAAGCTGTATCATTTGTACTTTTTGCGTAATAAATTAAGAAAAGTGTTACTGGACTTTTGGGACACGGCGTAGTTTTTGTTGTTGTTGCTACATTAACCTTTTCATACTACGAGAACTTTGTGATTTATGAAGTTTCCAACTACGACATACAGTAGAGCGTCTCGTTTAGGCACAGTGAAAACGTAAACAAAGTGCAGGTAACGTGTGGGGGAGGACGAGCCGTACGATAAACACGAGGGATGCACAAGGTTTTAGTTGCATCAATTACGACGGAGCATTCATTGAAATTATATTTTCCAAAAACACACAAAACAAAAGAACATAAATTGCATAACTTTATCACATACACATTTTAACAAACAAGCAATTATAACGTTGAAATAATTCAATATAACAAATCAAATTTTGCTACTTATATGACGTTGCTTTCAAGCAGCATATTTTACGGTCATGAATTTCATTCTCTGCATGACTGACATAATATCACCGTTTTCTGTGGCCGAATTAACAAAACTACAGTACATTGGTCTGAAGTGGTCAGGTACAGTGCCTGAATTAATTGAACTTTGAGAAGGGATAATTATGCTTAGGAAATAGTGTTGTAACTTCAGCCCAATATACTGTAGTTTTGTTAATTCGGCCACAGAAGACGGTGGTATTAAGTTGAAATCAATACCCGTAAAAATGCTGCTTGAAGCGAACATCATATAAGTAGCAAAATTTTATTTGTTTGGATTATTTCGACGTTACAATTGCTTGTTTGTTGAAATGTGTATATGATAACGTTATGCAATTTGTGTTCTTTTCTTTTCTGTGTTTTTTGAAAATATAATTTCAATTAATGCTCCGCCACAAATGTTGTAGCTAAAACCTTTTGCATATCTCTTGTTTATCGTACGGCTCGTCCTCTTCCCACTCATTACCTGCACTTTGTTTACGTTTTCACTGTGCCTAAACGAGACGCTCTACTGTACTACGAAATATTTCAAGGTTTTATGTTTGTTAGTCAAAGAACACAATTGATTACACTCTTCAGTCACTGCAGGTACAGTTGTAAAAAAAAAAAAATGGCCGCATTCGTGAAGAGCGAATATTTTCTAAGTTAATTTCCGGTCACGGCGATGTTACACGATGCATGTGCCTTTAGAAGCAGTTTCGGAAATATGGAATCATTCCATATCTGCGCCTCGTAGGCCAATGGTACAGAGCTCGCTTAATGATTTGAAGATTGTGAGTTTGGGCCTTGTTCAAGTTTTCATTTTATTTTTTAATCGTTCGTTACGATATAAATACTGCATTATTCAAATTATCATTTATATTCTGTTATCGTTCTTTATCGATATGAATAATATTTAAATTATTTATATTTTACGTTCCTTTAGCGATATACATAATATTCAAGTTATAATTTGTTATATTCTGTTATCGTTCTTTAGCGGCGTGAATAATATTCAAATTATTATTTATATTCTGTTATCGTTCATTAGCGATATAAATAATATTCAAATTATCATTTGTATTCTGTTTATCGTTCATTAGCGATATAAATAATATTCAAATTTTCATTTATATTCTGTTGTCGTTCTTTATCGATATGAATAATATTCAAGTTATTTAAATTTTATCGTTCCTTTAGCGATATATATAATATTCAAGTTATAATTTTTTATATTCTGTTATCGTTCTTTAGTGACGTGAATAATATTCAAATTATCATTATTGTATTCTGTTATCGTTCATTAGCGATATAAATAATATTCAAATTATCATTTGTATTCTGTTATCATTCGTTAGCGATATAAGTCATATAAATTTAATGTTAGGTTTAGAACAATACAGCAGCCTAATAAGAGTGTTAGTTTTTTTCTTCTTATACTGTTATATTATTACATTATACTATCCTGCAACAATAAATTGGAAAGGTGTCACGAGGATTTGAGCCTGATACGTTGACATTTCAATTCCGAATTTCGCGACGTCCGACGTTCCTACGTTCTTCCGACTGAGCTAGGCCATTTACCTGCTATTAACGTAATTCAACGCATTGTCAGAAACACTACAACTGAACATTCATATAGATTATATTCAGAATATTTAATAATGATAGGCTATAAAAAGGTTAAGTTTATGACAACAATATTTGTAGTTATAATACCAACTGGAACAGCAGCAGTGTTAACAGCTGCAATGATCAAGGACGTATTGCATGGATACATTTCAATACAGATTTTTCGAAAACAAATTACGACACTGAGGTCGAGATTATAAAATAATATTTTTCTTAACTCTGTGGACTTTATGTTTGAAAATGATATAGCTATTAATAAGACTCTAACAAGTATTTATATTAGTATTTCCTAATTGAGGAATATATATTTTTAGTATAATGAATGTTTTGCTGTTATTTTAAGACCTAGGTAGAGGCTAATTCTCTGTGGAAACCGCGACCCCATTTCTGCCTGCGATTTTGACTGACATGGCTCCACAAAGAGGTGCAGGAACGAATGAGAGTATAATACGGGCTGTGGTTCATCTTGGTTTTTTGGCATCCGAGGCAGGTAGGCGTTTCAACGTTTCAGAATGGACAGCCCGGAGATGGGTGCAAAATTATCAACGCTCGGCAATTTTTGGCCGAAAAGCTGGGAGTGGTAGAAGGAAAATTTCAACACCACAACAGGAAGCCAGATTAGTGGCAGAGGTTGAAAGGAATCCCTTTCATACCGCTGCTACTTTGAAGGCAGTTGTTAATTTCCCTGGCCACGACCAGACCGTGAGAAATCGTTTAAGGGCAGCCAATTTGAGATCTCGACGTGCCATTCCTAGGGAAGTTCATAAGGAAGAGCATATAGAGGAGCGTTTAGTCTATGCAGTGGGAAATGGTGATCGGGATTGGAAACGAGTAATCTTTTCTGATAAAGTCACCTTTTCTACTACAAAGGAAGGACCCACTCTTGTATATCGTCCTCCTGGTACCCGATTCGACCACAGATACGCTGCCATGCGTGCCCGCAGTGGTAGAGTATCTGTGTCGTGTTGGAATTCAATTTCAGCAGGATAATCATCCAGTCCACACATCTCAATTGATTCGGGACTGGTTTGCGAGGAGACAGGATACTGAATTGAAAGACTGGCCTCGTCGCTCTCCGGACTTGAACCCTTTAGAGAATATGTGGACACAAGTAAAGGAGCATATGCGGAAAAATTGGCACAATCCCTCTCTAAGACGCCCTGATGATTTGTGGAAGCTCTTCCATGGTCCCTGGGATGCCGTGACTGAGAACAGTCGGTATTTGAAAACATTAGTCGACTCCATGCCCACTCGACTGCAAGATGTTATCGAGATGGGAGGAAGACGGACTAAATATTGAATCGTGGCTTTTTGTTTTTTGTTTTTGTTTTTTTTTTTAACTTTTAATTGTTTTAATTTTTTTAAGGCAGACGCCTGTAAGTTTGTTTTTTATGCCGTGAAAGATATTTTTGTTGAGTATATGATCTTTCTTTCCATTTGCAGCCATAATGTCATAATAAATAATGACACAGTCATGGCATAATACATTCATGAACCTGATGTTAATTACTAAAACAGTCATAATAGAAACATAAACAATTATATTTTCTATCTCTCCTAAAAAAAAAGCAAAAAGCATTAGGTTGTGTTCGAACACACGACCTTACGAACACTTGCCCGAAATGCTACCATTACGCTACAGATTAACACGCAAAAACTTTCATTTGACTGTAGATATCAGGCCACGTGGTCCAACAACATGTAACATCACCTGTCTCGGAATTGTAGCGGAGATACCCGAAGGGAACTTTGTGTCTAGAGAGCGGCCACTTTTTCTTTTGACAACTGTACATCACCTTCGCCATGTTCGTCACCATTCTCTGTCAACTGTCCGTTATGGTTTCATTCCTTTTTAAAACATTTTTCTTCTCTTTTCCTATATTTTCGCTAATATTAATTTTGTTGGGAATATAATTGTTTAAACATTCCCTTTTCAATCGATCTGGTCACTGTGTATAAATTTAATAATTTATGTTGTTTGATGACTTATAAAACACTGTATATTTATATTTCTGTAACAAGGCAAACGCCTTACACAAACAGTCACAAAAGCAAGAAGAGTAAATATAATTTTCATAATCTAGAAAGTTTTAGAATTCAGCTTATGAGTCCGGATCTAGAGCGCTCTTCTTTCAATATGTTGAGGTCAGTGGACATAGATAGTTGTTGCAGCAATATTCTCTGTGAGTCCAGCTCTCTGCTGAAGACCCACTATATCAAAAGCCAAGTGACGTCTTTATGAGCATTAGATATATCTGCAGCTTTCCTCCAACGATGACTGGAAAAAGAGGCATAAGACTTCAACAACATCCTACTCCAGCCATTGTTGTTTGTCTGCGAAGAAGAAAGATCGCCCAACAATCCTCGTAGCAGGAAAGTGATGGCACAATTCCCGTTGGAATAAGAAAGGGCCACAGAAAATCCTGCCGCAAGACACAATGTTGTTTTGTTACTGGTCAACAAATTGGGCGTCGTGACAAAAGTAAACAAACAAATCAAAAAGAATTTGAAATACCACTGTTTGTAATAAAGTCCAGTACGAACAGAATCAAGAGAATAAACATTCGTAATTGAAAATTGCAATATTTTCTTTAAAAGCATAACCAGAATTAAAATGCAACATAGAGATCTGTGATGGGCATCTCCAAAAATGAAGTAAATATATAGGAAATTAACAAATTACGCCTATGAATATTAAAATAACACTGATAGACTGTTTAATATTTTCATAATGAACTGAAATTTTATGCCACTACATTTACAGTTGAAGTGAACTAGATAGTTCACTTGTTCACTAAATAACCGGGTATTACTTAATAAGTCATGACCCAAAGCTATAGTGCATAGCAATCAAGTCCATAGTAGTCAATAAACTGAAATTCTTGTTTGATTGATGACTTGTTCACTAAATAACCATGGATGCCCGAACATCAGCAATAATCGGAGCTGTAAAATCTGTAGATGCTTTCGAAGTATAATGAAAGTATAATGTAGAATAACACATTAACTTTCAACATTTACATTGATAGTACCCATTTTTTAAGTTTTATAATATTATTAGGTTCTTATCTTTTCCACATAACTCGTAATGAAACTGTATCAGGACACTGTCTTCTTAATTCAGTGCTACAAAGTGATGTCAAGATTTTTAGAAAAATAGTCTATGAAGAAGGCCGTGATTCAAGCATACATGTCCGAAACTCCCTAGTGCGTAATTAATTAATATTAGAGGAGAAAAATTCGCTCCGGCGCCTCGGATCGAACCCGGGTTCTTGGTTCTAAGTACCAAGTGCTCTAACCATTGAGCTACGCCGAAACTCAATCCACAGCACCGGATCAATGTTTTTCTCTCTGCGGCCTGACTCCAAGTTCGACATGTACAGTGTATGTTGACATTTTTATATTAATTCAACTGCTATTATACAAGTAGCGCACTCAGTTGAGTAACTTGGTGGCCGGGATTCCACAGTAATATACACTCTTGCTCGAAGAATCTAGGTAAAGATTAATTCTTTGTTCCTACAGAATACATCTGTTACGGTAACAATTAATATTAGATGAGAAAAATTCGCTCCGGCTCTGGGGATCGAACCCGGTTCTACGTACCAGGCGTTCTAACCACTGAGCAACGCCGAAGCTCAATCCACAGCACCGGATCGAATCCTTCTCCTCCAGTGATTTTCCCTTTGTGGCCTGACTCCAAGTTCAACATGTATGTTGACATTTTTATATTAAGTCAACTGTCATTATATAAGAGCGCACTCAGTTGAGTGACTTGGTGGCCGGGATTCCACAGTAATATGCACTGTTGCTCGAAGAATCTAGGTAAAGATGAATTCTTTGTTCCTATAGAATATGTACATCTGTTACGGTAACAATTAATACTAGAGGAGAAAAATTCGCTCCGGCGCCGGAAAAAATGTCAACGAGACTGTAAATTATTTTTGAATATATGAGGATAACACTTAACTCGAACGTTATAAATATTTTGCTCGTATTGTGGCACATATTGAATTGACATACAAAATCAGGCCTTTTCAGGTCCATATAATTTTCCCAAAATGTGATATTCAAGAAACCTAGAATTCCGAGAAAGACGGATTCAAATTGCAAAGATATACTAAAAGACTCCAAGAAAAAAAGACAATACCTAATGAAGTTCGAACACGGAATATATTCATGACAGGCAAGCGCGCTATCCATTTAGCTGACAAAGAGGTACGGAATATGTGTGTCACGTTTTAATTGGTTGTCATAATATATTAATATTCTATCTAATACCTATTATTAATCACCAATCATTTACATGTCTAAACCTAGCTTCCCAACATTCTACATCTTGATTATGTTGCATGTACTTGTTTATCGCAGTCTCAGAATTATTTTTCGTTGTATTATTGCTTTATATTCCTGTTGAATTGATGTCGACAACTGTACATATGGTGCTCATTTGAAATGATACAATCTGCTAATTTGTTTCCGTGATTGTATTCTAAAGAGACATTCAGAAACGCAATTGGAAAATAACGAAAGCAATTTGTAAGTAAATTGAATCTCCCTTAAGAATATTTCTCCAAGGCAAACTTGTGACATTTGCGTGAACAGAGCTCTTATAAGACAGATTATGTGAGGGAAGTAATGAACCTTCGGGTTCTGGAGGTCTCTATCCTGAGGAAGATTAATCCACTCCTTATCATCATATCCCACCTCCCTCAAATACATTTTTAATATTATTCTCCCACCTACGTCTCAGCTTCCCCAAAGGTGTTTTTCCCTTAGATCCCCCAATTAATAATCCTATAAGCATTTCTAGATTCACCCGTACGTGCTAAATGCTCTGCCCATCACAAACATCTCGATTTAATGTTCCTAATTACGTTACGTGAAGAATACAATGCTTAAAGTTCTGCTTTGTGTAACTTTCTCCATTCTCCTGTAACTTCATCCCTCTTAGCTTCAAATATTTTCCTAAGCACCTTAATCTCTGTTCCTCGCTCAAAGTGAGAGTCCAAATTTCACAACCATACAGATTAACCAGTAATATAATTGCTAATAAATTCTAACTTTCAGTTTTTTTTAATCCTTAGGAGCCGTGCGTCAATTATAGTGACCAGTTAGTATTATGGTCATGACGTGATATAATAGTCTTTGTTATAAATACTATGTTATATATAAAATATGTTGATATTCTTTAATTTTATATAACATTAATGATATTGCACTTGATTGAAACAATAATTTTTTTTTCAAGAAGCAAAATCATTTCAACTGCAGTCAACTGAAACCCAGTGAGCTTTATGAGTAACATTACACCTATTGAATAATTTCAAGGAAAAATTGTTCCGGGGCCGGGTATCTATCCCGGGACCCTTCGCTTAGCGCGCGAACGCTCTTCCGACTGAGCTACCCCAGGAAGTATACACGACACCGTCACAATTTTTCTTTGTATCCACTCGACTCACATGAGCTGACAAGACGCCAGAACTCAACTATGATTGCACACAAATACTTGTGTGACTTAAATTGTGGCTTTCTGTTAACGTACCTCCAGTAACGAATGTATTATACAAATCTGGCTTTCAGGTAGTAGCTCACTGTAAAGCAGGTTTGAATAATTTCAAGGAAAAATTTTTCCGGGGCCGGGTATCGATCCCGGGACCCTTCGCTTAGCGCGCGAACGCTCTTCCGACTGAGCTACCCCAGGAAGTATACACGACACCGTCACAATTTTTCCTTTGTATCCACTCGACTCAAATGAGCTGACAAGACGCCAGAACTCAACTATAATTGCACACAAATACTTGTGTGACCTAAATTGTGGCTTTCTGTTAACGTACCTCCAGTAACGAATGTATTATACAAATCTGGCTTTCAGGTAGTAGCTCCCTGTAAAGCAGGTTTGAATAAATTCAAGGAAAAATTGTTCCGGGGCCGGGTATCAATCCCGGGACCCTTCGCTTAGCGCGCGAACGCTCTTCCGACTGAGCTACCCCAGGAACTATACACGACACCGTCACACCGTCACACGACACCTGCTTTACAGGGAGCTACTACCTGAAAGCCAGCTTTGTATATTACACCTATTGTTTTACATGGGCTCTCCCCATCCTTTACCACAGGCTCAATTGACTGCAGTGGGTGGGACGCGAAACTGCGATCTTAGGCACGATATGCTGGCCGGATATATCTTGTGCTACTTAAACCGCTCGGGTAACAAACCGAACACGAATTTACCCGATTATGCAGGTATACGAACCTCTGGTTAAGAGTTAGACATTTGCGTGCAATAGTGGTATAAGTATTCCGGCTTCTAAAGGTTAAAGCAGACTAGATAACAAAAACTCCTCAAATGAATAAAAAAAATCATTTCCCATATATTTTTTTCTGCGGCTAATTTCTTCTCGAGTGTCTTTTATATGTGTTACTATTGCTCCAAAATAGTTTAATTTTTCCATATCTTCAAAGGATAAATTTCCAATTTTTACATTTCCTTTTCATACTATGCTCCGGTCACGAGACATAATCATTACCTTGTCTTTTCAGAATTTACTTCCAAACCTATCTCTTTACTTTCTTCAAGTGAAATTTCCGTGTTTTTCCTTAATAATTTATAGGTTTTCTTCTAAGAAAGTCACGTCATCCTCATAAACAAGCAGCCGATATAACCGGTTCAATAACAACCCCTTTCCGTTTTCCTGGACTTTCCTAATGGCATATTCTAGAGAAAAGTTAAAAAATCAAGTGGTAGTGCATCTCCTTACGTTAGACCGCATTGAACTGGAAGAAAGGGAGATTCAATACAGATACCAAATTCGATTGTATGGAAAAAATCACACAGTGAAAACAGTGTAGACTTTTAATGTTCAAAATTGTGAATAAAATATCGTGATACTAATGAAGTACTAAGATCGAAACTAGACCAGAAAAACGTTTTAAGTTTCCCTTACACGTCTTCGTTTACTTACAGTATTGTCTTCAGCTGCCTGATAATTAGAGATAATGAAGCAATGGCTAAATCACATTTTTAGTGGAAAAATTTTCAACAGTACCTATCTCCATCATAATAGTCACAGAATATGCTAGTGATCGAACGATAATCTATTCATGTTCGAACTTCAGTTATCCTTGACGCTGCCACAAACACACACATTCGAGTTTTTGTGTGTGTCAAAGTGTCGTATCTCAGCTATCTTGATGCATTATTAACGAACTTTTTGAAAAGAGACAAGAAACATTACCTTGATATGTCATTTGCAATAGCCTATATTACACACTCTCATTGCATAACCAACAAGAAACAAGGACATCATTATTAGTACTCGTAATTAAACTTGTAGCAATTACTGTAGGGGATACGCATATAACATTACAGGATCTGATTAGACAATTTCTGGGGATTCTAAACAATTATTAGTTCACGGACCCAGCAGTTAGAATGCTATCACAACGTTTCTATAGCAACGGCCATAGACTCTCCAAGTACAGTAATTATTAGCATCACAGTTAATGTACTTTCACGATTCAATACACTTCTCTGATGTTACACCCTTTACGTAATTGAATGATCTAGAATGAGGGTATTACTAACATTCCTTCTCGATGTGAAAATGCAATATCCTATTCTATGTGTGAAAGCTTCAACTCATCAACATGAACCTGTTGTATGTAAACAGGCATCTTATATATGTATTATAATTTAATATAGTTAATAAATTACATTAATAGTAACTTAATTTCAATTTTAAGTCGTAATTTTTATAATTTCATTTGAGGAGGTCAGAAACAAAGGGGTATAAGTGCACTCAAGTCACTTTTAGAAAATGTGGTTGAAAGTACTTAGATATAATTTTAGATGATTTAGTTTGCCCTGGATGCACCTAACTCATGTTCTTACAAATGCCACTTGTACCTCTTTGCTTCTGACCCCCTCATACAGGGTGCGTCAAAAACACCTGACGGTTTCATAATGCAATGCAAATCATGCCCGTTGAATGTGGCTGTGGGTGTCCTTGTGTTGTGTACGTTTTGGAGTTTATAGCTCGACCAACTACAAAAATACCTTCGACTTTTCCAATACTCACGTGGCCATGGAGGGGAGACGTCATCACTATACGAGCAGCTCGCTAGACCGGGTTACACTAGTCGGACTTCAACTGTGATAGACAATGTCACTGTCCCTTCCTTCAAAACGTTTTTTATCAAGCTGGTCGAAACTTCCGTAACTTCCTTGTTGATGTGACAACATTATAGTTCAACTTAAATTCGTTTTTTCTCTTTTAAATACTTCGCAATGTTATAAATAATTTTACGCGCATCACTTTAGAAAAGCCTGCCACGCACATTTGATTTCCCTTCCATTAGTATAAATTACGATCTGTTTTAACTATACAGAATAAGTCAAAATGGAATATTAATAATTGATTGAAAAGTGAAACATTGGACGCGGACACGAGTGCTGTTTCGAATAGTTTAGAACGTACTCGCTGCGAGACATCGATCAGGGAGCGCATCTACAACACAACAGATCCCCCACTATGACAACCTGCGCACGAACGAATACTGGTTTGTGGCGCAGGTTTTAATGTCAGTGGTTGGGCTATAGTTGAGCTGTAATATTGGTCTACTGAACACTGCATTGCTGCGGTAGATTTGTTTATCAAAATATAACCCGTTACTGCTACGTAACATGGGTTTCGACTTCAGTTTGATACACGTCATGTACCTAGTCCCAATACGTTCGTGATGCGAACTGACGAAGGAATAATGGTAACTACTCAACTATACACTGTTATGCCTGTTTTAATTTAGGATATATATTATTATATAATGTATTTTATGCTCGACCATGCCCAAATATAGTAATTATACACCTGGTAGCAGACCTTTAATGCATGTCATTAAAGTACACCTACTCATTAAAGGTCAGGTCTTTCTGCCAATGACGACTCAGGTTACAACTGTTCAGCCAATGACAGGTCAGCTTTCTACCGTTATAAAACCGCAAGTATCGATTATTCTCGGATATGCAATCGAAAGAGAATTAGCGAAAAGTCACGGAGGCTGGAAATCCAATACTGTCGCAGAAGGTTATGTTCTGTTACTATAATAATTAGCGTTAATTGTAAATAATATTCAAATAAATACAATTTGTCATCTCGTTCTTCAATGTCTAATTTTATTTCAATGTTATCTCTGTAGGTTCTTATGGCCTAGCAAGGTCAATGTGGACATCTCTTCCTCGTAAAAAATCAATACCTTCGCGTCTGCGCACATCTCACAACATACGGGACATTGCTCCAGGTCAGATACAATAAAATTAATAATATCAAGTTAGAGATATGGTCGAGCATAAAAAGTCGTATGAAACTCGCCTATAATGGTAATTAAGAAGCTCGTATGAAAATTATGAAACTCGCTTGCGCTCGTTTCATAAATATCCATACTCACTTCTTAATTACCTTCATTATAGGATCGTTGCATAATGTACTATTGTTTGTGCCATTTTCATTTCAATCTGTGTGTTCTTTCTGAGAGTGGTTGGATATAATCACAGGTGAGGGGGTGAAACCTACAAAGTAGGACTTGTTTTACATAGTACGTACTGTCAGCAGACCCGTGCTTTGGATTTAAGAGATAATTCTGATAATATAGTATATCTGTATGTATAATATTGCTCAATAAATCCACTTATGAGGTTCAAATCTCTCTTCTGACAGTTAACTAAACACATCCATTCACAGAAAATCGTTTGAAAACGTAAAGATAGTTGCGTAGGCCTAATTATTATATTATATTGGAAGAAAAAAACGATGTTGGCACTCTTAGATAGAGCGCCGCTCTTAGCATGCTGTCGAGATCGTAAATCTCACAGAGTATGCCGGGGTCGAACTGCGTTCTTTCTTGGTGAGGAGCCAATAGCTAACTGATATTACACTTTACTTTGCCTTCCGCATTTTCGAATCGTGAATGGTGAGTTTTTTTCTTGTTTATTTGCTGAAACAACATGGGAACATGTATGTGTTAGAAAATGGCTCTACTAAATTTAAACGTATTATTGTAGTAATAACTGGGAATTATTTTTACATCCTATGCAACAGCTTATTCGAATGTATGGAAACAATTTCGTAAAGAATGAAATGAAAGTCCTACACAGGGTTTATTCATTGTTTTATTCGGCCCATTGATTCAACATCGATTAGTTTAACTGTTTATTTTAACAACGTTAGCCAGGAACGCGTGTAATCCTGAACGGCACATCGATTCTTGTTTATTGGTTCAGTGCGCCAGTAAATTCAATTTAACTATATTTAGTGTATTTTCTGCATCCAGAATCTTTAATTATACACACGCTGACGAGGAACTTTATCCTTACGATCGGGTGTCGTATAATAGTGCGGAAACGAATTTGCCTACAGGTTGCAAGACTTGACAGTAAAAATTTGGTCCACGTGATGCAATTTCCATGAAATGACCTGTGATAAGCTTCCTCATTTCATTAGCACAGCTTTTCATCCGAATTCAAATTCTAACCACACACAGTTTAATTTTTGTAGTGCAAAGGATTGATTGGATTATGTTCTATCGGAATATTCCTGCTTGCCATATTATAATCACACAAGTTCTCCGTAATTCAAATTTTATTTACAAACTCGTCATATTTTCTACGGAAACTAAAACAATTTTTCAGAACTTACATAAATGTATTCATTTATGTCGTTGTGTACCCATTTATTGGGATTAAATAATTTAGTTCATTTAATACTCTTGAAATTCACAGCAACAGTGTACGTACTGACCATAATATTTAGGCCAGTCATTAGACTATACGGGTGCTATTCATAGCCATTTCGCAGCACGCGCTACGAGCGTACTAAGCTAGCCCCGGCTATCCACTGGTTACTAGTACAGAATTCAAATCATATCCTATCGCTAACACTGGTTTATGAATATGAAAAACGCTGATCATCCACCGGAAGCCCGCGCTAAAAATGTCTATGAATACGGTCCTACGAGTTTAGGACTATCAACTTGATATCACACTCGGCGAAGATTCTCTTCACAAATGGAAAATGTTAAAAAAAACTATTCTAAAAAATAATTCATAATTAAAACCATTCAAATAAATATATAATATTAAAAATAAACCAAAACAATAAATTTCAAACTCAATAAAGTAACAAGCAAATGTTTACGATTAGAAGAGAAAACTGAATCGACGTTTATATTCTAAGATGGAAGGACTATTAGAAGGAGAACACTTTGGCTTCAGGAAGGGAAAGGTACGAGGGATATAATTATTGGACTACTATGAACAATCGGAGAAAGATACCTCGAGAATAATAAAAAAAATTTCGTATATATAGTATTTGTGGACCTGGAAAAGGCATTTGACAGATTGGATTGGAATAAACTGATAGGAATCTTGAAGAAAATATGTGTGGATTGGAAAGACAGGAGGCTGTTCATTAATCTTAATATGAAACAACGAGTCAACGTCAAGAGAGGAGAAGAAATGTCTGAAGGAAGTGAAATAGGGAGAGGACTAGTACAAGGATACCGTTTATCACCTACCCTGTTCAACATTTACTTGGGGTATTTAGTGAAGAACTATTTTCAGAACATGGGATGGGTGATAGAAGGTGGAAAATTAATTAAGGGTATAAGATTTGCTGATGATATTGTGTTGTTAGTAGAGAAGAAACGATACTGAGATATATGCTATTGAAGCTAAATGACAGCTGTGAGCATTATGTAATGAAGATGAAATATTGCAAACAAGACGAAGACCATGGTTGTCGGAAGAAAAATGAAGAAGTTAAACTTGCGAATACTAAATGAGGCAGTAGAGCAGGTAGATAGCTTCAAATATGTGGGATGTAGGCCTACTGTAAGCAGTAACATGAGCTACTGCCATGAAGTTAAAATGAGAATAGCAGTGACATAGGAAGTTTATAATAAAAAAGAGCATCTTCTTCGAACCTCTGGAAAAATAACCACTAGTGAAGTGCTTTGTGTGGAGTGTGGCATTGTACGGAGTAGAACCATGGACATTACGACGAAGTGAAGAGAAGTATTATAAATCTGGATGCAGATAAAAAATGAGCGTGTGAAGTGGACAGGCAGAATAAAAAATGAAGCTGTGTTTGAAAGAGTGGGTGAAGAGAGAATGATGTTGAAACTGATGAGGAACAAAATAAGGAATTGGTTGGGTCACTGGCTGAGAAGAAACTGCCTACTGAATGATGCACAGGAAGGAATGGTGAACGGGAAATGAGTTCTGGGCAGAAGAAAATATCAGATGATAGACGACATTAAAATATAAGGATCATATGCAGAGACAAAGAGGAAGACGTAAAATAAGAAAGATTGGAGATTGCTAGACTTGCATTAAAAGATCTGCCAATTGGCAGAACTCTATGTATATATCTGCCTATATTAAATTAAGGACATTTGAGCAGACTAAATAAAGACATACTATTTTATTCTCCAAATGGACTCATCTATGATAATATTGTTTCAAATCTTTTTGAAGGCGCGACATACTTTCGGACGAGACTTCTGTTTACGACCTTCCATTATCGTGTAGATGCGTAACCCCATTCCAAAAGAACAAAACTCTATAAAATCGAAAACAAAGACAATTTTTCTCAGAAGAAGTGGATATCACCTGAAGAACAACCAAAAAGAAATACCCCTATATGAAATTTTACGTAGACATCACTTATAGTACTTCAAACAATTACCACTTTGGCGCTCTGGTAGCAGTTGAGTACAAACCGAATATGATGCTGACTCTGTTTCCCAGAATACCAATTAATTTATCATTATTTTCTATGCTTTCCACCCCCATTCAGAAATCGTATGTTATTCGTAGTTAAATGGCACTGGAGTCTTCTAAGATCAGTTCAATTCTGCATTAGCAGCGGAGGTCGATGACACATCATTTCCAGTCTTTGCTGAGTAGTGTTGTGCGACAAGTGAAATATCGAATATTAAACAACTAATACGAGTTATACTATATCTGCAAGAAGAGAAATCGGAACATTTGAACATATTTTCCAATTCTCTTTGGCTTCTTCCTTGCTAATATTTTCGAAGACTTAAACGCCTTTAATAGTAGTTTGCAAGGCCAAGACATTAACACAATAATAGCCAGGAATAATATCAACACATTTATTAAGAAACTTGATTTCTGTGTCACATCACTTCATAAAAATATATTTGATTCATTGCAGTATATTAAAGAACTCATGGACAATTTAGCTAAATATGATACTAAAAATAGTGAGTGTGATCTGGGAACATGTAACTAAATTTGTATGTAGTACAGTTTAAACAACATATTCTTGAATATTTTCCGGAAGAAACTGAAAATAATTGCAAGTCACAGAAGGTAATGAATCCGTTTTTAAGCAGTTGCGTTCAACTGACTGAAATTCAAATGTCTGAGAAGAGATAACAAAAATAGAACGTAACTTAGGCCTATTATAAGCATGAGTAGTAGACTCCGCAAAGGGACGTCCTAAACTCCAAAACTCATCAGTAAATAAGCTGACAAATTCTTAGCCATCGGGATTTGCATCCGGGAGTTGAATGGGTTTCATTCTTCCCACTCCTGCTCTGAATATAACTCTTATGTGAAGGACTAGCATTCTGATTACGAATTCAGTAAGAAATGCACTATATATCATAAGAGACTAACTTGGTAGTATTTTGATACAAACGTTTAATTTAAGAAGTAATGAGACACCTTGGTACTTCTTCCTTTGGTAAAGACGAAACACTTAACTCTTTGTCAGAAATGTATTATTTGTCAAAACTAATTCATTTTATTTTGGTCTATTCACATTTTAGCGGCATAAAATAATTATATAAAGAACATAAAGTTGTTGTCTTAATTTCTAGATATTGATTAATGAACTTGACGCAGTTTATAATATTTAAAGAATTCATAGTAATATAATAAGTGTTTTGATGTAGATCCCAAAGAATTGAACAGATAATTAAAATAAATTGTTTAAATATAAGAAATACTAATATTTTAAGGAACGTGAATACACAACTGAGAAATATACGCATTACTTAGAGTAATAAAGGACCTAAATGAAGGTCTAAACTGAGTTGAAAGATAAGATATGATACAGCAACATAACAAAGGAACTTAACAGAAATTTGGATATGTCATGACTAGGCTTGTAAGGTAGATAGATGGATTTATTAAGCAATATTATACATACAGATGTACTATATTATCAGAGTTTTGTCCTAAATTCAATGAATGGGTCTTCTGACCGTACGTGCTGCGTAAAACAAGTCCTACGTTTTAGGTTTCACCCCCCTCACCTATGATTAGATCCAACCACTCTCCAAAAGAACACAACATTAAAATGAGAATGGCACAAACAAAACACATTATATAATACATCCTACCCTAAAACAGATCATTAGATACCATTATCCCTTCGTCAGTTCGCATCATAAACTACAACAGCTGGAGTTCTAATCTGTCTCGCCTTCAAGAGGAACAATCCAGTCTTTTGTTCCCATTCTCTATTCCCCACGAGGTCAAGACATGCAAGCGAACTCCTATTCTGACTTAGCATCGAGAATGATAGATATATTCTCCGGATATGTTCCAATTCGACACACAGCAATAAAATATGTCCCCAGGAGTCCTTCTCCCCGTACAGTGGACAAAGGCGCTCTTCTTCGTTGAAAATTTTTGTACCCTTCCATGCCCCCAATCTTAGCCTCGCTAAACCTGCTCTACTGTCTTTGTTTCAGGAATTTATGTAGTAACACCTCCCCCAGTTAACCATGACATGGGTCATTCTCATCAAACCCGTCACTTTTGGAACCCTAAAATGGCAACAACTGAAATTATGAGGAGATTAAATTTTTGATAGGTAGTGGTTACAGGTATGAAAGATAAGTAAGGTGTGTTAATGGCCATGTCTAAATCTCTGTGTGCTACGAGAAATAAAACAAAATCAATTTTCAGATTCCACGGTGTCCACAGCATCTCCACAGTGTCTACAATTTTAATCCGTGGATTATTCCTATGGCTTGATAAAGGCAATTTGATTTACACACGGATTTGAATTGAATACTGAAAATGAAATAAGTCACAAATTATTATTAATGATGATATTAACTGATTTTTATTAGGCCTACATATAATGCGATTGAGCCATATTAGAAAATGAAATAAGCATTTACATTCGTTCGCAAACTTATTTAATTAATAATGTGAATAGTATCACTAACAGTAATAAACGCATTAATAAAAGTTTATAAACAATAATGCAATATTGCATTACATTTATTTTTTAATTGGTTATTTAACGACGCTGTGTCAACTACTCGGTTATTTAGCGTCGATTGAATTGGTGATAGCGAGACGGTATTTGGCGTAATGAGGCTGGGGATTCGCCAGAGATTACCTGACAGTCGCCTTATGATTGTGAAAACTTCGAAAAAAAACCCAACCAGGTAATCAGCCCAAGCGGAAATCGAACCCGCGCCACAACGCAACTCCGGATCGGCAGACAAGTGCCTTAGCTGGCCGAGCTACGCCGCTGACTGATTTCACTTATTCCATGAAGATATTTAAATAGAAATAAGAAATGATTTACAACAGTATATTGTTTCTCAAACATAATTGTTTCAAGTAACAATTATTATTATTATTATTATTATTATTATTATTATTATTATTATTATTATTATTATTGTTTGCATTAATTAATAGAGTGTTTTATACAACAACAATAATAATAATAATAATAATAATAATAATAATAATAATAATGACATAATGATAATGGTAAATATTTTACCCTTTGATTCTGATTCTTTTAGAAGTACGTACACACTTATGCCCTATAAGAAAACAAGAAGCACTTCTACAGAAGACACAACCCAACTCCTTTACGCAATAGAAAATTTCCAATGACCCATACCCATACCATAGTGAAGACATTGAAATTTACAGGTATAACAACTCAATTCATCGAAAATTAACAAATTTGGATTTTCTTTACGCCACTGATACTGATGCGCCTTCATTTTGACCTATTCTAAACTGTGGCTCTTCTTCTGTCTGTAGAAAATTTCTGACGAACAGCTGTGTGAGAAATTATTCTCCTACAGTGCTTCAGCATTATTAATTCTTAATCATTTTGTCATATATGATGCGTCTTACATTTTGTTTACTTTTATATCCTTCAGGAAAAATGGAAGATTTTAATTGTTGTTCTAGCACTTCCCCAAGGATCGGTTTCTTTTTTTATGTCAGAAGGAACTAAACACCCTCTTAGCAAAGTGCGAACTGCAGTGCGCGAGGAAGATTGGTTTGCTCCTTTCTTCTCTGTAATACAAGATGGAGTAGAACATAGGCCTATTTCAGTTTTTCCTTTATGGGTGAATAATGCTTTTTCTATTTTTATGTTAAATGTTTAAGGTCAAGTTTTCGACTTTTAGTGTTTGAATAACTTCACAACTTTTTTACTAGCAAGAGAGCTTTTTGCAGCCTTTCCCAAATTACTATGATTATGTACATTCTTGAATACATTTGTTCTTAATTTTCGTGAAATATTCTATCATTCATTATCTTCGTTTTTCCTTCGCTCTCTTAATTCTCCATTAGTCATGGCCGAAACTGTCTTAATGTTTCCTTGTTTCTTCCTCTCAGCTCATTTCTTACTCTCCGACGCTATGTTAGCAGCATGGTTTTCAGGATCTGCTTTGAACGTAAACGCTCTGGTTCTATTTTCCTTGCAAGCTGCACGTTTTGACTTTTGATATTTTCTGAAACGTCAGATTTATTACTTTTATAAAATTGTTTTTTTAAGTTTTCTTTTCCTGTCCTTCCCTTCTTCTCATCTTTTTTCCGTCCTCTAGTAGTTTACCACCACTCATTGTGTAATACAAATACATGATACAGTAGCAACATTGTATCTAATAAAACTACATAATCCTAGAGACCGCACTTTCCACCTACATCATAAACATCACGTCAATAATAATTATCAAGGACTGTGACTTAAATATCCCGTCCTAAATAAATGCACGGTGTTTACGCCCACGGTGTCCACTTCCACGGTGTCCACATTTCAGACTTTGCGCTGGTGTGTTCTAATTACTTTTAAGCATGCTCACTTTTCCGATCACGTTTGAGAAGTAGCTCATGAAGTCATTACTTACCCAGCAGTTGGTAATCCCACCTTTCATAATTGAGCTGGCACTTTATCCACGGTGTTTACTTAAAAAAATGAACACTTGCTATTCGATGCAGATTCAGAAGTTGACACGCAAGTGCAGATTTTTGTATGTCTGAGAAAGCACTGACAATTCATTGTCTTTATGTTCCGAATGTTCTGGTAGCGTCACATTGAATTTCTCCTTCAAAACGGCAAATTTAAAGCGAAAAATCATCCGTTCCATGGAAAAGCCTAAAACTCGTGGACAAAAACTATACCTCTTCTGTAGTGACGTTGGACACTTTTATGAAACAGTTGTATATGAGATGTTTACTTCCTTTAACATACTTTTGAATACAATGTGTTTCTTTATAATCGGATTTATAATTTAAAGCTGATATTCATTGAGATTTATATTTTGCAGTGCGAGACATCCACGGTGTCCACATGTTTGGGTATTCCAAGCTCTGCATGGCGACAAGAAAACGTAATATCGACCTATGTTTATGGTGAATAACTAGATGTAAGAGTCCTATATTACTTATACAGGAGACATTTTTCAAGTTACAAGCCATTACAGAAATAAATACAGGGGAAAAGAATGACCCAGATCTGAGTGTAAGTTTGTAATGTTGGGGATCGACAGGGTGCGTTACAGTGATTTCAGGTTTACTATTAATTCACCAGTCAGTACTCTAGCATGCGTAAACAGTGTACCTGCTGAATACTCCGTTCACCAGTCACTACCGTAGCATGCGTAAACAGTGTACCTGCTGAATAATAATGCCGAAGGTTAAAGGTTCTCAGGCGCATATTTTTGCAGCGGAATTTGGTGAGTGTTTTGAAGTGAATATGAGTGAATTCATTGATAATTCTTCTGAACATAACGAAAGGTACGTAAAAATATATCTTTGTAATGCTATGTAGCTTACTTTTAAAGCTATCTAGCTTTATGTTCAGCTTTTATTCCCACAATCGATCGCAGAAAAAAGTCAATATCCTCGTACTAGCTCACATTCCCTGTCTATGTACCACGCTGCAGTCAATATTGTGCCGTTTTAATTTCGGAACTCTGTGTTTCTTTCTTTCTTTCCTTTTTTCTTCCTTATTTATGTCATTTTCTTGTTGTTAGTTACCCTTACTTCTCACAGATGGCATTCTATTCCGCCATTTTAGGTATCTTTCTTCCTTTTATAGATAGCTTGTTTTCTTTCCGCCATTCACGGTCTCTTACTTCTCACGTATAAGGAGCGAATTTAAATTGTCATGTGACATGGGCTTTAGATTTTAATTGACCCTATTTACATTAATTATTAATTAGCGTCGGTTCTCCTGTGAGGGACGCTTGACGCGGTGCAGTCTGGGGTCGACGCTCGAAGAGTATGGTTGTGTGACAGCCGTGGAGAGCTGAGGAGTTTTTGTTTAGCGACTATCTGTGATGGGATCACGGATAACCCAGTCTGGTCAGGGACGTGTACTGCTGTAGTCGGGGCTCGATCGGGGATAATGTCTTACTACATGTAGAAGCGTGGCCGAGCTGTGGTGTGGTGTGCTGTGTGATAACGGAGGCATGAGAGTTGAAGAGAGACCATTGTTGTTTGGTTTCGAGACTGGCCTACCAGGGATCATAACAGGTTTTTCTACATCAGTAATTGTATGTTTCTTTTGATTAGTAGAAGTATATTTGATTTCATACAGAGTATTAGGTAATTCACGAATAAGCTGGCATTCGTCAAGTGTATATTTTACATTGGTTGTGTTTGGTTTCGTATTAGTGCTTTCTGCCACATCCAACAAGTTTGGACTTGTCTAGCAAGTTACTTATACTTATAATCTGTGGGTATAGATGGTGTCACTATTGTGTGTAATGGTGAATGCCAGTTGAGTGACGATTAGTGGCAAGCCAGCTTCGATGCCTTGGTGGAGTTATCGGTGACTGTATTTTTACTGGATCCTTTTTATTCATTTTCCAATTACCGGTGGTGTTAATTAATCAATGTAAACGGATAGTTGATTATTTATGCTGAGTGTTTTCTTTTGTACCACCTCACCCATGAGACAATCGACCCTATCATACGTTTGACGGCAGGGTAAAACTTAATCGTTTAAGTATTGTTTACTTATTATTTATACCAACTATTCAAAGTAAACAGAGGCCCACCGTTGCAATATTTGTAGTCTGTCTCTAATCTGATAAGTCTAATCATGACAGTCAATAAAACCAATGCCATTTAAGACAAAACTAATTCAAATTTAATTACCTGAATAACTATTAGAACTTATGTAAAGTATGCTAATTAAATAGTGATTTTAGCAGAAGCACTTTTCACAGAGTCAGTTTCTGAAAGGTACAATATCTTATCTAACAAGCTTTCATGATAACGAATTCAAAGCAGTATTCAAACGGAGCTTTGAGTCGGTCTGAATGCGTATCGGCATACATGAAAAGGCACGCTCAATCAAATATGTGAAAAGAAAAGCAGTGAATTGAAAGTGGGTAAAAGCCTTGAAGCGGATGAAGTTGTCAAGGTACAGATGTGGATGTCATCAATGGAAATGACACGTGTAGAGTATATATGACAATTTAAATGGTATAGGAGGAATCAATATACTATCATATCTAATGACACTGACATTGACAACGTTTCTTCCTTCTCACCGCTCTCCTTAGAACTCTCTCTACTCACAAAATTCCTTTACTTACTGCAAGTTGCAAATCGATATAAACATTGGGTTAGATTCCTTGTTTACTCAGTCATAAAGTCTTTGTACAATGGTAAATATTTATTATTCACTCTCTACGGTGTTTTTAGTAGTTAAGTATTCAGGCATAATTTTCGATGATCATTTAAAATGGAACTAACACATTAATTACCTTTGTAAAAATTTACGTAAAACAGTACTGTATATTGTTTTATTTTATTGAGGAATTACTTGTCAATATGTTTATTATGCATAATATATTTAACTTCATTTCAATCGGTAATTATGTATGCAAGTATAGAATGGGGTAGCTCATTTAACACGTTGACTGCCGCTTGAAGCGTATATACGTCTCACAGCATGTATAGGGACGTATATACGCGTCAAGCGGCAGTCAACGTGTTAAATCCAATTTTAATCCACTTTATTTATTACAGAACAAAATAATTAAAATATGTCTTCATAAACCTATTGATTTTCCATCTCAAAAATTGTTTTTAGACTTTAATGTACTTAACATAAGACAAATTAATTATATTGTTTTAATAATATTCATACATAAAAATCGAAATAATTTTGAATTGTATTCCCATAGTTATGAAACAAAAGGTATGAATTCTTTAAAATTGTTTGAACCAAAATGCAACATTGTTAAAGTATTTAATCATAGTAGTAATTTAGGCCCAAGAATATATAACAAATTTATATTTAAATATCCCAATCTTGTCAATTCTAATAGTTCTAGTATTAAATTTAAAAAGTTATCTATGGATTTTATAAAAATTGAAAAATTGTAAATTTATATATTATAATTGCATAGTAGACATAAGACAAATTGTATTATATACTTATTAATTTCAATTCAGGAATCCGCCCCTGAGCACGAGTTGTACTCTTTAAGGGGCGAGCTGATTTTTTTCTGTATATATTATATTTTATGTTACAATTATTAGCAGAATAAAAATAAATAAATAAAATTAATATCCTAAAATCTTATTAAAATATTACCTCAAGTGAAATTGAATTAAAATATAATAGTGGATTATAATGCATACACAATTAATTTTAGAGATACAGGCCTACTAGCTCATTTGTGTACAAATTTAAGAACATATTTAACAAGTTTAATATTTTGACAATGATTAGTATCAGCGAACTCTGCCATCATACAAGAAACTAGCCACCGGCGTGGCTCAGTCGGTTAAGGCGTTTGCCTGCCGGTCTGAAGTTGCGTTCGGGCGCGGGTTCGATCCCCGCTTGGGCCGATTACCTGGTTTGGTTTTTTCCGAGGTTTTCCCCAACCGTAATGTGAATACAAGTTAATCTCTGGCGAATCCTTGGCCTCATCTCGCCAAATATCATCTCGCTATAACCAATCTCATCGACGCTAAATAACCTAGTAGTTGATACAGCGTCGTTAAATAACCAACTAAAATAAAAAAATTAAAAAAATACAAGAAACTTCACTTTCCCTCAGAAAACGAAATGGGCACGACAAGAATTCCGTCTGGTATGAAATGAAATTGACACAGAGCTTCTTATAATACCTTTGACGAAAACTTTTAAACTTTTTCTGTCATGAGACATACAACGTCCGGTATAATTCGATAGGGGAGGGGATTGGAGTAATTTGGGTATGAGTTATAATTTACTAAATAAAACTTTACCTAATCTGCAAACACATACCAATTTAACATACAGGGTGAAAGTGAAATAAACTTCCAGATTGAAAGGGATGATAGAGTAAACGTGAATGAATAGAAAATCAATATTACGTTTTGTGATTAAATGCACGGTTAATTAGAAAAAAAAGTTTGAAGGTTCAGCAGTCCGGCAACATCGTCGCTAACACACTATACTCGTGATACAGATGTAAGAGGGCAACGAACTCTGCGTGTCTAAGTAGGTGAGCTGCTCTCTGCCAAGACGTTGCCAATTGCTCGCATTGTGCAATGGCTTGAATTTAAAGGATTTTAAAATTAAATTTACACGAAAACCGTTCACGCTATTGAAATATGCCAGAGGGATAAATTATCCTATATTAGATTTCTTATCGATATGAACAAAAATCACGATCGTACTCGCAATAGTTACCTAATAAATAGGGGAAAGTAGCCTATATCGTACCGGCGCCGAAATCGTACCACTATTAATATTGAGGAAAGTATTGCATGCAGGGACCATCTGAGAAATGTTTCATGAAAAACAAATAGAAACTGATACTCATTCAGTTTCCCGCCTTTCACCTAAGACAACAGCTGTATTAAATCGCGTTTAATAGTAAGTTCCGATTTCTCATATAAGATTTTCTTATTCTTTAGTAAGCTTTTATTAAGACACTGAGTTAGTATAATGGAAGTGTTCTAATACACCTAGTATATAGATTGTTTGCATTATTTAAACGGTAAAGTAGTCACTGTAATAGTTTTGTTTAGGTTATAATCTGAATAGTTTGCTTGAAGTGCTAGTTTTCTAAATCGTACCTTTGAAAGGTTGCTCATATCGTACCAGTACGATTTTGGCAACGTGAACAAGTAACGTTAGGTGCATAATATTTCCAAATTTTAGAATAGATAATGATCAAACAAGAATACTGAAAATCGGAACCAAGTGCTGTACTTAAGGCACTGGATGAATTTCGATCCGGAGCAGTGGGATTGAATGAATGTTGCCGTAAGTACGAAATCTGCAAATCGATTTTCAAGCGAGATTTGATGAGCAAGGTAAAGAGAGGTCTGGATCGTTCTGCAAATGGATCCGTTAACGGGACGCTTTGTACAAATTTAATGTTGACGGAACGGGTTTCTCCCTAAACCAAAGATTTCAGTTCAAACGAGAACGAGAAAAAGTGTTCAGTAAGCTGTTGTGCTAACTTCAAGTCCTTGTAAGAATCAATTGCAGCAGAGGAAATCGAAAGGAAGAACTTCAAGGGGGGGGGGAACAAAAATGAAACAACATATCAGCTATCAAAAAGAATAAAAAAGGCATCTAAAATTATTGATGTTAATGTAAAAGAAGAGGACTGGTTTTATTTTCTCAGTAAAGAAGCTGTCATTATGATTCCTTGCTCTGTGTGCAATCAATTGGTGCCTGAGACATGTGCAGGAGTTTCTACGGATCAAGAAAACGTTCTCATTTTGTCTGTGACGTGTAACGACAGAATCTAACAAGTAGGTATCTTTCATATGTGTTAAATAACAATGAATCTTAAGTGACCCTTCGTGCTTCCGTTTTACTAGATCTTGATAATATTTAAGATTTCTATATTACAAAAATCTTTGTATCTTAAAACATCTCTGTTCCTCATTCGTATTAATAAAATTCCATTTTAAATGATAATTATGTAATGAAGTATGTTATTTGTATGAAGTTCTTATTGTGAAAAATTATGTCTTTTATAAATGGGTACGATTTAAGCAACCTATAGGTACGATTTATGAAACTAGGCGCGTAAATCGTACCACTTGCAAGAGTTTTAAATAATGTCCTTTAAAACAATTTATAATTATTTAAAAATTCTGAAAAAAATATATATATTTTGTGTCCCAAGGTACTGTCTCAATGTATAACAGTATATGCAATTAAAATCCCTTCCCATTTCTAAATAACTGAAGAATAACTGAAAAGTGGTACGATATAGGCAACCTTCCCCTAGTGTTAAATATTTGAAAAAAAAAATTAACGTTCCACCAATATGATATTATAGTTCTGATGTTACATACTACAACATGAGCTATTCGCTCTGGAAATCTGCAAGGCTATTTCACTTCCACTCCGAATATTGTCTATTTCACAATTACCTATCATGGAGTGGTAAAATTTGTGTTCATCACACTGATATTGCCTGGGAAAATAACTGTTTCTTGTTTGCCAGTGTATTAAATGGCCCATCACATTCAAAGAAATATTGTTGGGGAACCGGTTGTGATATAGCAACCAAGTACATGTATGTGTACACTATAAATGTTTAGAACATGTGTTTATCACATGTAGTAATATGTCATTAATAATTTGTTAGTAAATTACAATTTACAAACGTGGGTAATAACTTAATTGGTAACTAACTTAGTTTTTGTTCCAGATGATTAATTATGGATTTGTGAAAGACAAATAAAAATCCGAAGAGTTTTTTCTATTCCTGATTTTAATGGGACATATTTTAAGAACATAACATTGGCTGAAAGTTTCTATATTGTTAAGACTAATTAATATTTTTTAATGCATACCTAAACTCTGCGTTAGTCCACATCTGTGGAGTAACGGTTAACGCGTCTGGCCGCGAAATCAGATGGCCCGGGTTCGATTCCCGGTGGTGGCAAGTTACTTGGTTGAGGTTTCTCCCGGAATTTTCCCTAAACCCCATATCACCAAATGCTGAGTAACTATCGGTGCTGGTCCCCGGACCCATTTCACCGGCATTATTACTTTCACCTCATTCAGACCCTAAACTAAATAAACTAAGATGTTGATAAAGCGTTGTAAAAAACCTATAAAAAAACTCTGCGTTCTTTTCTAGGATACATAAAACTAACCTATTGTTAGAATAATTTAATTTTATAAAGGCTTTAAAACATGGTTTTCTTCAATAACACAATAAATTATAGTCAAATTTCCCCTCCCATGGCGTATATTGAGTATAATTAAACTTAGGATTATTACTATGATACGCAGACACCAACATACTTGAAACTGTAATAGAATCATATAGAAAAACTGACTGGAATAGTTTGTCAGGGTAAAAGGTTATGGGTTCCTAAACTTAGAAAAGACTGTTTTTAAAACCAAATTACCCCAACCCACCCTATAATTTCTGTTATCTACAGAAGAGAAAAATCAAAGTGACGACTTTTGGAGTGTCCTAAAGTTGTGGTATACGTGTAGTACTTTACTACTTCATACTTGTACTTCTGCATTTGTATTAATTGTAGTTCTGCTTGGGTGGAAGAGAAGGCCTTAAGACCTTAACTTTTCCAGGTAAAATAAAATAAATTATTGTTAATAGTATGATTATTATTATTATTATTATTATTATTATTATTATTATTATTATTATTATTATTACTTAATTTATTAATGAAATCAAATGAAGCCTATAGAACGTATTGTTGAGGGAATAATTAGGTAGCCTATGTAGACCCGTTACATTTTCTTACCTTAGAATCAATATAAATTATAATTAGATATTGACTGGAAAGTTATTGCACATCAATCCACTGCTAAGTAATAATATAAAATACGCAAAAGCAAGAGAAGCTTATGTTGACTGGAGTCTTTATCCCGGGCTGAAGGAAAGGAAAGAAGCTTAACAGATCGAAGAGTGTGCATCATTCCATTGATCTGTTATTATTCCTTCCTCATTCAATATTCAAAGAGTTTTATTCTTACAAATTGGAAGATTTGAACAGGTTTATAATTTATATCCAGAGGAAAGTGTAGAACGAGGAAAGGGGTAAATTTTAAGATAACAATGTTTTAATGATATGAAATAGTCCCATCTTAGCTTAATAGGAAACATACATGTTCAGATATTAACGGTTAGCAATAATAATTCGTACCTTAAATTTTTGTAATTGAAATATTCGAAATAAATGTTGTAATGAGTTATTTCATATTATTCATATCTGTGGACTTATAATTAGTTATTTAGTTTCATATATTTATAAAGCTACACTGCAAATGAATAAAGAGGTATTACATAATAAATTGAATATACGTATTATATTAATGCGAATTAATACCACAATCATGAATATAGATATAATGAACAGCGTCATGCAGAGTACATTCTTTTTCGCGTAATACATCTGTATTCAATTTACACTAATAGAAAAAAAGTAAACTTTATGGACAAATACGTCCGAAGTAAACATTGACCCCACATTAAAGGAACTGGCGAATGTAGACCTTACCGAAATAGAAGAACTAGAGAACGCTCTTACAACATTCAAAAATAAGAAAACTCCAGGCATAGATTGTTTAAATATTGAACTTCTAAAATATGCTCCAAAAAAAGTTAAAGAGAGATTCTTAGATATAATAAATGTATGTTGGAGAATGTGCATAATTCCGGATGAATGGAAAAAAGGACTCATATGCCCTATATTTAAGAAAGGAAATAGACACGAGTGTACAAGTTACAGAGGAATTTGCTTACTAAGTATAGCTTACAAGATATATGCTAAGATTATCACTAGACGACTAAATATAATCAATGAGCATACGCTAAGAGAAGAACATTGTGGCTTTCGAAAAGGAAGATCATGCTCAGATGCCATATTTACAATAGAACAACCTATCCAGAAGAGAAGAGAGTTCAACTTACCAACTTGCATACTTTTCATCGATTATGAAAAAGCATTCGATAGATTGTCAAGAAATAAAGTCTGGGAAATAATGTATGATAAAGGATTCCCAGAACATATCATCAAAGTTGTACAAAGCTTATATTTTAAATCAAACAATTATTGACAAAGGAGACCCAATAAGCGACAATATATTAGAAATCAATCAAGGAGTCAGACAGGGCTGCCCGTTATCTCCTGCACTTTTTAGCACATACATTGACGAAGTAATTGTACAAAGGCAATCAATACTAACTACGGATTTTAAAATTAACAATAAAATTTTAAACACTATACTGTTCGCAGACGATCAGACAATTTTTAGCGGCTCTGAAAAGGATTTACAATTAGCAGTTTACAAACTGAATGAAATAGCAAAGAAATTCAATATGACAATCTCTGAAAGCAAATCGAAAGTAATGGCATTCAACGGAAAAGAACATTTGAGATGTAAAATCAGCATTAATGACAGCATAATAGAACAGGTGAACAATTTTAATTATTTGGGATGCAACGTATCATGCTGCCAGAAAGAAGATATTAATATTAAATTAAGTAAATTCTACAGAATGTGCGGCACTATAAAAAGAACATTGAAAAATAAAACACTACAGAGTACACAATTAAAATTTTATAAAGTGATGGCGGTACCTACCTTAACATATGCAAGTGAGAACTGGACTCTTAATCGTGCAGACAGAAGAAAAATAGAAACCGCAGAAATGAAGTTCTTACGTTCAATAGCAGGTGTGACAATATTAGACGGGAAACGAAATGAAGATATTAGAAAAGACTTAAATATTTTTAATTTAACAAATAGAATCGAAAGCATGAGAAATGGCTGGTATGAGCACGTTCGAAGAATGCCTACAATACAGAATCCCCCAACAGTTACTACAATACAAACCAAGAGGACGTAGAAGTGTTGGACGCCCAATCACTAGATGGGAGGACTCATTAAATTTCGCTTGATGTGAAAACAGGTCAAAAGGCCTAATTTCATGACGCAGAAGAAGAAGAAGAAGAAGAAGAAGAAGAAGAAAAAGAAGAAAAAAAGGAAAGGACTTTGTGAAACGGAAATTCGAGTCTGGTTGTCATGGAATTTTTACGTCATATTTCATAAATCCAACACACTCAACGAGTCCAATCTTATACTCAAAGAGGAGAGTTTATTGTAAAAGATAGAGAGGGTTGCAATATAATTTTATATTTTAAGGGGTTAGGTACAGCTTACAAGCAGTAATATTTTGGAAATATTCAACATTTTTTCCTCAATTGTACAATAATGAAAATTGATATGTGCGAAACACTGTCTTTCTACTATTCGAAAACAATATATATATATATATATATATATATATATATATATATATATATATATATTTTTTTCAAATTCAAAATGGTGGCAGTTCACTGTGGAGTCATGAAACGTTTCCCTCATAACTCAGTAGGCCGTAAAACAGTACAATGAGAGGAGTTCGACTGGCACCGTAGATCGTGTCCCGGCATAGCTCAGTTGGAAAGAGCCCTCAGCGCGCAGAGCTGAGAGGTCCCGGGTTCGATTCCCGGTGCCGGAACGAAATTTTCTCGATTTAATGGTGATAATGAGTTTGAGCAATAAAATAAAAGAGAGAGAACGTTGATCCCAATTTCGTCCACCTAGTTTGTTTATGGACATTACATGCAATCATAAGAGTTTCCTTAAATCTCTTATCACTTTTTCACGAATTTCTTCATAATGACGTGGTTCTTTATCATGCTTAATATTTAACTTACCCAGGATTCCAAGTCGAAAATTTAGCGTTACTACTACGACGCCACCAAAGCTCGCCAATATCGATCCATCATATAAGTTCCCAGAATTCCATTCGAACGATTCACCATGGATGAACACAATGACTGGGTACTTCGGATTCGATTTAGTCATCCCTGAAAATCAAAGAAAGCAAATTAACACAAGTTCGTGAGATTGAAAACATAAATAATATATTTATTAATAAGCTTCTTGAAACACATAATCTCGGTCAACGTAAGGTTATTTATAACATTTTCTCCTACACTTATAATATGTGGACCTGATTCCGATTAATAATTCCATTCCTCTTCCATTCTTATTTCCCTGTCGTCCCACATTTACTTCATTACCTTCGCTCCGTATCTGAATTATTTATAGTTTCTAAGGTGTCTTAAAAATTATTGTTAAAATTGTATTTCTTTAGTTCATTTAAACATGCTTTAACAGCTGTGGTTATATCGCATGTGTAGGATTTTTGGGTATATCAGTAGACCGTTTTTACTATTGTTTATTGCCTATTTGTATTGTCGTGTTTATGCGAAGGCTAATTTTTATGCTGTAGTCCTGGTCTTTTTATACTTTAACTAAAATTTCTATTTTGTGGCACACAAATGACATACGTGTTATGACTACATGCCAAGTTGCAAGTCTGTACATGTCAGTGTTGGATCGTAGCTTGTGTTCAAGTGGCCGGAGGTGCTGCGTCAGTACAGAAATGGAGCCTTTCCAGCAAATAGCTGTGATTAAATACATGGAAAAGAAGGAAATGTTTTCATCTCGAATTCACCAAGATATGGCAGGTGCCTTGGGAAAATCTACTATATCTTGTAGTATAGTAAAAAGATCGTGTCGAATATTTAAATGTGGCAGAATATCGTGTGGAAATGAACATGGTGGCAGCGCTTTCAGTACTGTCACAACACCAGAAAACATTAATAAAATTCTGCAACGATATAGTAAAGAAAACAGGCTTCCCTTACTATAATGTGCACAATATTTTGGTAAACGAATTGAGCATGAAAAAATAACAGCAGGTTAGGGTGCCTCGAATGTGTGAGTGTATCCAATGCCTACCCACTTCACTTGCGTGATTCAGGTTCCGCAGATTGCGGATAGATGGCAGAACTCTGACTCATTTTCTAGTTTTACACCACTTCGGCGGATAACGCTGTACGTGATGTGTATCTGGTGCCTCGAATGTTGAAGCTGACGTAAAAACGACAACAAGTAGTGCTCTGCGAGCCGCATTTAACCATTTTTAAAGTAAACAAAAAAATCTCGAACGATATGTGACTATGGATGAGACGTTGGTTCACCACTATGACCACGAAACCAAAATTCAAAGTATGGATTGGAAACATGAAGGTTCACCGATTCCTAAAATATTCAAGGTGCTTTGATTTACAATTTTACTCCTGTTCCCTGAATGATCTCTGTAAATGGTTAAACATTTAATAAGAATTACTATTACTTCATTTGAGTGTTAATTGGGAGGCCGGAGGAAATAATACCTTTGGGGAGACCGAGACGTAGATGGGAGAATAACATTAACCAATTCAGGCCTGAAGTACATTATACTGTACAATGTGTCTTTTTTTCTTGTTTTGGAATGTTTTCTATACTTTTAAATATCATTTTATATGAAGACTTTATTTGGGAATTTTGGATCCCCAGAATGATTATGTTACCAGTTTTTCAATTGTTTTAATATAAATTCAGGTCTGACGGAGTTAAAATGGATTTGAGGGAGGTGGGATATGATGGTAGGGATTGAATTAATCTTGCTCAGGACAGGGAACGATGGCGGACTTATATGAGGGCGGCAATGAACCACCGGATTTCTTAAAAGCCATAAGTAAGTATTACTTCATTTCCCCTACAGCTCAAATGCATTTCGAAATTTAAGACATACAGTATAAAATGAAGGTAAAGAATGTCCTTAACGCATAAGACTCCATCATCATAAGTAGTTGGAAGCATCCATTAATGAAAGGTTAAAAATTGTTTCTTAGCCATAATTGAAATTTAATAATGAACTACAGACTACAAGAACTGATGAAATTACTGCTGCGCAAATGGTCACATTACGAACAAAATTTGAATCAGATGAAGATGGAAGCAAATAATTACCTGTAATGATTCACACTGTCTACAGCATAAATGTGTCATACGTATTGACTATTTCTATTGTAAAATATTCCCAACGAATCTGGTATTTTTAAAATATTGAAATATTTAAACAATTGCATTACATATTTCGTTTTAAGAAAGGATTATATTATTTTTTGATCAAAAAAGTAGTATTAGGCTACACGTTTTTTGAACAGATAAACATCAATAGCAATAATGCAAGTGAAACTGAAAAGAAATCTCTTGCATTAGAATGAAACTTATTTAGAATTAGCAATAAATTTATTTGTCCTAGTAGGAACTAGAGAACGTAGTACTAAAATATCTTGGGAGCGTAGCATGTTTCAGAACCTAAAGTGTGGAGAAGAAACAAAGAGAACTATATTAATATTATATATTTTTGTTTAACATTTTATAGAAATTTCGAACTTTTAAAACTTCTTTTAATAAGGAAACAACACAACTACATAACCATACACTAGTCTACTGAATGATGAAGATGCAGCCAAATGGTAAGTTTCTTCCAGGAAATTGTTTTTCAATGGCCAACTGAAATTTTGCATCTTTCTGGCCATATTATCATATTATCGTCTTTAAATAAAATAAAGTTTGTACCTCCGATTTGAAAGAAGATGATAGATAAAGAATGTCATTTATAATAATTACTATACACTTTCCAGTTAAAAAGTTAAAAGGGTTATGATTTAAAGAGGTAATGTACCTTATGACATTTGGGTCCCGTTTCAACAATGGTATGGTATCATATTCAGAGTTTTAACTAGAAAGTTTTAAACAAATATTAACTTGAATATTAGAAACAATTAATTACTTTATCGTTTATCAATATCCTCGTTAACTCAAAAGATACTTTATATTAAAAATGTTAATTACAGCAATTAACATCATATTATCTCTGAGAAGCTGTACTTTAAAAGAAATATACAGGGTATTAGAAAGTATTCAATATTTTAGGAGGTGATAGTATCCACAAAAACAAGAAAATAATGTCTAATAAATATGTGTCCTACAACACATACTTTCTGCGATCTGAACACTTGTTCATAGGAGTTGCTCAATGTGACGTCAATTTTTGGCAAAGCATTTCTCTGCCCTACAATACAGCAGACTACCAGATAATCTTACCGTAGTTGACATCCCTCGCACTGAATAATAATACGTCGTAAGGAATAGGCCTACTGAAAACAAAAGTCTGGTTGCGGATATGAGCGAGGTTCGGCAGAGATGATGATGTGAATTTTCTTAATCAGCATGCGTGGGCTGATGAAAATCCCCATGCAGTTGAAGAAACAAGGCATCGGCACCGATTCTCAATCAACGTATGGGCAGGCGTCCTTGGTGACAGATTAATAGGGCCATATGTGCTACCACAGAGACATTCAGGACTTTCTTATTAACGTCTACCTTGCTGGAGAATGTGCCATGTCAGCAGAGACTAAAGATGTGATGCATGCACGATGGCGCACCAGCATATTTTCTCCGCAATGTGCGTGAACACCTGACGCTGACATTTCAGGACCTCTGGATTGGTCGGGGAAGCCCCACACCTTGGCCTGCTCGTTCCCCAAACTTAAATCCCCTAGGCTTTTGGTTATGGGGACACATGAAGGAACCGGATCAATTTCAAAGAGTGTGTGATTCCTTACGCCGAAGGGCAGAGGAATACATTCAGCGTATTCCGAATCTCACCGTACCAGCGGACAACAATGACGTTACGCTGCAGCGAAATAGAAACAAAACTGCTGGAAGGTTCGATGGCTGTCATGGCGGCTGTACAAGTTGTTGTCTGTGCTACACTAGCAAGATTTTGCGAAGTTTCCGTACTGTCATCTCGTTCAAAGAAAAGAGAGCATAAACAATTTATTTCTTGAACCAGTAGTAATAACTGGTCCGTTGACATGTTCGCTCATAAGCCATTAACATATTGTTTTTACGTTGCGCTCATTACAAACACAGCAAAATTAAAGCAGAACACACCGCCATGACACAACAGTGCACGATGTTATTCGTCTGCTAATTCCAGCCCTATACAAGAACCAATCAGATTCACTGATGGAAACTGCCACCACCTCTGCAAGCTGATGGAACCGGTGTGACACCGGTCGAGCATCAGTGACGTCATCGTTGAAATTTGGAACAACGTGATGCCATCAGGTTGCTCAGCGCTAAGATTCGGAATACGCTCATTGCTATGAATGGACGTCACATTGAGCAGCTCCTATGAACAAGTGTTCAGGTCTCAGAAAGTATTTGTTGTAGGGCCCATGTTTCTTATACATTATTTTCTTGTTTTGATTCATAATATCACCTCCAAAGATATTGGACACTTTTTAACACTCTGTACATATTATTTTACTATGACATTAACTCTCTTTCGCCATTTAATAAACTTCGTACCTCCAAAGAGCTAGTAAGTATACAATGACAGATTAATATCTTTATTGTTTTCATATCTCCGTGTGGATACAGGAAGAATTACAAAATTTATGCATCAATATATTTTTATATTTGAGTCAGAGGAACTTTAGAAGACTCATTATACGTTTCACTGTTAAAATTAGAAATACGAAAATAACAGTATGAAATATCTTGAAAGTAGCGCTGAAGAATTTTACGATTCATTTCACAAATGTGAAAGTGCAACGTACATTATGTATAATACTAAATTATATGGTATATCATGGTAACTGTCCATATACTGCCCACATTCAGTCAACAATAAACCATCTGAAACAAGCAAATGAAAAAGTGGAATTAATAATGTAGAACGATAAGGGAAAAAATGAAAGGGAAAGTTTTAAATAACCGTTTTTATAGGCTCGTTATTCATCACTGTAAGATATAAGAGAGGCGAAACGAATTAGACGATGACTGAACAAAGAGAAAAATGAGCAGTCACTTCACATTTTCTTATGGCTTCTTCTGTCATTAAGAACTCATCAAGTTCATAGGCATTAAAGCAATTACACATTTAGATTTTACTAAATCTAGCGTCAATTTACGTAAGAAAATTCATCACTACGAATTAATTACTTTCATATTAGAGCATGTGTCCAAGTTATTTATTTTTTAAGTAATTTGCAATATTTATCAATTTATATTACGTTCTATACGTATTTTTTCTAATTTAATTTTGGTTAGATACACAGTCTGATCTGTTAGAGAAGACATAAAGTAAAAGTCTATAACATTTATAATGGGTGTGCTGTAGAATTAATTTCAGTTCCAATGTGATACCCTAAATCATATATACCCAGATTGCTCTGCGTTATAGGCTTTGAGGGTAACAATTTTTGTCACGTTTACTGTGCTGCCATCTAGTTGTTACATAAGGAGTCACATCATAACTCCCATTTGAATTGCATTAGCGACTGTACTGCCGTCTCGTGTTCGTTTACGGCGGACGGGTGGCGATCATGGCGGTTGTTCTCTTCTAAGTGCAACCGATTTTAACATAGAAATGAGCAATCTATATGTGATCTGGGGTGATACTGAAGTAAAGGGGTTTTGTGTCATTTTTGTTAACCCATAAGAAACAAAAGAAGTTACTCAGCAACGACCGAATAAACAAAATGCCGTTCACTGCACAACAACGAGCGAAGTAGGTCTTGTGATTTGTTGAATTTGAAAGTGTAACGTTTGTTCAACAGCGGTTTAACGAGAGTATGATGTTCGGAGAGCTCCAAGTTACAAGTCAATAATATTATCGTTTTGCACGTTTGAAGGAACTGGGTCTGTTAATATACCACATACTGGTGACCGTAAGCAGAGGACACAGTTCGATCAGGAGCATACCTGGACATGTTGAAAAACTTTTCCGAACCACAACTGCAACAGGAAAACAACATGTATATCGTGTTTCAACATGATGTTGCATCACCTCACTGGGCAACATACGTCCGTGATTATCTGGATAACACATTTGGTAACAACTGGTGTGGTCGAGGAGGTGCCAATTATGTAGCCTCCAAATTCCCCAAACCTGACACCGCCCAATTTCTTACTCTGGGGTTTGGTGAAAAATGATGTGTATACACTGTGACCAAGGGATATTATTCATGATCTCACAAGGAAGGGAGCCCAGCTGTTGTCACAGGATTCCGATTTCTATGCAGTGTGTCGCCTAGACTGTATCACATATACATACAGCAAGATTTATAGTTGCTATGGACAATAAAGAGAGAAGATATGAGTCTCAAAATATGAAAGCAGTGTATAATGACAAGAAGGTATCTGTATGACTTGAGGTTTTCCCGGCGTTTGATGTAGAATAACTCTTCTTGGGTTCTCAGCCAGGTGAGTTGGAGATTTGCTTCCAAGCTTTCGACGGCTAGATCTGCCATCTTCTTCAGGGAATGAAGTGATGTGGGACCATATCTAGCCGGTATATATATGCAAAAGTAAGGCTTCCGGCTGCGGGCCAATCAGGAGCTAGTTCCTAGTCCTAGAATGCGCCTGGCGGTCGGGACTAGAAACTAGTCAAGGTCATTCATGTAGTCGCAATGCGAAAGGACAGGGAACCTTCCAAATTGCAGATTCAGAATTCACGGCGTCTCTCCTGGCGGTCTTCACTTGCCTTGTCATCGAACAACAGACGACAGAGTCTTCTCGACTCCTCCTGCACTGCGAAATGACACAGTTCATTTCAATGTGCAGATTTACACCAACCATCTCCTCCTCGTCCCGTCCCGTGATCACTTGATCACATTTCCGTCCCCCTCGCGTATGTGGTACCTAAGATGTTACGTCCATTTTCGGTTTTCCCCTTCAAAATTTTCTAGAGCTCCTTCAGTGGAGCAGCGTAACCGGAGTGAGACTAGTGGCCAACAGGCTTGGAGCTCACATATTTAGTTTCGTACAGCCCCCAATACCTTGCAAGGACGCGTTTTGCGTAGCTTTTAAATTTGTCCTCCCAATTCTCCTCTTTCGATTTTTTCGTTTTTTTTTTTTTCGGTCCCACATCACTTCATTCCCTGAAGAAGGAATGTGCCTACATTTTGATGAGTTCATTAAAAATTAATATGTAGAATACACTTAATAATTTCATACTGCGAACAACTTCTAGGCATGAACTATACATTTTAGAGAGAAAACACTAAAGAATTTTATTGGAATCACAATGCTTGACAATATCATGTAATAGTTATTTATTCAAATAGTGGGATATGAGCATCTTTACCGCTCGGATGTGTTTTGCAAGAACGAGGCGTAAGCCGAGTTCTGTAATTACTTGAGAGCGGTAAGTATGCTCATTCCATTAATTGCATACAATATTTTGCGTTTCTTTAATAATGCATTTAATGCGTTCATGATACGATCGTTGACTGAGGACGATATGTAGCCTAAATGATGAATGCTATTACTGCACCCAGTGCGGTAATTATTTACAAATCTAACACAGTGTGGTAATGAATGTCATTACCATGGCGGCATGACGATGGATAAGTATGCATTATCAAACCAACGCGGATAAAATACATAGTTATTTACATTCATTGAAAAACGACTATGTAAAATAAAATAACAATTGGAATGGGGTGAGCCGAGAATGAATTCTGGAAATATAAGATTGAAATTTATATTTGATTTTGTTTATTATAAACCGCAAACATTGCAACAAAGTCTGTGAAAACTACCAGAATTGGCAACAATTTTGGAAACAAAAGTCATTGCATCATTTAGAAAAATCTGGCTGAAGTAATTCACACTTTTCTCAGTTGAACTTTAAGAAACTAGAAGTGATATGTGAAGTTGATTTCAGTCTTCAAGGAAGAACAGCGACCATAATAAGGAATTACAGGAAAGTAACATTGTCTGGGTCCGTTCCTCAGAAAATTGAATATAATTTTAAGTTGTATTTTCTTATCAAAACTGAAATATGCAAGGAAACAAGAGTAAAGAAAGATGATTATGATACAGAAAACAATTCAATAATTTTATTTTGTTGTGTACAGAACATAATGGTGTATTTAACACACTGTGATTCAATAGCAAGAATCATGACGTGTGTGTATCGTGATTTAGATCCATTTCCCTAAGCAGGGCGGAATGAGTAAGTACGCAATATTATAAATAAGGTAACAGCAATTCACTGTTGCAAAGGCATCATCCCGGGTGCACATGAATATTTGCAGAACGCCATACATCATTGCATGCTGACAGTCCACCAGGCGGTGGTCGAATTAGATCCCAATACTGCGAACGCAAATAGTTCTTAAATAAATTTACTCTCCTTGCATCTGCTGCATCAATAAATTGGCCAATACTTTCTCAAGATTTCACTTTATTACTTCTAACATGTTTCTTTTCCTCTGCACTGCTTTTAAATCGAATCCATATTGATGTAAATACATTTCTGTATTTCAAACACATCTAAGGAAGTTGAAATAAATAGTCCTATATCATTCTCTCATTATATACATATTAAAACCTAATAATTGTTAGTATACTTACGTCATGATATTGTAATATATCAAATAAAAATTGATATGCATTCAGGTTTCGACGTCATGATTTTTGTAACGCACTTTTATATTATTTCTAATTCCTACTTTAGTTAAGGTGGCAAAGGGGGAATAACGTCAATCGAAGTAACAACGCCAACTACTCATATTTCAAGCAGTTTTCAAGAAAATCGACAAACGGCACACACTGTACTTAAGAAACACTTTTGTAGGGAGAATAGTAAAAACTCGTTCCTTAGGCAGCCATTTTATAGTTAACAGACACATGACTTATCCCGTGGTTAGAAAGTTCGCTTACACGATCACATAAACGTAAGTCACATATCTTTGAACGCCAGTATACAGTGAAAAATATACCGCCATTTCTCACTCAGTAAAAATAAAACTCTGTCAGTCACCAACGTCGTCAATTATCTTACCATTGATTATAATAAATTTCGCCTCCATTTTAAAAATATATCCTTTATACAGGGACACATTTTATTTTTACTTCAAATTTTATTCTACCTGAGTTTTTTAATGTACTTCACTCCCACCCTTTCTACTAATGAAGTTCCAACCGTTCTCCACGCAGAACCAAGGCCGCATATGCAGTCAAAGTCGTCTTACGGACATAGTAAACAGTACTGAGTTAGTGAGTATAGTACGTTCCAGAAATATGTTCGCGTTTTCCAATGACGAAAGAGCTTTCAATATTGAATCATATTTTCGCACAGGCACTGTCGTCCGTTTCCTTACGTCGCATCCCGGTTCCCCCACCTGCTTCTGTTCATCCCTCTGTAAAGTCTAGTAGCTGGGCTGTCTTAGCTCTTTTTTGAAAACATTAATTTCTGTTAGGAATTGGACGTCTACGTAATATTATACAACTGTTTAAAATAACTTAAATATAAGGGCCTCGTTAAGTAATTAACTGTCACGTGATTTCCCCAGTTTTCTACGACCCTGCGACAAAACCACTTGAACGGACAGTAGATAGCATTTCTGAGTAATTTCATCTTTTCGGATCGGGCAGAAGTGAAGATTAAATTTACAGTACGTAAGGTACTCTTTTATAGAGTAGGTTTAGAATTATTTCAACATGAGTTACTCGTACGAAGGACGAAACTGGTAATCGGAATCAGGTATAATAATTTATAGTGCGATAATATGCACAAAAGAACTGAAGCCAGTATCGAAATGAACGGCCACCATTTCCAAAAATGTGTTTAAATATCCATATTGTGATTATTTTTCAATTTAACTTTATTCTCTATATTGTACGCTAATGTGCTGTAACAATACAATATACACTGCATAATTAATACGTCCGAATGGATAGCTCAATTCGTGAGTAAAAACACTAAGTGTTCACACAGTACTGTATTTTGATTAAACAAAAACCTAATGAAAATTATCAAACTCAAAATTGGGTTATTTCCTAGTTTACATAAATGGATGAACTACTTTTCTTCCCTCCTATACCTAGTAAAGTGATTTGTATTTTACGCCAGTATCGTCGAACTCCAGTCTTGGAAGGGGGAGCAAGCGGTGTTTCCGGTTCTAGACCTTTAATCCAAAGATATAGCCAGGTTAATATTAAAAATGTTAGTAAAAATAAAATGATGTCCCTGTATGTCTCATATAAAATACAAGGACTTAATGGAAAATAAAATGATTTTATTTTTATTGGGATTTTCTATTGAATGCCAAGATATTGTCACTGTAATATTTTTGTAATATGCGCCTACCCTTGTCTTTAATCAAATATTCCATGAATAATTTTTGGTAAGCATGAAAAAAATCGTGTTTTTAATGTGGGGGTCAAAGAAAAATTGAGAGGCCTTCTCCCTCATCATCATTTCACAATGTTTATCACGATCGTCAACTATCTTATTACCAGGCTTCGGCCTAGGGACACAGAGTAACCAGTATGAAGTTTAGAGTACACGGAGTATAAATGACGTCATGACCCGTGTGGCAGAGTGACTGCAACAGCACAGGTGGGTCCGTAAAGTGCATTACAATTTTGTGTATTGCTGCTTGACTGCGGTACGTGTAACAGGCTTCGGCGTAGAGACACCTGATTGAAGATTACAACTCACGTTAATACTTTAATGGTAGACATTTATTATCTACATTTGGAATGTACTCTATATACTGCATCTGTACAGGGTGAAATATATTTTGTGCCGTACTATGACGGACTGTTTACATGTTGAGACACGAAGTAAAGGCGCGCTCCATCTCCCATTCCACTCACCAACACAACACTATCGCCCGTACGTTCTGAACTTCATGCGTTTCTGTGCCCAGGACCGAAGCCTGCTTATGACCACCACAGGTTATGATATCTTCTTTGCCGGGAACTCTATAGAAGATACAAAATTCTGCTCGCGATGAAATCAAAAGCTTGTAGGCATATTGGAGATATTAGAAACAAATTAATTCATCGAGGGTTCAGAATGACAAGGTTCTATCTAGTGTTTAGTAAATTTTACAGGAGAGAGTTTTAAAAGTTTGGTTTTTAATAAAATCGATGCAGATAAGAACCTTTTCAAACTAACTTTATGACGCAAAATAATTGAGATATCAACATATAATTTATATGGTAGATAGCTGCGAAGTAGCAGAATTCAATGCAATAATAATCTCAATTTTGCTAAAAATGTCAGATAGAACCTTGTCATTCTGACCCCACGTCACATTTAGTACATTCTAAAGATTAGAGGATGCTGGATTTGCAGTGAATGACCTGCCTTTGGCCAGAAAACTATGAGTGATTCAATACATTTCTTTCGTGTATGTATACGTCAAATTTTTTTTCTCTAAATTTAAAGCCGCCGGATTATTTTCTGTGATTCAGCTGCACAGGATGACAGCACATCTCAAACGAATAATATCAACATGTAGCTCACTCATGCATATGGTTGTGATTTCCAGAGACCGGAAGTTTAGACATTATGAACAATTAAAATAGGCAGGAAAAAAGGCATCATAAATAGCTAAAATAGGCAGACAAAAAGGCATTATCAGTGCCAAAATAGGCAATAAAAGGCAATTACAAAAACCTTGCACTAGACCCACAACCTTGCACTTTCCAAAAAGGGATTTCGGCAGCAAGAAAAGCTTTACATAAGTCGAATGCAAATTGAGATTTTCAACCCGATGTTGCAATAAACTGTTGGAAGCAAAGAAATCTTCTTCCCAGTAGCCTTGGAAAGTGCATTTTTGTGTTTGGTTGTACTGATATGTTGCGATATGAAATATTTAGCTAGCTACAAGAAGAAAAATAACCGCCAAAAATAACGTTAGACCCGCACTCATTGTTGCCTTGTCATATAAACACAAGCGATAATTACCGTTATACATTTTTGCACGGCAGCACTCATTGTTGCAAAGAGAATATGAACTGACTGAAAGACAATAATATACATTCGGGGAAGTCACATTCATTGTAGCGGTTATAGAAATAAATTAAAATACACCTGTAGCCAATTTTAATAATAAATAATAGATAAATAATCAAATAAGGGCAAAAAATCATTTATTTTATAAATCAGACATTTATATTAAAAAATGCAGAAAAGGGCAAAATAAAACTATGAAGTTTCATTCACAGAGATATTATAATTCGTACAGATTTACTTTCAAAATGAAGATAGATTTAACACATTTAAAAAGGCATTCTGCAAAATTTCCGGTCTCTCTGGTTTCTTTATTTCGGTGACTAGCATTTCTTATCTTTTATTCTCTCATACTTCTTTTTATCCAACTCCAAAATTTCTTATCTCTTCTTTTACTTCATTCTACCTCTCTCTTCTTCTAGACCTTTTCCCTCAGCTTCCTGCAACGTAACAATCACGAACTCCGACATTTTTATGGCACACTCCATGTATCGGAAATAAAAAGCCTGTCACAATATATTTCTCCTACGCCATTTCGTTTCTAACATGCGGGTAGATCACAGAATTCGTCCAAACTGATCATATTCGATTCATGAATTTCAATTTTGCTTTCGAAGTCTTATTCTTTCTTTCGCTTCATTCATTCCGATAGATTTTTTTCCCATCTCTTACATTTTTAATATACTTGATCTTATTTTTGCTCCAGTTATTTCCCTTCCCTTGAAATAGAAGTCCAACGTAGTTCATCTCGCGGGTGGTAGGTGGCAGCAAGAGACAGAAGCGATGTGCAGCGCTTGTGGTGGTACTGTATGTAACTTAGTTTATATTGACTTCAGCACAGTATATCGTTCCATAACACCGTTACAAATTAAAACCTGTTTGTGCGGTCCCGTGGCACACACATGAAATAATTTCAATATTCCGAATTGATCGTGTTTATAAAATAATTCCTACGTATTCAATTTTATGAAATAAAGATTACAGCCTTTTATCTGTAACTAGAAACAATCAATCATGTTTAATCTCAGATAAACATACATACATACATACATACATACATACATACATACATACATACATACATACATACATACATACATACATACGCACTTACGCACATACACACCAAACACATACATCAGGGGAGTACGCCAAGGGGGATTACCGGATTTGAATCCCCCTTTTGAACTTAAACAAAAAAAAAAGTATTTAGATTTGATTTTCTTTATCCATAATCGTTTTCTCTTCTCTAATTTTTCACTGTTAGAGTAACAAAATCGATATCCGCATGAGGCATAGTCCTCCTACCCCTCCAATAGGCTATATTCATCATGTCAGTTTCATTCTTCATCCTTAATGAGTTCTATGTCCCATTATTGTGTTTAATAATTACATTTATTTCAATATATTTGATTATTATTTCCATGGAAAGATGAAACATCATGTTATGTAAAATAAAGTGTCTTAGTTATCATATACAAATAACTGAATATATATATATATATATATATATATATATATATATATATATACTATTGTGTAAGTGTAACATTGATACAAGCATTTTGTATTATACAAAATTTAACACAAGTTAAAATTTATTAAAAATTGGATGACTCTGAAAAAATTACGTTCCAAAGATTTTATAAGGATATTCCTGAATTTCTGTTAGAATATAATAATAATAATAATAATAATAATAATAATAATAATAATAATAATAATAATAATAATTTCTTTATCTATACTGGCAGAGTTAAGGCCATAGGTCCTTCTCTTACACTGTACCAGGTCACAAAGTATACAAGTAGTTAAAATTTAACAAAAAGTTAAAGAACAGAATACTAACATATTACAAAAAATAGTAGTAGCATAATAAAATCGACATTAAACTACATGAAAATAATACCATAATAGTAAAAAGAAAGTAAAATACATTGGAATATAGCAAAAGAAACTCATTTAGTACAAATGGTTAATATGGAAAACGTAAGCAAGAATATAACAAAATAGAATGTAATAAAATAATAATAAAAAGAAAAGAAAAACGAAAATTAAATAAAATTCACAATAAAAAGGCTATGATAATAAATTCATCAGCTGATAAAGGGAACAAAAAAGGGAAAAGAAGGAAAAGAAATATATAGCCTATATTTTTACAAAACTATCGTAGAGAAAAGGGCTTATAACTGAAAGGAATCTGAATTGAAAAAGTGTAATTTTAATTTATTATTGAAACTAGACAATGTCCGACAGTCTCTGACATGTTGTGGTAGAGAGTTCCAGAGATGAGCTGCAGAGACGGTGAAAGATGAAGAGTAGAAGAATGTTCTGTGTTTAGGAATGGAGAGTGTGATATGGTGTTGAGAGCGAGTATTTATTTCGTGATATGGAGACAAATGTTGAAAACGAGAAGCTAATATAATATTAATAAATATATCGTAACATATGATAGTAATAATAATAATAATAATAATAATAATAATAATAATAATAACAATAACAATAACAATAATAATAATAATGATAACAATAACAATAATAATACACAATTCTGCGTATGCTATATACATACATACATACATACATACATACATACATACATACATACATACATACATACATACATACATACATACATACATACATACATACGTACTGTACATACATAAGATATATATATGCACACATGTTTATATGTTCTTGATGTATGAGTTCATTAAATTTATTTAAATATGTAGCTCTTATTTGCCTTCCTTTTACTGATCAAAATATTATAAATACAATTAAATAAACCCTGTGTCGTTTCGACATTGTGACACAAGAATATATGCCTTCCAATCCCGTCCAGGGCTTGAATGCTTGACGTGATTGGATTGAGATGGAGACGTTATGTCGAAGGATTTCCGCAGTTCTTTTTCTACTGGTAGATCTAAAGTTTCAAAATTAGGACTTACCTGTAAATCAGTCATGGAATATAAAAGCCGTCGAAGAAAAAAAAACAAATAAATTATATGAAACTTTGATATTTTCTGAAAATCCGCGGTCGAGGTTTCATATTGTATTCCGACTACCCAATATATAGATTAAATGCAGTTAGTAATGTATAATTGTGTGAAGACTGGACGTAATGCTGTCATACTGATATTGCAGTAACATAGCCTGTGTTTCCAGTATGAAGTTGTAAATATTCAACGTTTAAATATGTAGTAAATTGTTATAATCTTATATTGACCTTTTTAAAGAATGTGTCGTACTAACTTGTAACGAGAGTTCTTCCGTGTGTGTAACATTTAAAATGTCGGAACAATGGGTTGTTATCAGTGCGAATTGAGGGGGGATGCCAGAAATCGTCCCACCCTAGCGAATCTGGTGTCCCTAGCTGAAAAAGTATTAATTTGTCTCTGCCAGGGACAACATCTGCCCCTTATGTTATCAATGCAATGCATTGCTATCTTTTGTGATTAAATGCACAGTTAATTAGGAAAATTAATTTGAAGTTTCAGCAGTCCGGCAACATCGCCGCTAACACAATTTTCTCGTGATACAGATGTAAGAGGTCAACGAATTCGGTGTGTCTCGCTAGATGAGCTGTTCTCTGGCGCTGTATTGCAACAAAATAGCATCGTGCAGTGGCTTCAAATATGAGATTTTTAAAATTAAATTTACGCGAAAACGGTCGACAGCTCTACACTGTTTAATTACGCCAGAGGGATAAATTCTTCTTTGCTAGTTTTCCTATTGATATGGACAAAAATCACCACGATCCTACTCGCAATAGTTACCGAATAAGAGGTTGTTAAATATTTGAGAAAAAGACAATTTTTTTTCAGAAAAACTATTAATTGTCCACCAATATGATATAGTTTTTTTGTTACATAGGTACAACATAAGCTATTCGCTCTCAAAATCTGCAAGGTTATTAAAATTCTTTCCTATATATACGCAACGCACAGCGCAACAATACGAATCGGCAAATATTGCTAATTATTATGGATAGTACTTTTTATTGACAATTAGTTTTACTGTTCCCCCTGGAGAAAATATTGAATTCAAAGGAGGTTCTACTATGCATCAAAACATAAAAAAAATTAATAAAAATTGGTCCTAAACACATACTTTCTAAGATCTCAACACTTATTCATAGGAGGTGCTCAATGTGACGTGCATTCATGGCAATGAATTTTTAAGTAGGTTATTTTACGACGCCTTTTTGCATTGAAGAAGTTCCCAATTTCTACGCTAGCTAGCGCACAATCCACTATTCTTTGTTCTTTGGCTTACAGAGCCTTAGGTTATTTAGCGCCTCTGAATGAGATGAAGGTGATAATGCCCGTGAAATGAGTCCAGGGTCCAGCACCGAAAGTTACCCAGCATTTGCTCATATTGAGTTGAGGGAAAACCCCGGAAAAAAACCTCAACCAGGTAACTTGCCCCAACCGGGAATTGAACCCGGGCCACCTGGTTTCGCGGCCAGACGTGCTAACCGTTACTCCACAGGCGTGGACATGGCAATGAATTCCTCTGCTCTTCGGGCTGAAGGAATCACGCACTCTTTGAAATTGATCTGGTTGTTCTTGATAACCAAAAGTCTAGGGGATTTCGATTTGAGGAACGAGCAGGCCAAGGTGTCGGGCCTCCCCAATCAATCAAACGGTCCTGATATATCAGCATCAGGTGTTCACGCTCATTGCGGAAAAAATGTGCTGATGTGCCATCTTGTATAAACCACATCTGTAATCTTTACTGACATGGCACATACTCCAGCAAGGTAAGCAATACGTTAATAAGAAAGTCCTGATAACGAGCCCCATTTAATCTCTGTGGTAGCACGTATGGCCCTTAATCTATCGCCAAGAACGCCTGCCCATACGTTGTCTGAGAATCGGTGCTGATGCCTTGTTTTTTCAAATGCATGGGAATTTTCATCAGCCCACACATGCTGATTACGACAATTCACAACACCATCTCTGCTGAACGTCGCTCTTATACGCAACCAAACTTTTCTTTTCAGTATTCCTTGCGAGGTATCAGTATTCCATGTCACGGGTGTCAACTACGGTATGATTATCTGGTAGTCTGCAGTACTGTAGGCAGAAAAATGCATTGCCATAAATGGACATCACATTGAGCAGCTCCTATGAACAAGTGTTTAGATCTCAGAAAGTATGTGTTGTAGGACCCATGTTCATTAGACTCCTTTTTTTTTGTTTTGATGCATACTATCACCTCCTAAAATATTGGATACTTTTTTAACACCTTGTATACTTTCACAGATGATTTCACTCCAAAATAAAACAAAATAAATCTAAAATACTTGTAATGCTACATCAGCGGTGACCAAAACTCGAGCTCCAGTGATTACATGCGACAGACAGCCTAAGAAGTAAGAAGACGTAGGAAAGGTACTTGGCATGAAAACTACAACCAGTGATGGTTCCTGTACTAACATCTTGATCAACCCCGCGGATAAAAATATCACGTATTGCTGTATCAGTAATGTCACTGCTGTCATCAAGAGCCAGTGAATAATATACGATTTTTCTTGCTTCTTTTTTTAACCTTCTTCTTGAATGTAATCAGGATACTTCTAAATTCTTCTCTTGATACATGTCGAGAAATTCGTAGTTTTTCAAAATTAAAAACTTCTTATGGACAAGTTATTTCAGCTATTTTAATCATTACTCTCTTGAGAAATTCTGCTCTATTAACAGGCTTTAGAGCACGAGATATTTCAAACCCCATTAGGTAGTTGATTCCTTACATTTATTTATCTCATATTTCTCTCCCTGGCTATGATTTAAGACATGTCAATTCCTGGCGTTTATCAGTCCGTTGGCACATAATATTGAATCCGTTTTTCTACAGTATTATTATTATTAAATAAATAACTAATAAATAGTTACACTCATCTAAAAAATTAAGAAGATTAAAATTGAATTAAAACCTAATAATTTTATCCTTCTAGGGAGAAGATCTAGAAATATCAATATTCACGTACGTACAGAAGAATTATAGAAACACATACTTAGTGGTCAGTAATAATAATAATAATAATAATACATTATTCAGCGTGGCAATTAATGTTTCTATATACTCCTAATTGAACCGTTGAGCTAAGTATACATATTACATTTTGTCCGACAGAACAACAAAGAAACCACCTCTTACTACTTGTAGAGACAGAATTTGTAGAGCGACATGATACCGCCACTGCTTGCCTACAGTACGTGAGTGAAACACACAGCAATGTACAGGAAACTCCTCGTGCCCGCTTTGGTCACACCGCTGTGCTACATGGAATTCATGTTGGTGAATTCAAATCCCACATAATGTAAGTATATACATATGTACATAATTATAGTGACAACCATTACTGAATCTTTGAGTCTCCTTGACCACATGTTAAGAATTTTCCACCGTATGCCAATAAGTTATTAGGTCAAAAGAGCCAAAAGTGGGACTTAGGTTAATTTCTGAGAAAAAAATTAAACTATTTAACAAAATTAAGGAAGTCAGAAACTAATGGCACAAATTTATTTCCTGAACCCTTAACACAAACGTATTCGGAAAATGTCATGTAGGTGTATTTATCTTGATAAGACAAAACAAAATTTACTATTCAATAGCTGACACATAAATCATGGTAGTGATCACATTATGCAAAACGAAATTACACAAATCCAATTTTGAATGAACATTTGTTAGATAACGCAACATAGAAACTTTATAATGATGCAAATTGAAGGGAAAGATACCAAAACAAACGTGCGGCGCTTTTAGATGATGTGACACAATGGAAATGGTACTGACATGCATATTCCGTTTCCATGGTTACTGGCCACAAGCCTTACGCACGCATAATATATTTTTCCAATCTCAACGTTAAGAATTATTGGAGACCATAACGATAAAATTGCCTAGAGGTAATAATTGATTGAGCCCAAAAAATATACGTGTTTTAAATTTTAATAATTCAATTCATGTTACGTTGTGGCCCAATGAACTTTAATTTGTTAATTACATTTATACGGACAATATATGCCCTAGATGATAAAGAATTTCATTAAAACTCAGTAATATGTTATAACTGTAACCTAAAGAATACAGATGCAGAAAATTGTAATATTACAGAATTGAGCTTTTGAATCTTTCATCGTGTCCTGAAACTTGATATTTCTAACGTTTCGAAACTACATCCAGGTTCCATAGCCTAAAAACTAAAAATAATACCCATGGTTTGTCAGTATATTTTTCTCAAAAATAATCATACAATAGGGTTTGATTTATCTAGAGAAAATCGAAACTCGAGTGGGATTTAATTGACTATTGCACGATTAAAAGAAAGTAAACAATGATTATAAGAAATAATGTACTCTAATACAGTAAAATATTAATTTCCTTACTAAAATTCTATTTCACTCATGTTAGCTTCACCAAAACATTTGAACGGAGCTGCCATTTTCAGCTGACTACCTATGCGGTAAACAAATTACGATTGCAAAGCATGTTTTATAGCACCGTAAAGAATTTGCAGTTTTGAAATGTTGGCAAACAAAGAAATAAATGGTAGGGAGATGATAAAAACAGAAGAAAGTATATAGAGATTAGAAGAAAATATAAATAACTCTAATACAATAAAATGGATATTAATTGACTTACTAAAATTCTATTTCACTAATGTTAGCTTCACCAAAACGTTTGAACGGAGCCATTTTCAGTTGACTATCTATGCGGGAAACAAATGACGATCGCAAGCATGTTTTATAGCACTATGAAGAGTTTGCATTTTTTAAATGTTGGCAAACAAGAAACAAATGCTAGGGAAATGGTAAAAACAAACAAATGTTAAGGAAGTAATAAAATTGTAGCGATAAATGTCCATGATTAGTTGAAAGACGATATTTCGTACCGTTTTATTGGTCATGACGTAGTGAAAATGTAACAGTCATTAATAAACCATCTTATGTTTTTTTATTTATTTGGTTATTTAACGACGCTGTAACAACTACTAGGTTATTTAGCGTCGATGAAATTGGTGATAGCGTGATGATGTTTGGCGAGATGAGGCCGAGGATTCGCCATAGATTACCTTGCATTCACATTACGTTTGGGGAAAACCTTGGAAAAAACCCAACCAGATAATCAGCCCAAGCGGGGATCGAACCCGCTCCCGAACGCAACTTCAGACCGGCAGGCAAGCGCCTTAACCGACTGAGCCATGCTGGTGGCTATCTTGTAATCGTAAAAACTTTGTAACTAATTCAACAGTTCATTGCATAAATACTTGTCAAGAAAATGACTTTCATACGCCATTCGCAAATCTATTATGCTATCCAAAAGGAGTGCGTATGACAGTACAAATTTTTCATAGCCTCCCTATGGATATAACAATTTAACTCAAGACATAAGATTATTATGGCAAATTTGAAGAAGTACCTAATTTCTTACGCCTTCTATTCTGTATGCGAATTTATATCATTCAACAATGCTGCATGAATATTTCTGACTTGCATTAAGTATCGATACTAACCCCTTGTCCTAAACTAGTTATATTGTAAAACTCTTCTATATATATTTCAACTAGACTGTGATTATAATTAAGACTTCGTAGTAATGTTAGGAATTTTTTACGTGTTCCATATTCTACATAGCTGTGAAGCGATGTACGAATACCATAGAATGTAAATAAATGGTTGTAAAAGTAAATCTATAACATTTTGTAAAACCCGAGAGGAAACTAGTCTTAATTACGAATTCAGTGGTGTTGTAATTCCGCAAGTACAATGTTGTAAATACCTAGGAGTGTATTTTTTAAACTCCAAACTTTCTTGGGGAGAGCATGTTGATAATGTTACGGGTAAAGCATGGAGGGCACTTCACTTTATTATGAGAATCTTGAGAAAGGCTAGCCCCAAATCGAGGGAAATAGCATATCTAACGTTAGTGCGACCGTTAATGGAATACGGAACTACATGTTGGGATCCCTATAGAATATATCAGGTAAATTCCTTAGAAAGAATCCAGAAAAAGGTAGCTAAATTTGTTAAAGGTAAAAGAGAAGATGGAAACGATACGATAAAAGAACTTAAATGGGAAACTTTGGAAAACAGACGTAGGAAAACTAGAATAACATCATTGTATAGAGCACATCTAGGTCAGAAAGCATGAGTAGACATAACGGCTCGGTTAGAAAAGCCAACGTACTATGGTAGGAACGATCATGATTTTAAAATCAAATGTAGGAAACAGAAAACGGATGTAGGTAAATTCTTATTTTTAAATAGAACTATAAATGATTGGAATGACCTACCTGCAGCGGTCTTTGAGGGCTGTCCTTCCTTAAGGAGTTTCAAGAATAATTTAAAAAGTTGTGTATCAAGTGCAAATTAAAATTAAGGTGACATTTAACATTTAATTTTTTAAGGTGACATGTATTTATTTAGCCTAACGAGTTACTTCCTTGGTTTGAATTGTAAATTATTTAAAAATAGCGTGTAAGAGGGCTTTAGACTAGAAATGTTTAGTTTAAATGTAGTTCTGTTTATAAGTACAGTATGCATAAGGGTGTAATTATTTGACTTATTTGAACTGTTGTATCAGTGAAGCGAGGTGAGTCAGTGGAGTTATGGTTTTACAGTGCAGTGTATAGTTCCGATCAGTGATAATTTATAGCGTCAATGAAATGTGTTCTATAGTGTCAGTGAAATGTGTTATAGTGTGTCAGTGAAATGTGTGCTAAAGTGTCAGTGAAATGAGTCATAGTGCCACTACAGTGAGTGAGATGAGAATAAAGTGAAAGACTATTGAAACTTATGTTGGGCCTATACATAATTATGTAGGTTGTAATGTAAAATTAGGTATTTTATTTATGTTTTATTATTATTGTGTTAAATTATATTGTGTATTCTTATTGTATTGTATATTCTTATTGTATTGTGTATAAAATTGTATTGTGTATTGTATAATTGTATTGTGTATTGTAAATTTATTGTGTATTGCTTATCATTTTTTTGTGTATTGTTTATATTGTGTATACCACTGCCACCGGGTGCTTGCCCACTTGCAGTGTAAATAAATACATACACATAATACAATATGCTGGTCTTACCTATTTGCCCCGATTATGAATTCAATGTAGTTCCTAAGCGTTGAAAATCTCAAGTTCCAGGACACGGTAGAACACCCAGAAGCCCAATTGTGATCACAGACACCGTGAAAGCCTAGAAATTACTGAGTTGCAATTGTTTAACGTCTTTTTTAACTGTAAAAATGTTATTCCAAAGGTATGATATCATATTCGTAATTCAAATTACTTGTATTATTCCACCTTGACCATCTTCTGCGGACCTCTGGAGAAATAACTAAGGAAGAGAATAGTCAAGTGCTTTATGTGAAGAGTGGCATTGTATAAGGTAATAGATCGAGTATTGATCAGACTTATTGTATACGACAGATATTGGAGAAAAAATGGGAGTACAGTACATCAGTTATTCATAGATTTCGAAAAGGCGTATGACTCGGTTAAGAGGGAAGTTTTATATAATATTCTTATTGAATCTTATATTCCCAAGAAACCAGTTCGGTTAATTAAAATGTGTCTTAGTGAAACCTACAATAGAGTCCGTATAGGCCAGTCTCTATCTGATGCTTTTCCAATTCACTGCGGGCTAAAGCAAGAAGATGCACTATCACCTTTACTTTTTAACTTCGCTCTAGAATATGCCATCAGGAAAGTTCAGGATAACAGACAGGATTTGAATTTAAATGGGTTACTTCAGCTTCTCGTCTCTACGGATGTCGTGAATATGTTAGGAGAAAGTCCACAAACAATTAAGGAAAACACGGAAATTTTCCTTCAAGCAAGTAAAGCGATAGGTTTGAAAGTAAATCCCGAAAAGAGAAATGTATCGTGACCAGAATATTGCACAAAATGTAAATATAAAAATTGGAGATTGGACTCTCGCTTTGGGAGAGAAACAGAGGTTAAGGGTGTTTGAGAATAAGGTGAGTAAGAAAATATTTTTAGCTAAGAGGGATGACGTTATAGGAGGATGGAGAAAGTTACACAACGCAGAACTGCACGCATTTTATTATTTGCCTGACGTAATTAGGAACATTAAATCCAGACGTTTGAGATGGGTAGGGCACGTAGCACGTATGGGCGATTCCATAAATGCATATAGAGTGTTAGTTGGGAGACCGGAGGGAAAAAGCCTTTGGGGAGGCCGAGACGTATATGGGAGGATAATATTAAAATTGATTTGAGAGAGGTGGGACATGATGATAGAGACTGGGTTAATCTTGCACAGGATAGGGACCGATGGCGGGATTATGGAGAGGGGGGGGGTGGCGGCAATGAACCTGGAGGTTCCTTAAAAGCCATTTGTAAGTAAGTGTCATTGTATAAGGCAGAAACATGGACATTACGACGAAGTTAAGAGAAGCGACTTAAAGCTTTTGAAATGCTAATATGGAGAAGAATGGAGCGTGTGAAATGGACAGACAGAATAAGAAATGAAGCTGTGTTGGAAAGAGGTGGTGATGAAATCATGATGCTGAAACTGATAAATAAAAGAGAACGGAATTACTTTGATTGAGTCACTGGGCGAGAAGAGACAGCCTAGTGAAAGTTGCACTAGAGGGAATGATGGACCAGAGAAAAGTTCGAGGCAGAAGATACCAGGTGATATAGAACATTAAGATACATGGATCATATGTTGTGAATAAGAGGAAGGCAGGAAATAGGAACGATTGATAAATATGCTGAGTTTGTAGTAAAAGACCTGTCCTTACGCAGAGAACTATGAATGAAAAATATATTTAACGTTGAAGTCAATATACAGAGATTAATAAAGAATAATAAATATTATATAGTTAGTTAATTGTTTTAGATTTCAGTCTATAATTAATTTTTTAGAAATAAAATAATCATATAATTATAATGGAGGGAAATTATTGACATTAGGGAGGCACAGTGAATTGCTCGGAGAGAAATCTGACACGGTCAATCTGTCCACCATAAATCTCAGAAGAGCTGACATCGATGAATTTCCTGTCACGGTTGTTAAAAGCTTTCACATAAGGGATTCAGTTACGCATGGACATTAGCCGGATAGTCTTTCTAACCGACATTAAAGAACGAACGAATGTAATTAAAAATACTATGTACTGCAATTATAGTTGCCTCGGCCATTTGATCCCCTGGCGGCGTCAAAGGGATCGGAAAGTCTCTGCAATAATAAACTAATTAAATCTATGTTAACGTTCGGCATTCCTTTCATTATCTTCATTATTGATTTGACTTTTGAAAATACCGACGAGCGCTCTCCTATCGTGTCGCGCCAATCACCATGTTGTTGTTACAATCAGATTCTGTCACTCTTATTAGGTATAATTATACGGTTATATTGTTTAACAGTGAAGGAGACGCGACTGTTGTTATATGGGAAAAAAACCGATTCCCTTGTATCCGCAGGCTTTAATCATGAGAAAACTGGAATAATAATACAAAAGAAGTCACCTGGGGTTCAAATGAGCAAGGTATCATCACAGTCTAGTATTATACAGTCACGAAGCTAAATACGTAGTAAATATGCATCCATAGATAGTTGCTAACCAATAGGATCGCTACTATCGCGTCATTACAGCAAATGCGAAATAGTACATGCACAGTCTAGTGTTTCTAGTACCCTCATAAACTCAAACTTCGCGACTGTATATCTTAGACTGTGGTATCACTATGCCATTTTCTAATTCTGTGAAAGATATAAGGTAATTCGGTGAAAAATAAAATACAATGAGATTACAAATAAAATTTTAAAATAAAACACTGAGTTACAGTTATTACAAAATGTTGTAACACGTTGTAATTTTATGGGTAGTACAGTGCTACCCTGAATGTTATGAAAACAGTAAAGACAAAGACTGTTTACAAGGACAAGTGTAGGGTTACCTTTCAGAACAAAGTCATCTAGTTTCTTGATAACAACTACAACTACCACTACCACTACCACTACCACTACCACTACTGCTACTACCATCGCCACCAAAAACGACAAAAATATAATAATAATAATAATAATAATAATAATAATAATAATAATAATAATAATAATAAAAATAATAATATAATCAGATCTAGGAAGTTCGTCCCAAAGCAATAGATTACAGTTGATTACAGCGAGGAGTATAGATGTCATCTCCGCCTCGCCCTACTGCCGTTCGCTACAGATGATACACAGTATGTTCACAAATAACGCATAGTGGCATTCTGTGAATCTGTGTAGAGTCGTGAATAGTTTGAAGAATATTGTTAATTTATATTAATATTTTAGGTTCTGAACAAAGTGAGCTATTCTGTTATTATTGCATTATTTACGGAATGTGAATATTATGCATGATTCCAAAAAAGTAAACTCATCTGTTATTAAATAATTATGCAAACAGGAGTATGTAACAAGTTTATTTTTTTCCCCGATTATTCTTCGTTAAATGTTGACGTCTCACGCTGCTACGCATTCAGTTGCGTTACAGTCCAAGTTCAACATCGGAATTACGATACGAACTTACTAGCTGTCATTACAACAGAAACGAAATTCTTTTGAAAACAATTATGGGTTTAATATTATGTGCCACATACGAGATACACTATTACATTCACATAGTAGTTGTTCGCCTGATGATAGTAATAAATACTGTATCATATTTCAGATTTGCTCCAGTAACGTCTTGTGACATAGAACGAATATTTTCAGAATACAAGTATTGTTTTTTTTTTCTTTCCTGAACCTGAATGGAGTATTTCTTTTTATAAAATGAAAATGTTCATTGTTATTTGTTATAATGAGGCTAGAATCATAATTGTATACTTTGTATGTTATTTTTATAGGTATTGGTAGATTAATCTATATTGGGTGTTACGAACTTTATGATTACAAATTATTATTTTTTTTATTATTTTCTTGTTCTAAGGCTGTGGACGATTAGAGCACATGTTTAGTCACGATACGGCTGTACATGTTAGTCTTTCTGCTTCACTGACACCGAGTCTATTATTTTTCACTCGGTAGAGATATAGTCCAAGCTCACACAACTTAACAGTTTTGGTACCAACTTCCTAGCCCTAATAATAATAATAATAATAATAATAATAATAATAATAATAATAATAATAATAATAATAATAATTTATTTTTATTTATTTATTTATTGATATTTTTGTGCTGGACAACAGCCATTGGCCAATAAAAGTCCAGCACAGTGATAGAATTAATACATTAAAATGAACAACTATGGTACAAATTAAATAATTGATATAAAAACAAAATGAAGAACATAGATTACAATGATTAATTTACAAGAATTAATACTATAACAATTTTAGGGAAAGGAGTTGATTCCTACAAAAGTATTACCAATTTGTGTATAAGAATTATGCAAATAATATTAGCAAAGACATTGCCATATTCTAATACTCCTATACATTGAATGGATCGAAATCGCCTACATGTAAGTTGGCATTTTTAATACTTCTGGAGACCGACGAGGAAGATTTAGAATTTCTAATATAGAAGAGTTTGTGATGTCTCATGTCCTTCATAGGAATACGAAGGCTGACACTGTTTAAGGAAGGTTGACAATTAATGTCACCTTTAAGGACCTTACATAAGAATAAGTAATCGAGATCATGACGTCTAGCATACAAGCTTCGACATTTAAAGTGCTCGCATTTTTTTATCATAGTTATACCCGGAGTTATTAGGCAGAAAACTGTACGAACATAATGAAATAAATTTCCTTTGAATATTTTCCAGTTTTGCCGAATCAGTACTAGTAACAGAGTTCCAAACTACAGATGCATATTCGAGTTTCGATCTCACTAATGTATAGTATAGTATTAAAAGAGAGTCAGGTGTTGAAAAAGAATAAGTAATTGAGCGAATTATTCCTAACATTCTTATTGCATGGCTATAAATATAATCAATGTGGTTGTGAAAATATAATTTATTGTCAATTAATACACTGAGGTGTAGAGGTTTTCCTTGAAAATGATATTACGAAGTTTTGGGTTCATTAATCATCATCCCGTAATCAACTGACCAATTGGTAATTGAATTAATGTCATCCTAAAGAAATTTACTGTCAGCAATAATAATAATAATAATAATAATAATAATAATAATAATAATAATAATAATAATACTCGATCAGTTTTTAATGTTATTTTACGATGCTTTTCCAACTGCTATGGTTATACAGTATAACGTCTGAATGAGAAGAAGGTGATAATCCCAGCGAAATGAGTCAAGGGTCAGAGCCGAAAGTCACCCAGCATTTGCTCTTAAAGGGATTGAGGGAAATCCCCCCAAGAAAACCTCAACCAGGTAAATTGTCCCAAACATGATTTGAACCCGGGCACGCTCATTTCACGGTCGTGAACGCTATCATTTCACAGCGGTATACTGTTGGATCAAGACTAGATTAATATAATCACAAAAATTTTGAACTCCGAAGTTCACTATATATCACTGATCTCTTTCAATATTTAAATACAGACGAGCAGGTGATTTTCAAAACTATGCTTATCTGTCATAGATGATTTACACTCAAAATGAAAATCTTGTAACACGAGAAATTGAAGTGTTTAATGTATACATCTGAAGTCTGATTAGTGTAATATGTAGCTAATCGGCAATGTATGCAATGGAGGGGGAAAGGAACTGGTCACCCTACCGTATTATCTTCTGACCTAGTTGCCTCATAAGATGAGCCATTCTTTTGTGAGGTTCAGACCTGATTTCGGACAGTTGACTAAACAACAACAAACAATGAAAGAACATTTTTGTGGTGTAAAATTACAATGAGATAAATTGTTTCTAGATCTTTTATAAATATTCTCCTTAAATATATAAATTAAATTTATTTTAAATAATTTTTTTAAAAGAGACAATTTTGTAGCAAACCGGAGAAAAAGGTTAGTTTTGACAATAAACTCATCGAATTAGAATAGTATTGATTCAAAAAATTCAGTTTCAAATTATATTTATTAGTATGATGTTCTTCAGCTAGATGTACTTTCTTAATGAATTCTTTAAATGAAGCTCTCTTTGTCTCATATTTTAGAGGATCTATAATCATTCCTGTTTCCTTTAGGATAAAGTCAAATACTTATATATATCATGCGTAAGTTTCGGACAAGGTATCTTGATATCCCCAAAATAAGTCAAGAGTTTAGTACATACACTGTCTGTATTGGCCCTTGTTTAATTTTGATGTAGGTAGTGCTTGTTTTCTGATGTTTTACGGGAAATGTTTGGTACTTTTGCTCGAGATGTTCTTTGTGGAACGCTCTGAGAATTGTACTTTAGAATGCAACGATTTTGATCTACTTTGTTCGAATTTGCATGAAAAATAGTGATAGAAGCGTCGAATATGCAGCATCCAATAGAGTTCCACACTAGAATGTCTCTGGTTTATGTTCACACTGCGGTATTTTCGGCAGTGATTTCGAATAATGATTTACTTCTATATTCTTTGATAATGATAACATTTCAATCATTGACCGTTGGGAAGAAAAAAGACCAGATTTGCACAGTGTTACATGAACAAACTAGGCCCTATAACAAGTATAGGAAAAGGAGTCTTTGGTTACAAAATTACTTACATGGAAAACATTAGATCTGCTGTGTACAGGGATTTGGAAAGGGAGAGTTTTGCAGCAGCACTCATATTTCACAACAAAGATAATATGGTTTTGACAAATTTATTACAATTTCTAAATGCATGTGTACCAACACTAACATGGTCAGATGAAAACTAGATCTTACGAAAAAAGTGTTTAATGAAATGAACTTTCTTCTGGTGTAAAATTACAATGACATAAAAGAAAACACAAATAATACGAACTTATCATAAAGACGGTGAATCACTATTGAAGTAGGCTCCATATTTTTTTGCCTTCTATTGTAAAAATCGCTACAAGATTCATCTTGGAGAGAAGAAGAAAGATTGCGGTATGGATGGAAGTGTTTCAGTCCCCTGCGTTTCGATTTACCACAAAAAGAAAATTATTGTCTTACATAGTTTTAACTGGAAAACTTGAGTTCATTGGCGCAGAGAATCGAACACAGGGATGGTGAGGAATTATTGGTAATTGCTAAATGATTAAAGAAAGAGGGATTACTTCGAAGAGAACCACCCAACACTATTCTTGTCCGCCATTGATTCCTTTCAAACTCAGGTCACAACTTAGATATTTAGTGTTTTTCTCTCTAAGATCCATAATACCAGACCTCCCCGGAATAAGGATGTAATCAACAAAACTTTAATTCATGTTTCAGGAGAAAGGAAAATAATTTCAGGGGTATATTTCATTAGGCCTATACAGGGTGTTAAAAGTATCCAATATTTTAGTAGGTGATAGTATGCATCAAAACAAGAAGATAATGTCAAGTAAACATGGGTCCTACAACACATAGCCTACTCTCTGAGATCTGAACACTTGTTCTTAGGAGGTGTTCAATGTGACGTCCATTAATGGCAATGCATTTCTCTGCCCTACAATACAGCAGACTACCAGAAAATCATACCGTAGTTGATACCCTTGGCATGGAATAATGATACGTCGTAAGGAATACTGAAAACAAAAGTCTGCGGATATCAGGGGGTTCAGCAGAGATGGTATTGTGAATTTTCGTAATCAGAATGTGTGGGCTGATGAAAATCCCCATGTAGTTGAAGAAACAAGGCATCATCACCGATTCTCAATCAACGTATGGGCAGGCGTTCTTGGTGATAAATTAATAGGGCCATACGTGCTACCACAAAGACTTTCAGGACTTTGTTATTAACGTATTGCCTGCCTTTCTGGAGAATGTGCCATGTCAGCAGAGACTAAAAATATGGTTCATGTACGATGGCGCAACAGCACATTTTCTCCTAAATGTGCGTCAACACCTGACGCTGACATTTCAGGATCGCTGGATTGGTCGGGGAAGCCCCTCACCTTGGCCTGCCCGTTCCCCAAACCTAAATCCCCTAGACTTTTGGTTATGTGGATACATGAAGGAATCAGATCAATTTCAAAGAGTGTGTGATTTCTTACGCCGAAGGGCAGAGGAATGCATTGCAATGAATGGACGTCACATTGAGCACCTCCTATGAACAAGTGTTCAGATCTCAGAAAGTATGTATCGTAGGACCCATGTTTATTAGACATTATTTTTTTGTTTTGATGCATACTAGCACCTCCTAAAATATTGGATACTTCTTAACACCCTGTAATTACTATCATAACCATTTAACTGAACAGAAATTCAAGTTTATTCAGCCATTGAAAGCAAGAATTTATTGATATAAATAAAGGTTTAAAATTATTTTTTCCACCTACATCACATATTTCAATAACGTGATGTTACATTCTTTGATTTATTCGTAAAATCTTCGCAGTAGGCCTATGATGTTCTTCTAATCTTTACAATTTAACATTAGAAGTGTAGAGACAGCTTCTTAATTAGGCTTATAGTTATACAGACATGTTGAGGCTTATATTATTAATGTGTTGTCAAATTTGAGCGGTTTTAATATTAGATGAACGATAAGTTGATCTCATATATTAAGGAGCCTGATTCAAACCCGCCGACTTTAAATTGTAAATGTCATGTTGGAAGACGGGAAAGAATCCGATTTTACTCAGGCACAGTAATTTACTGCATAAATATTCCTTCATTAATCTCTGTCATAAGCTTATTGCTATAGACCCTTGAGGAAGTGTCCCACCTCGCTAGCCACCACTGTGACATGTCACCTTGCAAACAGCAGGCGCTTACTTAAACTGAAAACTGATTAAGAAGGGAAACAAAGTCGAAACTAATTCAGCGATGTTTGCTTTGACTTGTAAGAAAAATCTACAAAAATAAATGTACACTAAGCAAGGAAAAGAAAAGAATGGAACTGGTAAAAAATGCTAAAAGGAAGGTGAATAAAAAAGGCAAAAGGAAACAGAGCGGAGTATGAGAAATGCTATTTCCTCGTGCCGAGACACGCCATTGTGTAACATCTTTCATCTTTAAAGAATATTGCATACTGTTCTTCCTTTTGTACTACCCAGTATTTATGTGTGTATGTATTCCTCACGCTTCATTTCTCGTGTTCCAATATCTTATCCCGAAAAGCTGAAAAAGAGCAATATTAAAGAAATTTTGAATGGAAAGTTAAAAAAAGAATGTGACGTTGGAAGGGAGCGTGTGACTCATACGAGAATAGAAAATCGAAGAAGAGGAAAATTGTATATTGGATTCTGCCTTTAACCACAAGCCTTCATATGTTCAAGAGACTAAAGGGCTAGGCGACATATGTGATGAGTACACAACGGAACTTCAGGATCTAAAAAGTGGCATTTTAGGCGCCTAATATAGGCTCTTAAATTGCTCTAATTAGGATCTATAGACTGTATAATTGATAGTAATTACTTACAAAAGCGTGAAACTAATATACAGTTACTCTCTTGAATATTCGGCCACGTAGGTTTGTAACCATATCACTATTTATTCTGATTATCAATTAAAAATAAGAACAACAAAAAATATAAAGTCAACAATTTCTTTTCAAAATATCACTAAAAAAATTAATCAGTCTATTCTCCATTATAAATCATAAAAATAAATTCATAGCAAAAAATGTACAATTATCACAGTCACTTTAATATTCGGTAACTTCAACTTTTAACAAAACTCATCCTCCACAGAAACTCAACAAATAATATTTATTGATCTGTAGCATATCCTCTCCTTCTTAAAACCTCTCTCAAGCGTTGTGGTATATTATAAATGTATTTCTTAATGTTTTAAGTGGGTATTTTAGTCCATTTCGTATTTTTTCTCCTAATTCGTTTTTTTAAGGTGTTTTTCGTGTTCGTGATTTCAGCTCAGTCCAGAGATTTTATATGGGATTCAGGTCAGGGCTTTCGGGAGGGGTATCAATAACTTTGAGGCAATTATACAGAAGCACAGGATATGATATGTTTAGGGTCGTTATTCTGGTAAAATTTAAATGTGTCCCTTATGCCCAATTTATCTGCACTTCTGTGGAAATGTTGCTTCATTATACGAAGATAGTCTTCCTTCTTCATTATGCCTTCGATTTTGTCATCTTTCCAACTCCTGCTGCAGAGGTGCAACCTCAGATCATGATGCTACCTCCTCCATATTTCACAGTGGGCTGCAAATTCTTTATTTCATGTTCTTCGTTTGGTTTACCCATACATTTATCTTGCCAACTGAATAAAAACATTGTATTCTTCACCTGACATAATTAGGAACATTAAATCCAGACGTTTGGCATGTAGCACGTATGGGCGAATCCAGAAATGCATAGAGTGTTAGTTGGGAGACCGGAGAGAAAAAGACCTTTGGAGAGGCCGAGACGTAGATCGGAGGGTAATATTAAAATGCATTTGAGGGAGATGGGATATGATGATAGAGAATGGATTAATCTTGCACAGGATAGGGAGCGATGACGGGCTTATGTGAGGGCGGCAATGAACCTATGGGTTCCTTAAAAGCCATTTGTAAGTAAGTAAGTAAGTAGCCTATATTACCATATCTGTTTAGGGTAATATGTCAGTCCAATATTTGTTTTCGATACTTGTTGGTTTTACGTTAGATCATACTTTACAATCTCTGTAAAAACTATCAGCATTAGCCTATAGGAAGCAATATCATGTAAGTAAGTTTTTCATTTAGCCGAACATTAAATTTTTAATTTTGTTTTTCACAATAATTTCTTTCCTTGAACACCCTCTTCCTTGATTTACGATTTTGTTCAGGTTAATCACAGTATTCATCAGATGAGTTCGAATCCATTTATTGCTAGTTTGTACTCTTAACATACAAGAAATATCAATATATCGAAATATTAACCTTGTAAATAGCTATCTTGTCCTTCCCCAGACTGTTATTATGCATCATATGAAGCAGGTAATGAGCTGAACGGATTTGGTATCTTATTACAGAAAAATCGGCGGGAATTTGGTACTTATTGAAATGCTACATGCTTCATGCCCTGCCCATTTCAAATGTCGGAATTATTGTTCCTAATTATGTTAGGTGAAGAATACAATGCGTGCAGTTCTGCGTTGTGTAACTTTCTCTATTCACCTGTAACTTCATGCCTCTTAGCCCCAAATATTTTCCTGAACATCGTATTCTCGAACACCATTAACCTCTATTCCTCTTTGAAAGTGAGAGTTCAAATTTCATAACCATACAGAACAAGCGGTACTACAATTGTTTTATAAATTCTAACTTTCAGTTTTTTAAAGTAGACTGAAAGACAAAAGCTTTTTAGCCTAATAATAGCCTAGAAGGCATTTCCGATATTTCTTCTGCGTTAAATTTCCTCTCGAGTGTCATTTATATATTTTACTCTTACTCTAAATATTTGAATTTTGAACCTTTTCAAAGGATACATTTTCAGTTTATAGGTATATTTCCATTTCGTACTATTTTTCGGTCACCAGACAATAATAGTTTATACTTAGTTTTTCTTTTCGTGATTTACTTCCATACCTAATTCTATTTTTTTTCAAATAAATTCGCTTATGTCGTTAATAGTTTCATTATTATTATTATTATTATTATTATTATTATTATTATTATTATTATTATTATTATTATTATTGGTAATAGTGGTGATTATGGCAGTAGAATAAATACAACAACAAATTCTTATTTTAGAATGAACAAACAGTGTTACACATTGTCTATTGCTTAATATTAAGCGTTTAGTTTTTATGGTCATATTTTACTCAATGCCGTTAGTCAGGTTGCAAGCTCTCAAGTAAATGAAATAGGACTGCATATAAGCAGACAAATGTCCATTCTCCTTTTCCTTTTTGTACAGAATGTACAGTACTTCATATATAAAAGTCCACGTTTCATTCATCTTTCGAAGGGAAAATGATCTATGACTTTAGATATTTACTGTTTCTTTAATTCAATAATTGCAATCAATTAAATCAATGTTATATCCAGAAATTACGATTAAAACCTCTAGTCGGCGTAATACTCGTACATAAATGTCTCAATGTTGCATGTGACTCCAGACATTCATATTACAACTCCTCCAAGGAAGTAATACATTTTAGATTGAAAAACTGGAAAGATGACGTAGATGAGCTGTAATAATGTGGATGTGTGAATTACTAAACTTTTGTCTGGAATACGGTCCTCTTTCAGAGATTCATTTATTCATTCATTCATTCATTCATGTATTTATTTATTTATTTATTTATTTATTTATTTATTTATTTTGCAGTTTATCTCCTTATTTCTTATGGATACGTATACACCAGTCAAGTCAATTAATGCCCATACGCGCAAGCGCGCGCTTCAGAGCCCAGTGTGCCCGTAGCTCTCGTCGGAAGATAAGAAAAGAACATGCTAAACGAACGGGCTAGTTTTCTAATAGGGGTTAGTGGAAACCGTAACCCAGTGGTGTGCAATGCGAACTTAGCTTACATGGGAAAGATAATAGGCCTATAGTATACAGGATGATTCACGAGGATTTACCGTCCTTTACGGAGCTTATTTCTGAAGGTCATTTTGAGCAAAAAATGTCATATAAACATAGTTCCTATTCTCAATATTTTCAGAATTACACTAATTTAAAATTGTTTGTAAAATACGTTTTTTCTTTAGTTATAAGGTAAAAGAATAATACAAACAGAGAATGTACCACTCAGAAGTATCATTTCTTTAATTGACAAGTATTATGAACCTAAAAATGTGCTGTGAACTCCTTTGGTGCTTCGTACAGATATCTTTTTCTAGTTTTTAACTAGAAAATTACATTATTCTTACGCACTTATCACAACAATTATTACAAATCACACCACTTCCACCGACTTAATTATTTTCAGTTCAATTTTACATCCTAATTTACAGTCTTGGAGAGTTTACAAACACTTTAAAAAATGTCGCCGTCCGTTTGAGTACATTTGGCCGTACACTTGGGAACGGCACTCGTCGTTCTACGTAACTACATACGGATGGCTGCTGACATCAACAATACATTTGAAGCGTCCAATTCCAAAACTGTCTAAATCTATTTTTTAAAAAATGGCGGTTTCGTCATCTACCTAAATGTCTCTAGCAATTTTCTAATGAATGTTGTGCCTAAATTCCCTCTTTCCTTCCATAAATAGGCTTCAAATATGACGAACACTGCAAACAATTAGGAAAAAAGTTTTCAGTTTTTGGCGTTTCCTGAAAATTGTTAAGAATGGGTGTAGACAGTTTTGGAATTGGAGGCTTCATATATATTTAAATAAATTACATTTTCATCAAATGAAATATATTTCATGCCATCAATTTTTTTGCCATAGTGGACGAAATAGTCAGTGGACGAAAACATGATAGATGAATCATGACAAATGGACTAAATGGTCAGTGGACAAAACTTAATGGACGAATCATAAAATGGACAAATGTGTCAGTGGACAAAAGAAAAAGTGGACGAAACATAGTGGACCAAAGGCCCTACAACGGATTGAAGGAATACAGTTCTATTTCGATATTTCATTTTCGCGAATCATATAACATTGTCAACTTATTATAAGGTAGTGGTGGATTTCTAATTTAATCATCATGCTATTAATATTATTACGAACTATGTAATATTTTGTACCTGTGAAAACTTACAAATTTCTTCGTGCCATTTTCATACATTACAATTCTACTGCTATTAATGCAAATTCCAAAGTTACAACATCGAACTGTGTACTTCAGCAATCTTTTTTTAAATATACTGTAAGTACCTCACTAAACCATGTAATCATTTTGCTTCATGAAATGTATTGTCTTACAGTTTGTGGGTTCACACGTTGAACTTCCCGAAGTTCAAGTTTAACTGAATCGCCAGTAATATTACTGCTTTCACTTTGTATGCTAATTCCTTTTGGAGGTTTGGTGCAGGCAAACGTTCATTGAGAGCGCCTGACCTGATTATTGCTGATGCTACATTGGGATATAATCACTTTATTTGTGTTTTACTAGCCACAAACCACGCTTCGACATACAAATAAAGTAATAGTCATTCATACGAATTGATGATTCTCGCCAATTTACAAGTTTTGCAACAAACTGTGGAATCCATTCCTCAACCCGATTACGAATTTTATAAAGCACAGTATGAGATTTTAATAATAATAAGCCACGTTTTCGTCATAAAAAATTAACAATCATTCACATTATTTAACGGTTCTCATTAAGGGGTTAGATATAGCTTACAGCAGTAAAATTTTGGAAATATTCAACATTTTTTTCCTCCATTATATCTTTTACAATAATGAAAATTAATACGTGTAAAACACTGTCCTTCTGCTATAAAAAAATACTTTCACGATTTAAAAACATTTTTTTTTTCTAAATTCAAAATGGTGGCATTTCACTGTGCAGTAATGAAGCGTTTCCCTCATAACTCAAAAACTATATAACTTTCTGTGATGATATTTTTGTGTGTATTTATGCATGTCATATCTACAATGTGATGCAAAATCGTTTCTCTGGCTTTGATAGATAGTCTGATAAAAACTAAATTCATTTAAAAAAATGGTAAAATATCAGTATTTTCTTCTAACACAAAATAAAAAAAAAAACATTATTTATTAAAGAATGTAGTTGATAGAGCATGATATTGTAAACATGAGTTGCATCAATAAAATAAAATAGAATATGAAATAGTTAAAATTGTATGAGTTATGAGGGATACGCTTCATCACTGCACAGTGAACTGCCACAATTTTGAATTTTGAAAAAATACATAAAATGTTTCTTTTTTCGTAAATATATTTTTTTAATATAGCAGAAGTACAGTGTTTGACACATACGAAGTTTCATTATTGTACAAAATACAGTAATGGAGGATAAAATGTTGAATATTTCCAAATTTTTACTGCTGTAAGCTGTACCTAACCCCTTAAACTACAGATTGTGAATCTAACTTTAATGTGAATGTTCGCAGCACTGTATTCTGCCTCTTTTATCAATGATAAGCATAAAAGTGATTTTCATTTAAATTAAACGACTGAAATTAATTACATGAATAACACTACAAACTTCAAGAAACCTTGTTTTAAGAAGCATTTTAACAAAGTTTTCCGATTCCAAACTACTCAGTGTGTTCAATGAAACGTTATTGTTGAGTTGTTTCGAAGGTGGAAACTTCTGTTCTTCCCGTAATAAAGTGACTGTGAAAGCAAGTTTACCTATATATTTAGGATATTAGACCTATGCATTTAACTAATTATCAGTAATTGGTTTAATTCTCCTTATATAAAAAACCTATTCAAATCATTTCCTGCACCGAGAATCCAACCACACAAGGTGAACAGTAAGTAACGTCATTAATTTCAGGTGTTATTCTTTGAGATAGGCTATTTCCAACTAAATAGTTTAATACATTTTTTTTTTTTTTTTGTTTTTGCTTCAATGTCGAGATAAAAATTGTTTCATAGTGTGTTTTGGGAAAGCCATTGATTGAATTCCCAATATGCTCAGTCAATTTAAAAAAGCAGTATACTTTTAAGTCAAATATTTAGGATTTATTATAGATGAGCATTTGCGTTGGGGTAAACAAATTGATTTTATGTGTACAAGTATAAGAAAGACAATTTATAAATTCATAATACTTCGAAATTTTATCGCAAAGGACGTAATTGAGAATAATATTTTTAGCTTTAGTACAATTATTAATACAATATGGTATAATAAACTGAGGTGGATTAGCATCATCTGCACCTAATCCATTAATTTCATTGCACAAAAATTAACAAAAATTTGTCTAACCAAAAATATTTATTTCCCAACAAATTTAATTGATACAGATTTTAAAGTATTAATTATTGAAGAAATTTATAAATACAGTTTACTAACTACTACCACAGAAACCAAATAAAACATAAATCTAATCGACATGAATATCGTACTCGAAGACAAAACTATACTTTCCAATTAATTGAGCCTAAATGTCATACACGTGCAGCTCTTAAACTTGGTGCTAGTTTCGGCCCAAAACTTTATAATAAAATTTTCCAAATTTGAAATATTTTAAAATTGAACCTCTTGAAAAGGATATTTATACAATTATTCACGATATATAATATTAACAAATGTTTGTATTCTTTACCTTTTATTCTGTCGGCTATATTCATGTTTTTATTGAATATCACTGGCTTCTGTCTGTCAATTTATATTAAATGTTTTTTTTCCTCTCTTTTTCTCTTTCTTCTTTTTTTTTCTCTTGTGTGTTATTTATTGGTTTGAATTAAGTTAATTACTGTACTTAGTAAACTGTCTTTGTAAGTTTTATGTTATATTATTGGCTAAGACAACACTGTACACCAGTTTGGCTCTTACGGTAGTGGCTAGAACTTTTTGTTTTATAATTTTAATTTGTACCCACTAACTAGCTAGCCTGTTAAATAAATTAAAAATTAAATAAATAAATAAATGGATGGAAGAATTTTACATTTGTCCTTTAAATATGCAGACTTTTGACACGAACAAATATAACATTGTAAAATTCCTTTGAAGGACGAAGAGTTACATATATTCGGATCAAATGTTTGCTCATTTAAAGGACAAAACTGAAATTACTTCATCATTTACTATTACAATACATCGTTCTCTTAATTTGACTGAGCACATTGGGAATTAAGTCTATGGCTTTCCGAAAATACGCAATAATATGTTTCATACAAAAAAAAATCTCTAAAAGGAAGCAAAAACGGTAAAAATTGTATTAAACACTTTTCTTTCAAACAACTCAAAGGGTAACCTCTGAAATTAATGACAATACTTACGGTTCAAACTGCAAAATAAAATCTGAAACAGAATAGTTTCTAATATATCCAGAATATACACCGTGTCCCGCTTAGAGGGATCGAGAAATAGGTGCTAATTTAAAGCATAAATAATGGTTTTATAACATAACTTTTGTACAACTTGATGTAGAAACTCTCAGAGTTTTGAAGAATGGTCAGTGCAACTCGATGTGTGCGCCTAGAACTACCCTGAAGACATCCAAAAATACTCAACCTTCTGCCAAGTGTTCCACAACATTTGTGGGCTGATTAGAGCAGCTGCATTTATAATGCGTTGTCTCAGTTTTTCCAAAGTGTCAACTGTACCACGTTGGTACACAACATTCGTCATAAAGCCCCAGAAAAAGGTCAATGGGCGTCAAGTCGGCTAACCTAGGTGGCCTGGCAAGGGATCTCCTTTTCCGATCAACCTATTGTCAAAGTTTGCATTCAAGAAGCCACGCACTGCTCCATAGTAATGAGGTGGAGCCCCATGTTGCTGAAAAACCGATCCTGGTGGAGTTTCTCAACAACAAATGTTCAGTCCACACCTGTGGAGTAACGGTTAGCGCGTCTCGCCGCGAAACCGGGTGGCCCGGATTCGATTCCCGGTCGGGGCCAGTCACCTGGTTGAGGTTTTTCCGAGGTTTTCCCTCAACCCAATATGACAATATGAGTAAAAGCTGGGTAACTTTCGGTGCTGGACCCCGGACTCATTATCACCTTCATCTCATGCAGACGTCAAATAACCTAAGATGTTGATAAAGCGTCGTAAAATAACCTACTAAAAACAACAAAACTTCTGCACATGTCCAGATACAAATTCCCTTTGATTGTCGCCTCGATGAAGGAGAATGGTCCAGTGACGGAATGTTCTACTGAATGGCGCCAGGCTTGTTTCCACGATAAACGTTAGTGCTCATCCCATAAACATGGAACTGTTTTTAAATCATTGGTGCATAAACTTGGACAGTTTCTGCATCGTGTCAGATGTAAATCACAACAATATCTTTATTTGATTTTAAATGGTGAGCATTTATTTCTCGATCCCTCTAAGCCGGACATGGTGTATATATGCATAAAGTTGGGCTATAACAGCTTTTATTTTGCCGAAGGTAAAAATCATGTTGCTTAGTGTAAATAAACTTTGCAATCAGTTTCCATTGAGATATAGAATTAGAAAAAAATATAACTAACAGTTAAAGTCATTTCTTAAACACCCTACACGAGATGCAGCTTTCAGTCAGAAACAAACAAAACTCGCATCATTCATCTATAAAAGATCGATACTGAGGTATAAAGTTTTGCTCGTGACTGAGATATTAAAGAGATTCTTGTGCTGAAGTTCTGCGTTCTTTCCCTCTTCCTCTCTTAATATATACGTAGTCTATATAATTTAAAGTTATCGCATTATCATCAACGTCATTATCATCAATCACGGAACAGACACAATGGTGCAGAGAAGTTTCTGATAGCACACAGACAGACAAAGTGAAGCAATACATAACCCCGCTTGCGAAGTGCATACTTTTCCTTATACCATGTATTAAACAAACTTATCCTTCTTATTTTGTGGGAAAGTTCAACTTCACTAAAATGACGGTACTTAAAATAGAACAAAGTTGTTTATGTAACAGGCACAGAGAGAGATAGACGGAATGTCTATATAAATCTCGTGGCTTTCTGGAATTTTCGTACTTTCACTATTACAAATTTGATGATATCATAAACAGACAAAATACAATTCAAATGAATGACTTCTGTAATTTTCTTACTTATTTTATGTCCTCGGTATATTAAATTTAGCAATGACGTCTTTCACTGAAGGAAGTTAGAAGTTGTTTTGCAAGACACCGATATTGATATTTGAACATAATATTTTGAACGATTCTTTTGAGATATTCATTCCATACTACAGTAAGGTCCGGAAGTCTTGTCACCCCACCTTGTTTGTATGTTGATGTGCATCCATTTTGAACATGTCATAGCAGATGTGTGACAATAGTAAATACTTTACTTCCAGCTTGTTTGGTGATCCAGAACATCAGTATGGGACCATCATTCCCCGATTGCCTCTCTAACAGCTTGCTTCAAATCTTCAATTGTCTGGTATCGATGTTTCGAGACATGCTGCTTAATTGTTCCTCACATGGAAATCACATCGCCTTTGCTGCGGAAAATTTCACACAGGGCATGGCGCCCATCATTTTGTGCTACGACAATGATGGAGCCCATACTGATGTCCTGGATCACTAAACAAGCTGGAACGTAAAGTATCAACCATTGTCACACATCTGCTATGAATGCACATCAACATAGAAACAAGGGAGGGGGGACAACACTTTCGGACCTCACTGTACACCAGTAGTTTCTGTAGTCTAAAACGGATGTTGTGCAACACATTACAATAACAACTGAAATCCTAACGCCCTGTAATGTGTTTTGTAGTTGAAAAACATGTCCTCGAATAGCCTCTGGAACTCACAATGGTTTGATATAGTAACAGTTTAATAAAAAATTCAAGATTAAAATAATTCATACATAAGTTTAATTTAACAAAGATTTTAAAGAAATCTCTTCTGACGCACTAATACCAAGGAATCACATTTTCTACGAAGTAAATCACAATGTAGATTTGCTTTCCTTGTTAATAAAGTTACAATATTTTAACTTCACTTTTATATTATGGCATGAAGACACATCAATTGCAATAAATTAAAAACGAACTCCAATTTAGTCTTAACGATGCTCTGTACTTATTTTCCATAAAAGTTAATTAATATTTACTTCATAGTGTCGTTACGCCTCAAAAAACCACTATGCGACGCTTTGCTTAAAAATGAGTTTTGTGGTGCAAAAAGAAAGCTCTTGGGAATCGTCCGTTATAATCTGGTACGTGAATACTCACTATTTCCGCTTTTATAATGCAACGTAAAAACCACTTTCACTAACCGCTTTGGGAATTTGTAATGTTTTCTTGCTCCTTTTGAAAATTAGCTCGTTTGAGATTACAGATAGGCCTACAGTTTTGTAGTAGTAATAATAATAATAATAATAATAATAATAATAATAATAATAATAATAATAATAATATTAAAAATAATAATAATTTTTATATTATCTGCCTGCCTGTCTGTCTATCTGTTCTACCTATTTATTTATTTATTTATTTATTTATTTATTTATTTATTTATTTAATCTTGTGGATATAAGGCCATCGGACCTTCTCTTCCACAGTACCAGGAATATGTACACATACAACATTTTTGGACAGTAGAGAAGAAACTAATTGGTAACATTAAATTAGACAAAAACATAGAAACAAAACTAGAACATTAAAAATTACAATAATACAAAAAGAAAAATAATAACACAAAAACATAAAAGATGTTAAATCTGTATACAATTAAACAAAGCCTAAGAACTATATTAATATTATTAATGTAAATAACTATACGAGAAAGGGCAACTAATAATGTAAAGAAGAAATATAATTAGGCCTCTAAACAATTACACAAAGGCTGTAATCAACACATCTTCTAACGTGTTAATAACACATTTCATTAGACAAAGAAAACGTTTCTAACATAATTTTGAATTTCGATAGCGTTTGGAAATCCCTGATGACACCAAGGACAATTCCTGATGTCACCAGGATTCGTAACAGAAGAAAATAATTTAACGCGGTTAGTTTATATTTTGTAAATCTATATATTTAATTTGAACTTGGCACGAAAATTTTGACAAAATCTATAACACCTAACAGCTTATGTGATGTCCTACTCGAAAGGCTTGCAGGTCGATACGTCCACAGCAGTATGTCCATCAGACAATTTGTCCACTAATGCACGTCCACAGCTATTTTGCCCAAGGAAATTAATCCAGCAAACATTTCGTCCAACAAAGAATTTGTCCATTAATATTTCGGTCAAGAATTATTGTGACCGTAATTTTTTCCCCAATTTTTCTTTGTCCACTAGTTTCTGTGCCAACTAAATATTTTGTCCTAGAATATTTTGTTCATTTTTGGTAACCAGTACTTCTAAAATGCAATTTAAAAAAGAAGGAATGCTATGGAAATGTATTAGTTATTTTGTAGCATAATAATGTTCATTTCTATGGAAATATGTAGGCATAATTCATTGGTTCAGTATTAAATTTTGAAGTGAAAACATTTAAATTGGTTTATATGATGACAACCGTAAGAGGGCGGGACATGCTAGTCCACAACAATTTATTAAACTTACCACTTTCATTCACATTATTATTATTATTATTATTATTATTATTATTATTATTATTATTATTATTATTATTAAGTAATGGTAGTGGTATAGTAGTAATAGTGTATTAGTTTTAAACCATTTATGCAATTGGACAATCAGGAATATTGGACACAGTGTACTGGACGAGACAATAAAATGGACAACTTAATAAAGTAAACAAAGATAAATGTAGGACATAATAAAATGTGGACCAAACGTTTAGAAAACGAAATAGCACAATGGACATTTAAACTGTGGACGAAATAATAGTGGACATAAAACATCAGAGGACGAAAAAATATAGTGGACAGACTATCAAAGGGACGTACGAAACAGTGGACGAAATATCCGCGGACATAGCGTCTGGGAACCCTCAAAAGCTGTTAATATCTTGATTGTGGGAAGAATACAACTTTGTTAAAATTTGGATGATAAATAATTTAAAGCAAAAAAGAAAAACTTGATGGCAATCGCTAGTATCTTACACTACAGTTGACCACTTTCTGCGTTCGTTTGTTTCGGAAGCTGTAAGTCTGAGATTGTTTCTTTCTTTGGTTTGTTCCATGATAGACATTCGATATTGTTTCCTTCGTTTGACAGGAAATTGTAAATGAAGTGCTTTGCTTGTAAATTTTAATATTGGAATATTATATTTTGTGTTTCCCATTGTGTTACAAAGTTACCTTTTCATGACGAGTGCCAAGACCAATCAAGGAAATGCAGTAGGACTTAAGAGGAAAGTTAGTGATTCGATATGAAGATGTGTGTCTATAAATTGCATTGGTACCATGAAAAATGCATTAAGACACGAAATTATAAATGAAGTCTGTAATACATTATGATTTAAGTCCAATGAATGTTATACCTAGTCTTTGTTAAGCATTTAATTTTAAATAGAGATCGTGAATGTGCGTTTTCAATCATACTGCCACAACGGTTTAGTGCCCTTTCCTCAACCGCCTGTAAATAACGAAATGTTAAAGATTTCACATTGAAAATGATAACAATTTTATTTGTAACACAAGGGAATACAATACTGCAATGTTTCATATTTTCTAAGTTGAACATAAATTCCAGGAGTAGGGCCATATTGTTTCAAATACAAGTCGTCGTCATCATCATCATCATCATCATCATCAACATCATCAGCATCATCGGAGGTATTAGGCCTAGTGGCTTGTTACGGTCTCCATCCATCTTTTCAGGAGGCGTCCCTAAGATCGTCTTCTTTGTGGTATATAGCGGATAATTTGTCTTGGGAATCTGGAACGGTCCATCCTATTGACATGGTTAAGCCATTTTTGTCTATAGTGGTTGAGATGTTCATAAATATGGTCATTTTCAATTCTTTTGTAATTAGTTCATTCCTTTTGTGGTCAAGCAAGCTGTAGCCGGCAGTCCTCCTTAGAAATCTCATTTCCGCAGTTGTTAGGCGTTGAACAACTGAGTTTCGGACAGTCCAGGTCTCATTACCACAAATACAAGTTAAAATTTAGTGATATACGATTTATGACCATATGAAAAAGAAACATAAAAACTGAAAATAAACATTTAACTAAAAGAGTAAAGTTTAATTAAAACAATGAGGCAATCCCCTTGTCCCTAAGTAAACCCCCTCCGTGCGTCGCCAGCCGGAGATCGAGGAATACTACGGAATGATAACACAATGGAGAAATGGCGACGGAATGATGTAATTGCCTAATATAGGGAAAAACGTGAGAACCCTGAGAAAAACCCCAACTGCGACCTTGTCCGCCACAAGTATCACTATGAATTATTCAATGAAAAATTCCAAACCTAACCGGGAGTCGAACCCGGGTAGCCTGCGTAACAGACTGGAGATCTGACCTCTCAGGTATCGCAAGGATTGCATTAGATTTGGTTAATGATGAGAAAACATGGCACAACTGGGTAACAGAAATGGTTTTATTTCAAATACCAAAACAATTACAGCATGTCTTTGCGTATGTATGCAGCTTTCATCACTCGTTCTCAATCTTAAAATTATTGAACTGTTTACACCAGCCGCGACGAAAATGCGACTCACGAGCACATTGTGGCTCGCAGTGCTTTTCTCTCGCTTCCTACCTACAACCCCCACCCTCTTACTCACTGGAGTCAAACTCCGTTCTATTTGTATTTGTCTCGGACCTGCGAGTGGCGTATCGTCGCAATATCTCTCTCGATACCATGTACCTCTATAAAAAAAACGAAAGTTTCAAGTAGGATGGGAGGATCATTCTTTTGCTTACGATATGATGAAAATATTAAATGTATGATTTGTTCACAAATATTACTAGGAAAACGGTTGTATAACATAAAACGGCATTATAAGTTACTACATGTTACTGATGAAACATTAAAAGGTTAAGTGTTATTATTATTATTATTATTATTATTATTATTATTATTATTATTATTATCATTATCATTATCATCTCTGTACGTCGATTCTTTTACAGCAGATGTACGAATAATGCGGTTAGATTTTCAATTTAAACTCACAGATTTACAATGTGACGTTAAATGAAAGCTAGATGTAAGCACTTGACAGATATTGAACTTCTCAAATCTTTGGAAAAAAATTAATATTTGAAGCTTCGTTCTTTCGCTTGCTCTGTTGAAGCCATGTTCGCTGTAACTTACGTTTGTGAAAAATTATTTTCAACAATGAAAATAGTAAAAATCAAATTTAGATCACGACTGACAGACAAATACCTTCGTGATCAACTACGATTGGCAGTAAGTGACATAATTCCTGATTTTGAAACTTTGTCGCAGAGACATTCTGAGGACAGTTAATTTTAGGTTGTGATAATGTGTCCTATGTTTTCTTGTTCATTCCTTTCTTCGTTACACGTCCTAAACATTAACTTCCCCTTCGGTTGTCCGCCTCCCTCCATAGGTGCTATGCACGTTGCAGCTTACACAGTGGCTCGGCGCACCATGGCCTTTCCGCCACGGCTGGTTTACACCATATTTAACTGAAGGCTTGTTACAAAGTAATGACAACTCATGTGCAGAGCATTCAGTGATATACAGTAGATACTATTTTAAAGGCTTTAAAGTTTATCATGCCCGAAGCTCGATTTACCAGCTCATCATAATCCTCTGTCTGTATCTTCTAATCCACCAGTCACATCCAGTCAGAACTTCCAAATCAGGAGAGAGCAGATGTACGCAATGTTTATTTCGGAACAAAAAATGTGTTAGTAAATAAAATTTCTGGTTCGTACAGCCATAACATTTTTTTTCTTAGAAACCCAAGGTGGAAATGTAAAAACATTTGTATATTCCTGTCATATGAAGTTGGGAGATTTGTTTTTAACTGCTGTATGGACTGGCATCGGGACACTATTCACAGAAATAACACTATCTTCTATAAAAGCCAAAACTTCCGAAGTTGATATCTTGCGCAAAGGTTCTGTTATTATTTTAGATGAAGCATCTATGATTCCTACTGTAGCTGTCAATTGTATTGACAATTTATTGGGAAACTTCGTGGCGTGCGGCTAGGAAATGGAAAGAAAAGTGATCATATTTGGAAGAGAGTTCATACAAGTTTTATCTGTGGTACCCAGGGAAGGGAAAGTTAAAATAAGTGGGTCTTCCATACAAGCAACTAAGAAATGGCGAAATATCAAGATTTTTCATCTAAAAATCAACATGAGAACAAACCATCAGCGAGTGAATTTGTATCCTGGTTCTTAGACTTAGGCAATAACGAAGTTGCAAGTGAATTATAAAACGATTTGATAACAATTCCTAAAAATTTCATAAGCAATGACTCCCTTATACAGGAACATCATTTTATTTTTACTTAAATTTTTATTGTACCTGACTTCCTGAATGTACTTCACTCCTACCCCTTCTACTAGAAACCTCAGCCGTCCTCCAAACAGAACCAAGGCCGCATATGCAGTCAAAGTCGTCTTACGGTCATAGTAAACAGTACTGAGTAAGTGAGTATAGTACGTTTCAGAAATATGGTCGTATTTTCCAGTGAAGAAAGAGCATTCATTATTGAATCATATTTTCGCACAGGTACTGTGCATCCATTTAGTTACGTCGCATCCCGATTTCCCCCACCCGCTTCTGCTGTAAAGGCTAGTAGCTGGGCTGTCTTAGCACTTTTATGAAAACAGTTGTTGTTAGGAATTGGACATTACGTAATAATAATTTAAATAAATGGACCTCTTTAACTAACGGTCACGTGATTTCCCACATTCTACGACATTGCGACATAATTACTTGGACGTACGGTAGATAGCATGTCTGAGTAAATTTATCTGTGCAGATCGGCAGAAGAGAAGATTGAATTTACAGTACGTACAATACTGTGTTATAGAGTAGGAATAAGGTAGAATTATTTCAGCGCGTGCAGAATTGTGACTACTCATGTCGCCTGATTTGAGTGGTTTGCACAATTTCTTTTGGGGTTACTGTGAAACAGTTGTTTGCTAAACATCCAGCAACAACAGCAAAGTTTAAGAATTACATTCAAGAAACAATATATTGAATTTCAGAAGATGAGCTTAAAAACGTTTTCGATAATATGCACAAAAGAACTGAAGCTTGTATCGAAATGAACGGACAGCATTTTCAACAATTCATTAAAATATCCATATTTTGATTATATTTCAATTTAAATGCACTCTCAATATTGTATGCTAAATGTGCTGTAGACAGTATACTATACTCTACATTAAAAATACGTCGTCCTGGGTACTTCAGTTAATTAGTAACGAAAATAAATCAAACTCAAAATCGTAATAGTTCCTAGTTACGTAAATGGATGCACTACTTTTCTTCCCTCCTGTACCTATTAAAGTGATTTATTTCCGTTTTGCAGTAGTGTCATCAAACTCCGGTCGTGGAAGGGGCTAACAAACAGTGTTTCGAGTTCTTTGTCGTTAATCCTAAGGTATAGCCAGGTTAATATTGGAAATATTAGTAAAATTAAAATGATGTCCCGGTAGAATATGCTTTTGAAACTAACATAGATATTGTTACAAGACAATAAATTGCATGCCTATTCAATGATGAAACGAAAACAAGTAAAGAAGTTCTGCAGGTGATTCCAAGGAATACTACGACACCGACACTTTACAAAATGATGACAGCTCAACAAATTATACGAGGGTTGGAGCATTAATAATGGAAGCATTTCTTTTTTTTAATGTGGGCGGGGTTCGAAAATTTTAAATGAGCAAATGAAAGGGCAGAATATGTGTACTAGTAGAGTAGAGTAGCGCAGGACAGGGATCAAATGTCCATAAACGACACAGCATTATGCTAGTTGAAAGGACAGTATGTGTACTAATGAAGTAGGATAGGGTAAGGTAGCGATCTAATATCCTTAAACGACACAGCATCATGTTTATATGGTAGTTGGAATAGCATTGCAGCACATATACTCATCCAAAAAACTCATTCAGTCACATACATTTTGCACGGCGGTCGACTCACAACTACATTATTCATTACGCGTAATATTGCTCTCTGTGCGATAACCATATCACACTGTCACCGCCGTAGCGATGCGACCACATACTCGCACTATGGATGCACGGTACGGCGCTTAACTCACAACTGAAATCACATTGCTCCAGTGTTGCCAACACATAAATTGAATTCCTGTCAGTCTAACATCTGGAAATCCGTCAGAATTCGTCCAAATTAAAAAGAAATAATACCCACTGAATATATCTATATACAAATAAAAGCAATTATTAACGCAACTTCCTCACCAGTCTTGATTATAATAATGATGATGATGATGATGATGATGATGATGATGATGATGATAATAATAATAATAATAACTAATCCACATCATCTGCCTCTAGTTCTGCAGTGCTTTGTGGGTCTACGCTCCCCCAAAAACTGAAAAATTAACAATGACTACAGCTAAAAAAGCCAAAGACAAGGTAATTCGTATTTTCCGCCAGAAAGTCCGTCACGCATCACAGCCATTCTTTCCCCGTCCGCTACATTGAAATTCCGTCACTTTTTGACGGAATTTCCGTCCAGTTGGCAACACTGAATGCTCTCTTTTCATTCATTCATTCATTTATTTTATTCCATAGATCTTACATGAGCAATGAAGCTTTAAGATGTGGAACATGTCAACATTTTACAATATTACAATTACAATTTTTACAAATTTTTATAGTTTTACAATTTAGTAATTTTCTACAATTTTTACAATGTTGTACAATTTTTTTTTTTTTTTTTTTTTTTTTTTTTTTTTTTTTTTTTTTTTTGGCGAGATGTAGTGAGATGAAATGAGGTCCGAGGATTCGCCAAAATATTACCCGACATTTGCCTTTTCGGTGGGGGAAACCTCGGAAAAACCCAACCAGGTAATCAAATCAAAGGGGGTAATCAATCAAAGGTGTTGATGCCAAGGACTCGCCATAGACCATCCGGCTTCAGTCCCACGGCTGTGGAAAACCTCGGAAGAAACCAAAGTCCAAAGGGGGATCCAACCCAAGCCCGAACGCAGCTCCGGAACAGCAGCCCAGCGAGTCTGCCGACTGAGCTACATCGATGGCTCTACTAAAAGTATACAATACATAGCCAATCAGATTATTAAATTTACAAACGCAAACGATCATTCATAAGTTGAGCTATATTATAATACAAAACAATTTAATTAAATTTAAGGTATAAACAATTCAACCAGTTGTGATATACAGAAATTGATAATACATATCATGCAAACTACTTCAAATTACAAACACAAACAATTTATCAGTAGAGCTATATAGATTACTATTCAATTTAAAGCATATACAATTCATCGGCCAAAACTATACAAATATATACAATACAAAGTAGCATACTTTCATTAAGCTATACAAATTTGTGCAATTAATATCAAGTAGATTAATTCAATTTATAATCATAAACAATTCATCAGTTGAGCTATACATATTACCATTCAATTTACAGTAGGTCTATATACAATTCATCAGTAGAGCTACACAGACTAGTAATCATTTTAAGAACATATACAATATATCTGTGCTATAACTATACATCATACTGCCATCTAGTGATGCCACCACATACTATGGATGTCATACGACACACGACATCTCGTTATACCATCTCGTAACTTTGAAAAAAAAAATGCCATGACTTATGCACCACTCTCGTATATCAATAAGATACTTGAGTTCTGTTACAACATCGGGTATGCCTCCTCATAATATACTGCTCTTAAAAGTGGTGTGATTACCATGCTTATTCGCAATATGAATATGAGTTTTGTACTAGTAAATGGAGTGCGAATGGTTGTAAGAGATATGCTTGAAAACACATTTAAAATAGAAATATACTTACAGGGGTAGCTACAGGTCAGATACATTTTTCTAACCTCATTAGACTTTGTAATGTTAACTAACACCCGCCCTTCTCATGTAAAAGATGCCAATTTCCTGTACATCTTGCCTTTGGAATAACAATAAACAAAGCAAAGGGAAAAGCACTTCATAAACAGGAAATTTATTTATCTCTATATGTTTCCAGCCACGCGCAGTTATATGTTACATTCAGGACTGTGAAAACATGAACGCATGTAAAAATAAAAATCATTCCTAAATCACATCAGAGACAGTTTGACAATCATGATGAATATTATACAAAAAGTATTAAAAGTTAAGTACACAGCAAAATTGATAGTTGAACTCGTGTTAAACATTAATTTACATGTATATAAGTAGATATTAGTGTCGTGTAATGTTCTATTATTATTATTACTATTATTATTATTATTATTATTATTATTATTATTATTATTATTATTATTATTATTATTATTAGCTCTCTTATATTTATCCAAAACTTTGTACAGATACTGTCTCATAAGTCTTAATGTCGATTTTCGAGCAAAATGATTTTTGTTGGAGTGTTGTGACAAGAAATTAATCTAATCTTCAAAATAGAGACCGTTAGATTCGATGGTATTCAATCACCTTTCGTCGGGGTTCGTTATCCCGCGACGGTACCAGTTTCCGGTTTTTGATGTGAAGAATACGATAGCCTCTTCAACGTCTTTCAAGTTTTGCAAAATTCTTCCACTCAAGAAGTGGGCCATAGATAGTAACAGATGGTAATCTGAAGGCGCAAGATCAGAACTATACAGGATGTAAAGATATAAACTGCCAAAATTATGCACACTATATATCTCGGTCTACTGAACATGATGTGTAGTGAGGCTTTTTTTCTAGTTTTGTTTTTAATTCCTAAAATATCATGTTTTTATGATTGATGGTAGTCTATTATTTACTGTTAGAGTAAATGTGAACATTATTGCCAATGACCTTCCGTCCAACACACGCTAACACAACCACAATAGAGAGATAACAGAGTACTGTGACTTGTAAACAAGGATATCACCACAGTTGCAACGTACGTGGCGGATCGAAGTATATAATGACGGTTTACTGTCAATTCAAAAGATATTAGACTCAAAGATAAGATTTTTTTTTGTAAGGAAACCACAAAATTTACAGAAAAATTTAATAAGACTTTTTTGTTGAGTAATTTATGCTCTATTATCAGTATTTTTTGGCAGTTTATATCATTTTACACTTTGTATAATGGATGTAGTAGCAGTTCGATTCCACCCAATTCCTGGATTTGTTCCGTGGTTGTTCGAGCGGTATGGGGACTTGCAGTGTCCCGTTGCGATAGAATTCTATTTCCAGTAACTAATGCCGGTTACCGCTCTCTCAAAATTTCATGAACTTGTCCCAGCTGTTCAGAATAAAGATCCGCATCGACTGCACGTCCGTTTGGAGCAACTTCCAGTGAATCACATTTTCAAAATTTCACCAGACAAATAACATTACTTTGGGGGTGGAATCGACTTTGTTAAGGAGGACTTTGGCGGCTCAGGGAGATTGAACCACTGTTTTGAGGTGTAAGGGTTGCGGTAATATATCTACTATCGTGGTTTGTAACAATTCTCCTGATAAGTCTATCATCTATGGCAGTGGTTTCCAGACATTTTTGATCGCGGATCCCTTTCGAGTCGAAAAAAGATTCACGATCCTCAAATTAGATTAATATAGATATAAATTTAATTTCAATGCCCGAGGTTGCTGGTTCGATTCCGGGCCAGGTCGATGGCATTTAACTGTGCATAAATATGACAGCTTCATGTCAGTAGATTTATTGGCATGTGAAAGAACTCCTGCGGGACAAAATTCCGGTACACCGGCGAAGCTGATATAACCTCGGCAGTTGCGAGCGTCGTTAAATAAAACATAACATTTAACATTTAAAGATTTACAGCTTAAACTATTGATCTTCAATGTGACCTAAGGGCTAAAGATCGTTTGAATAATACTACTAGCCTGGTTGAGTTTTACAAGACAGCAATAATATCCACGACTACACAGGCTGGCTGTGAAAATGATTGCTATGTTTGGCTCAACATTTATATTTGTGAGCAACTGTTTTCTATAATCAACTTTAATAAAGGCAGACATCGAACATCTGTAACTGATGTTTCGTTACGATCAGTACTTTTCCTTTCAGCTGCCAACAACATAAAACCCCGTTTCGATGTACTGATATAGAATTTCCATTATTTCTGTAAAATAAATATGTCTTTATTAATTAATAATAGCCCAAGATAGTTTTGTAAACGCTGAACAGGAATTCATTATATGAACACTCGTACTAGTACTTTTGTGTACATTTTGTATAGATCATCCCTTCTCCCAGTACACCCTTTTATAGAGCGTGGCCAATATCTGCATTCCTCTCGCAAGCTCTGAGCCGACTCGGAGAGCGCAAATCTTGTGCAGGCCTGTTCTCGTTCCTCGTTTCATATTCGCACGTTTATCTTCTTCATTTTTCTTGCGACAACCATGGTATTCATCTTGTTTGCATTTCTCTTCATCCCATACTGCTCAAAGCTTAATTTAGCTCCAGTAGCATATCCCTTAGTACCGTCTCTGGCAACAATGCCGTATAATCAGCAATGACGTGAATAAATAAATGATGGCGAAATGAATCCGTGGTTCGCTTCTTGTTTAGGGAAAACTTAGGTGAAAACAACATTTTTCATAACCAGGATTTGAATCCTGGCCCTCCTATTTCACAGAAATGCTAACCAATTAACTCACACCCCATACATTCATGTTAAAATTGAAGATGTAGTGTTACCATACACTCAGCACGGAAGACCCCTTTATATTTCCAGTTCATTTCTATGCTGGTCCGAATTATCTTCCGGTAAGACAGTCCGTTGAAGCTAGAGCCATAAATGTATCCCGACACTAGAGTTAGCATTACCACTGAACAAGAGCGAAGCGTGAACCGAAAGGAGTTACGTCAGCAGGAGACGTGCGGACCGTGTTGATGACGCTGATTGGACACGTCAAGAGAAACTACAAGAACTTGGTGTGGGAGGAGTACGCTTCTGTGCTGCAAGAAGGGAACAACGAACGTTTGCTGGAAATAGCATCACACTAACTTCTTGCCCAAGAATACATATAGATATAACCTCTGCAGTTGCGAGCGTCGTTAAATAAAACATAACATTAAGAATACATATAACTTACAGGGACATCATTTTATTTCTACTTCAATTTTTATTGTACCCGAGTTTTTTAATGTACTTCACTCCCACCACTTCTACTAGCGAACATCCACCCATTTTCCTTACAGAACCAATGCCGCATATGCAAAGTCGTCTGACGGTCACAGTAAACAGTACTGAGTGAGTATAGTACGTTCCAGAAATATGGTCGTATTTTCCAGTGAAAAGAAGGCATTCATTATATAATCATATTTTTGTACAGGTACTGTGCGTTCTTTAGGTAACGTCGCATCCCATTGGTCCATTGTATCAGTCCTCAAGCCTAAATCATAAGGGTTTTATTCTTAGGTATTATCTTTCCTTAAGAGGCCTACTTCGTACACGTTTACGAATCTCTTCCGTCTTATAATGATTATTAATCCTTTGGAAAGGTGGAAAAATTCAAATATTATTATAAATAAATATTATTATAAGTAAAATTATTCTTAGATATTATCTTTCCTTAAAAGGCCTGCTTCGTACACGCTTACGAATCTCTTCCGTCTTATAATGATTATTAATCCTTTGGAAAGGTGGAAAAATTCAAATACCTTGGAGCAACAGTAACAAATAAAATGATACTCGAGAGAAAACTAAATCCAGAATAAATATGGCAAATGCACTTTATTATTAGGTTGAAGAGCTTTTGTAAGCCTTAAAAAAACTGAAAGTTAGAATTTATAAAACTGTTATATTATCGGTTGTCCTGTATGGTTGTGTAACTTGGACTCTCACTTTATGAGAGGAAAAGAGGTAGCGAATGTTGGAGAATAAGCTGCTTAGGAAAATATTTGGAGCTAAGAGGGATGAAGTTACAGGAGAATGGACAAAAAATACACAACTCAGAACTGCACGCATCGTACTCTTCACCTAACATAATTAGGAACATTAAATGCAGATAATTGAGACGGGCAGAGCATGTATTACGTATGGGTGAATCCAGAAATGCATACAGAGTGTTAATTGGAAGATCTGAGGGAAAAAGACCTTTGGGGAGGCCGAGACGTAGAAGGGAGGGTACTATTAAAATGGATTTGAGGGAAGTGGAATATGATGATAGAGACTAAATTAATCTTGCTCGGGATAGGGACCTATGGCGGGCTTATGTGAGGGCAGCATTTAGAGATGAACAAAACCCTACATCATACAGTATATACTCAGATAGCTCGGCCTTATAGGCTTTGACGGTAACAACTTTTGTCAGGTTTACTATGCTGCCATCTAGTTGTTACATAAGGAGTCACGTCATAACTCCCATTGGAATTGCATTAGCTACTGTACTGCCATCTCATGTTCGTTTACGGCGGACTGGTGGCGATCTTGACGGTTGTTCTCTTCAAAGTGCTACCGATTTTAACATAGAGATGAACTATCTGTTATATATGATCTAGGACAAAACTAACTAACGCTCTACCTCGTTGTGTTCGTTGCACTTGTCTTTCGAGTCTTGCTCATTTTTCTCGAAATATCGTTTAGTCGACGTGGAGATTTAGTAATTTAGTATCTAGCGTTCTGCTTTCTGCCTGTATTGTTATATTGTATTTGTATTTGTATCTCTTAACGTCATTGTTTTGCTAATGACTCCAATGAAATGCCTCTGCATTGAATAAATGAATAAAAATATTTAATGCCTTATAATTTACTTTCAACTATTCGGCGTTTTTAATCAAAAACGTGTATAATAAATTGACAAATTGCTAAAAATATTTTTTCGTTTTATTATAGATGCTGAGTGTAACAGCTTCCTGCGTCAGTGTCTGCATGTGTTTATACAACGATAGTAATCTGACTATGATGACGAAGCGATTGATTACACTGAACAACAACAATTTTGCTGCGGATTAAAACAATGCATCTCTTATTGTTTGATGTGCGCTGAATCCGAAAATGCATCTTTTTTCTTCGTATCACAGAAGGTTTTTAAGACATACTATAATTTCACTTTTCGATAAGCGCTCCCTCAGGAAGTATCTGGCGCGGGTTGAGGGTTACAAACAAAAAAACAACAGCTAATGTAGTTTATGAGTTTATGACTTATTTCCGGTTTAAAATGGTTGTTGGCATGTTCTTTTGTACTTCTAATAAATAAACGGATATTGGTCCCTTCTATTCATAACAGTTCAAAATGAGGTCTACGCAATGAACAGACAAGGGTGTGTTTTCAATATTGAAAGAAAAATTTACCATTTTGAGTGAAGGCAATTAAAAGAGGACATTTCAATCGGTCCAGAAATTTGTTTCAGGAAAAATTTCCGTTAAAAAAATGGCATGGCGAGCTTCAAAGATGTTTGTTCAAATTTCCTTAGAAATTCTAGGACAGACAATTACATAGAACTTGTTGTGGACACAATGTCAAATGCATGAGAGAAAATAGAGTAATGTGTCTCTCAAAATTCACTTCTTACATTGTCATTTGGATTTCTTTCCTCCTATCTTCGGAGCGGTAAGTCACGAGCATGAGGAAAGATTTCATCAAGAAATATCTGAAATGGAAAGGCGATATAAAGGAAGATCATCATCCAGCATGCTTGTAAACTATTGTTGGTTCTTTGTAAAAGACAGTCCCAGGTCTAGTTATAAACGGAAGTCATCCAGAAAACTATTTTAATTTTAAGTTCAAATTCCAAGAGTTTTCTCGTTATACGCATGAAATATTTTTATTGTTGTGTTTTAAACTATGTAACATCAAGTACTATGAGGCGTTTTGAATCCCTAGTGTGTTGTAATTTGACCAGTAGCAAGGAAAAATTAATAAAAGAATTCAATTCATTTTCCCCGGAAAATGGTACGTGATGGCGCAATTTGGATTTTAAATTCAGATTTAGGGCACAAATATTAGTAATATTCACCTATTTTTATTTCGGAGTAAGACAAAAAGTAAAAATTTGTTGGTCAGTGAATTATTATTATTATTATTATTATTATTATTATTATTATTATTATTATTATTATTATTAGAATGTTATCAACTTTTGTACAGATATTTATTTCCAGTTAGAAATCCAGCAGTCATAGGTTTCTTAGGAGGCATGTGGGTTAGGCTATTCATTTCCCTCTTTTAGCGACTCTAAGGATCTAGCTTACATGTAGTACCTTCTGTATGCCATATACATATTTTCTTGAGGAGTGACCTTGTGCCATGCTTACCACAAGCCCAGGACGTTATTCTTGCGAATGTAGAACGTAGGTTCATAATCATCTGAAAAGAAATCAAGGAACCGGAAGGGCCCATGTCATTCATATGTATATATGCGGTACATAATAATAAGAAAAACGGCCATGCGATAGTAACTCTGAAAGCATACAATTGTCTGGAGATCGTTATACATGAAACGGTATGAAATAATATATACAAACTGCAAAATAATAAAAAGTAACTAGAAGGACTTGTATCTGAAATATTTATTAAGCGAGATATTTCTTACTACACATGAAAACCGAAAGCAGAACTTGGCAATATTCTAAATAAAACATGATGGAATCGTAATGTTGAATCGACAGAGTCAGTAAAGTTGGCTTTAAGCCAACGGACGACAAACTTCATATATTCCAAACTTCATTTCACATTTTCATAACTAGATTGGTGTAAAAAATTCATAATGACAAATTAAGGATAAGTAAAATTTATTTATTTGTTTATTTACTTTATTAATTTATTTATTAACATTAATTTATATAAAATATGCACAATATAAATAATGAATTGTACATTTATGTAATGTTATTAACTTAATTTTCGCGTCTAAGCAAATATGGTAACAGATATTTGGTTGGATATTACACGATGACAGACATTAATTTATTGCGAAATTATCGCCAAGTTTGACACGTTATTAAACAATAATAAATTATTTTTTTTAAATATATTAAAATTATCTACAGTAATCTCACTAGAGATTTTATTTAGCTAGACATAATCAAAATTCGAGTGGAATTTAATTGACTATTACACGATTAGAAGAAAGTATATAACGATTAGAAGAAATAAAGTACTCTAATACAATAAATATTGACTTACTAAACAGCACTAAACTCTCTTGAATATGTATTATTGTATCATCTCATCATTGGAAATATTCCGCTAGATGGCAGTAGCATGTTATGATGAGCTGTTCTCTTTGTATCAGCTGTGCCAACTATACAATCTACAGATTTTGGTGTCTCCAATGTTGGACCTGTTCCTGAGTATATTTGACTCGCTGATTCCAAAAAATGGCACCAGTTTTTTCCTACCAGCTCTAGTTCTTGAGATAGAGCATAATTGCAGCATATAATATATTATTTCATACTTCTATTCACTCTGCTTGGTCGTCAAAATTCAAGATATTTTATGGTACTGTTTTAATTAATCTGTTTGTAGCATGAAAGAAACGCATTAAAATTATAATAAACGTGAAATACATTAAATCTACTTATTTGAAACGAAAAGCACGAGTTTATGATAAAAATATTCTAGTCATTCGACACAGAAGAGGCTCCTTTTGCAGTAAATCTTCCGAGAGTGGGATCTGTGTAAGCTGTTTGAAAATCACTATCGCTGTCGCCACTTTCTTTACCTTGTGTTATATCAGACATACTGTATAAGACCCATCTTCTGGGAGCTGTGGTAACTCATTGAAAGGTGGAATAGTAAAAGATACGAATACGGCACAGATCTCATAGCTAAAGATAGGTCAGGATATGATTATTTCAATTGATTTCTGTGATATTAGCAATAAAAAAATAAGCCATCAAAATTATTTTTTGGTTCCATGAAAACCATCTAGACCAGGGGTCGTCAGCAAAGAGCACCCTGGGGCTAGCCTCTCTTACCCGCGGAAAACGCAGTGCAATATAGTGCTCTCGTAGCTGCTAACGGGTGTGCTCTCTATCTCTCACTGTTGCACGACCGTGCACACTAGACGGCACCGCGTACCCGTTGCACATTTCAGCGAGTGCTGACGACCACTGATCTAGACATTATTACAGATAATTTTGTAACAAAAGAGAATTATATAAATTCAACAATATCTAAAAAAAAAAAAAACTAGAGCTGATACGGTCTAGACAATGTCACTTTCTGAATCATAACCTCAAATAACCCCAAGAACAGATCTAAGAACCAATGCACCAAGAAAAGTTTTTTTTTTTGTTGGCCTGTGTTATCAATTTACATTAAACAATTTTTGATACGTACTATCTATAATCTCATACAGCAGAAGCTATAACATAACTTAAATAACATAAACAAGGTAAATGATAGAAAAGTTTTAATTAAGGATGATGAAGTAAACGTGAATCATTTAAAAGGTACAATAATTATTGAAAGTACAATGTTGGCAAACAAAGAAACAAATGCTAGGGAGGTAATAAAACAAACAGAAGCTAGTTAGGTGCTAAAAAAAGAAACAAATGCTTGGGAGATGATAAAAAGGCTAGGGAGGTGATAAAAATTGTATGATAAGCAGCTATGATTTGTTGAAACACGTCGTTCCGTACCGTTTTATTGGTCAAAAGGAGTATGATGTAGAAAAAATGTAATAGTCACCATAAAGCTCTACTACGGGAATAATTTTACCGTTTACCTTTTCTACGTGTCCACACCTGTGGAGTAAAGATTAGCGCGTCTAGCCGCGAAACCAGGTGGTCCGGGTTCGATTCCCGGTCGGGACAAGTTACCTGGTTGAGGTTTTTTCCGGGGTTTTCCCTCAACCCAATATGAGCAAATGCTGGGTAACTTTCGGTGATGGACCCCGGACTCATTTCACTGGTATTATCACCTTCATCTCATTCAGACGCTAAATAACCAAAGATGTTGATAAAGCGTCGTAAAATAACCTACTAAAACAAAAATCAAAAACCTTTTCTACGTTCTTTCAAACTAGAGTCAAATGTGTATGTGAGTTAATAAATGAACAAACATTTTAGAGAACTCTTTAAAGGTGAAATTTTGTATTCCATCCATATTTTGTTGTTTTAACTTCTCTACTGCCATCTCAACATCGTTTTGCATTGAGATTTTTATAGGTAGATAGTCCATACTATTCGTATAATAATAATAATAATAATAATAATAATAATAATAATAATAATAATAATTATTATTATTATTATATTATTATTATTATTATTATTATTATTATTATTATTATTATTATTATAATTAAATATCCGTGGAAAAGAACCCTAATTCACCAAGCGGTATGCTAGGGTTTTAGTTTTGTTATACGGTGTACTACTTATCTATACTACTTATTTTTACACAGATAATGGTGAAATAGTCTATATATCTACAGTTTTTAATGATAAGGTTTAGCAAGTCTATAAATTGTCTGTAGCAACAAGGTTTTTTTATCACTTTACATAGTGGAGTCCTGTATTCGGTGTTGCAGGCCAGAAGATGTGTCTTTATTTGAAATCTCTTTGCTTCAATAATAGGACAGTCAAATAGAAGGTGTTTCACACTGTGAAGGTCTTCGCGGCAGGAGCATGTAGAGTCGATGTCTGCTGGAATGTTGAATCTGTCGAAGTAAGTTCCAACTATAATTGTTTGTATAAATATGGTCATCTGTGTTCTTAACAGACTTAAAGAGATTAGCGAAAACATTAACAGTTTCATTTTATTCTATCATATGATTATCACTGAGAAAAAATTATGTTGAATTATTATCTATTTCATGAAATGATTTTAATATTACGATGAATTTCTAATATTTTGGGTAACAGGCTTAATATTTTATTTTAGCCAACTCAGAGGATACACAGCTTGAGTAAAGTAGTTACAGAGTAGGTCATGGAAATCTATCGTAAAAACAAAAATGTTAGTCTTCATTGGCAGAGACCCTATACCTAGCACAATCCGTCTTAATAATGTTTCACTAGAAAGAATAATTTAGTTTAATTATTTAGGCAACCTACTAACAATAATGAATCGCATAGACATTTCAAATTAAATTACTAAATTTATCAAAACCTTGGGTACCATAAACTGTCATGAAATCAACACTCGTACGAAAGCAAACAAAAATAAGACTTATAAACCTTAGCCTGACCAGTTTTGCCGTACGGTTGTGAAGCACGGACAATTAGGAAAAGAGATGAGACCCGAATAACCGCGGCTAAGATGCGATTTATGAGAAGAACGGCTGGCCACACTAAATGAGACCAAAAGAGGAATGAAGATGAACTAAATGAACTCCAGATCGAACCAATATTAGAATATACAAGAACACAGAGAGAAAAGTAGATAAACCATGTCAACAGACGGAAAGAGGACAGAGGCCGGACACTGGAAAATTTTCTTTTCTCAGTCGTATTATCAGGGACTGGAATCCTTTACCTGCAGACTTACTAAAGGCTTTTCCAATAACCGAAAATGTATTAAAAGTATGCTTAAGACTTCACTAATAGACGGTAATATATTATAGGCCTACACATTATTTAAAGGGTGTAATTGATGTTTTGTTATTTGAAGTATTGTATATCAGTGAAGAAGCGTGTTGTGTCAGTGAAGTGTGTTTTTGTCAGTGAAGTTTCATAGTTTATAGTGGTAGAGCAAAGTATTTGAACACTGAAATATTTTTGAAGTGTTGGTGAAATCAGGATAATATCAGCGAAATATGTCGTAGTTCCAGTGTAGTGAGTGAGTTGACAGCGAAATGAGTGTAGTGCTGAAAGGTACTTGTGCATGTATGAACATATCATAATCGTGGGGTTTAGTTCGAACTTAGAGTTAAGATACAAATTATATTAACTTAAACGTTATTTTAAGTGATCGTGCTTCATTTAATTTAGGATGCTCATTATTATTATTATTATTATTATTATTATTATTATTATTATTAATTGTATTTTTTATTAATTGTTTCTCTTATTAATTGTCATTATTGAGTGTAATTAGTTACCATTGCCACCGGGTATTTACCCATTTGCAGTGTGAATACATACATACATACATACATACATACATACATACATACATACATACATACATAACATAACATAACATACATATATACATACATACATAACATAACATAAGTAACATACGTTACGTTATACACACACATACATACATACATACATACATACATACATACATACATACATACATACATACATACATACATACATAACATAAATAACATACGTTACAGTCGACCTGGTTGGCGAGTTGGTATAGCACTTGCCTTCTATGCCCAAGGTTGCGGGTTCGATCCCGGGCCAGGTCGATGGCATTTAAGTGTGCTTAAATGCTACAGGCTCATGTCAGTAGATTTACTGGAATGCAAAAGAACTCCTGCGGGACAAAATTCCGGTACATCCGGCGACGCTGATGTAACCTCTGCAGTTGCGAGCGTCGTTAAATAAAACATAACATTAACATACGTTACACACATACATACATACATACATACATACATACATACATACATACATACATACATACATACATACATTACTGTCGGTGACTCAGGAGAAGACGAGAGCGGACTGAGGAGGAAGGGATGTGAACAGATAACGTAAGACAACACGTGCAATATTTGTACTGCAGTAAGCGGAAACATTAGGTCTCCTTCTGTTCAACTTAGCTTTAATTTCCATACGCATTGTTACTCATGTTTCCTGTACGAGTAATAACCTGGCTACTGGGATGCTTATCTGAGCGATGTTTATAATAATCAGCAGCGATAGTCAAGGTCACATTCTTTCCGCTCGTCTTCTCCTGAGTAACGGACAGTACACACATACATACATACATACATACATACATACATACATACATACATACATACATACATACATACAACAGGATAAATAACAACAGAATCCCAAAAATGATCCTCCGTTACAGACCGCCAGGAAAAAGATCAATAGGACATCCGGCAAAAAAATCGATCGAGTTCTACAGACGTAATACACGTTTGTGAGATGATGATGATGATGATGATGATGATGATGATGATGGTGGTGATTTTCTTCTTTGTCTGTTTGAACTTTGTATGTGATACTACTGTACATTTACATATTAAAACCAATGAGGAAAAGCAGTTCCTTTTCTTTTGGCACTTTTAATTGCGAGATATAGGCCTACACACCATTATTATTAAATTGAGATGAGCAAAAAGTAAACTATATAAGTCTTTATCTCTAACCCAAATAGCACTATTTACTAGATTGGACAAGTGCTTGCTAGGCGATTAAACAAACTTTTATGCATGACTGCGTTGTGAATTCACTGCAATATTAGCAACGTTCACATCTTTACCTTGGTAAATGTACACCGTAATACCAGTCATAATGGTAAATTATGTTGTAGTTCAAAGTCATTACTCTGAGAATAATGAAGGCCCATAGGGAACCTGGAGGCAGAGTTGCATGCTTTCGAATCCTTGGTACTAAAACGAGATTGTATGGTCGTCATTATCCGGTTACTCAATTTGGCAGGAGGCTGAGTGGAGCTGTAATAATAATAATAATAATAATAATAATAATAATAATAATAATAATAATCGTCATCATCACAATAATAATAATAATAATAATAATAATAATAATAATAATAATTACAAATGGCTTTCAGAGAATCCGGAGGTTCATTGCCGCCCTTATATAAGCCCTCCATCGGTCCCTGTCCTGAACAAGTTTAATTCAGTCCTTACCATCATATTCTACCTCCCTGAAATCTATTTTTAATATCATCCTCCCATCTACGTCACGGCCTCCACAAAGATCAGCTTCCGTCTGGCCTACCAACTAACACTCTATATGCATTTCTGGATTCACCAAAACGTGCTACATGTCCTGCCCATCCCAAACATCTGGATTTAGTTCCTAATGTTCGGTAAAGAATAAAATGCGTGCAGTTTTGCGTTGTGTATGTTTCTCCATTCTCCTGTAACTTCATCCCTCTTAGCCCCAAATATTTTCCTAAGCACCTTATTCTCGAACACCCTTAACCTCTGTTCCTTTCTCAAAGTGAGTGTCGAAGTTTTACAATCATACAGAATAACCGGTAATATAACTGTTTTATAAATTCTAACTTTCAGCTTTTTTGAGGGCAGACTAGATGACAAAAGCTTCTCAACCGAATAATAAAAAGCATTTCCCATATTTATTCTGCGTTCAATTTCTTCCCGAGTGTCATTTAGATTTGTTATTGTTGCTCCAAGATATTTTAATTTTTCCACCTCTTCTAAGGATAAATTTCCAATTTTTATACACGTATTTCCATTTCGTACAATTTTCTTGTCAAGAGACATAATCATATACTTCGTCTTTTCGGGATTTACTTCCAAACCTAGTATCTCTTTATTTACTTCAAGTAAATTTTCCGTAGCCTATCTTCCCTAATAATTTGTTGATTTTTTCCTAACGTATTCACGAAACCCACAGAAACAAGCAGCAGATGTAACCTCTCTGTTATCCTGGACTTTCCTAATGGCATATTCTAGAGCGAGGTTAAAAAATGAAGGCGATAGTGCATCTCCTTGCTTTAGCAAGCAGTGAACTGGAAAAGCATCAAACTGAAAGTGGCTTTATACGGACTCTGCAGTACATTTCACTGAGACACACTAATTAATCGAACTAGTTTCTTGGGAATACCAAATTCAATAAGAATGTTACATGAAACTCCTCTCTTAACCTAGACATATGCCTTTTTTAAATCTATTAATAACTGATATACTTGACCTTATAGTCCTATTTTTGCTCCAATATCTTATCATTAATTGATCTATTACGCCTAAAACCACACTGATGATCCCCAATAATTTCATCTACATAAGGAGTTAAACTTCTCAAAAGAATATTGGGCAGAATTTTGTGCGACATCAACAACAACAATAATAATATTAATAACTTCGGAATATGTATGATAAGACTTTCTTGTGTTAAATTCTTATCATACATATTCCGAAGTGATATAGTCTTAAAGGTTGTGTAATCAAGATGTAGAATATTAATAATAATAATAATAATAATAATAATAATAATAATAATAATAATAATAATCATAATAATAATGACATTATTTTGTACATTTATAGGAGATGGAACAATTGCCATGTGTCCATGAATATGATAATATTAAAAACTCTTTGCAAAAGAATAATCATCAACTATACAGCGATCGTACAGTTAGGCCTACTATAAATATTTCGGATATTATATCGAGTATCTGAAAGACGAAGAATCGGAGCTGAGGGTGAAAAATTTTCGTATTTTGCTATGTTATTTCCAAATATTGTAATACTAAGTCAAAATCATCGAGACTCTGGAGAATCGGAGAACCTTATGTACTGTAGCTATTCGGCTGCGGTATTGTAGTCCTCCATGTTGTCAGGGTAACTGGCACTGTCCTGTTTCTTCGTAGTCGAGTTCCAGACGCATTTCAAAATCGCGGCGCTGGTGCTGTGGACACGTTAAAAGTAATTTTGTTCATGTATTAAAGATAAGAAGCTATTTTAATCTTACCTGTCCTCGATTCACTCAGAAGTTACTGTAATAACATTATAGCATTATGTCCATCTAGAGAAACTACACTTTTCAATGGTGAATTAATAATTAATTATACAAATCGGTTAATTTAGCTTCTGATATTACTTCATACCAACACAAACTTTCTCTGTAGGCCGTGTTTCATAGCTTTCGATTGTTGTTGTCCAAAACCCCTTATAGACGAAGTCATTTGTTTTTTATTTCATTACACCGCCTTAGATGACGTTGTTATTGTAATTTTGGAACTCATTTATCTCATTAAATACCAGTCCTATCAAAATTTTGCATAGAATAAAACTTATCGGAAATTATTTTTAAAGAAACGTTTGTTATGGAATATTTTTCATGAAAATTAATAATAAGGGAGATATTTCGATTTATTTAATTCAAACCCCCTTATAACCCCCCTTTTAAATAAAATAATTTGAATGCCATATAGCCTAAATTCTAAGTTATAACGAACTTAATTTATATTCCAATTTTCATATAAATCGGTTCAGCCATTATCGCGTGAAAAGGTAACAAACATCCAGACAGACAGACAGACAGACATACAAACAAAATTTTCAAAAAAGCGATTTTCGGTTTCAGGGCGGTTAATTATATTTGTTAAGACAAATTATTTTTGGAAAATCGAAAATTACCAGAAAAATTTCGGCTACAGATTTATTATTAGTATAGATTTGTAGGTTATTCATTCGTAAAAATGAATGCGGTTATTAACTCTCCAAAGTCGAGACCTAGTTAATTCGGTCTTTAAAAAAAATCGGGGTTAATCCAGGTAATTTGCTTTTAGCCAGATCCTCAGCGGAGAAACGCAGAATCCTCCAGAAGACATTGCTGTCAACCACATATATTTGTTAAGGGGGCATTACATGAGAAAATCATGAAAAGTCACATATTTGTTAAAATGATTGTATCCATAAAAGTATTTTTTTAATACAGCCAAACTTGACACATTCGTTAAACAAACTTTTGGACATTTCAGAGATACTTTCAAAATACACAATTTTTAATATTTTCTTTAAACAGTTTGGGTTATTGTAGTTTCCCATAATTTGTTACTTTGATCGTACAGTGTCCCCTATCTCTGAAAATAATGAACCAATCGAACTGATTTTTTTCTGTATGTTTTTCAATCTATATCAAATAATCTCAATCATTTAGAATTTTGAAAATTAACTTACTTTTTATAAAAAAAAATAATAACTTTTGAAATTTGTTACAAATTTTATAAAAGTGATTAAAATGTTTAATTCTGTTCTGATAAAGTAAATTAAAAAAATTAATGATTCAGATTTTTTATTTATGTCATAGGTCAGAGTGCTGCATTGGAGTTAAATCGCTCGCTTGAACTCGGCCGAGTGTCGCACCTTCGAGTGAGATACGATCGGTCGTGGTACGCTCGTAATAAATAGAAGCACAGTACAAGGTCATCTCACCGACATGTCTTATCTTGTATGGAAGGCGATAGATAAGATACACATATGTTTTGGTCACACGGTAAAAATAAGGCTTTATTTTCTGCGTTTATGACAAACGTTTAATGGAACTGTCAATGGAACGTACCAAAACAAGAACATGAAGTTATAAATAAAATAGTATGAAAAACTTCGATATACAGTTATTATTGCTAATTAATAATTATTAAATATTTGATTTACCACATATATAGGGTGTTTCAAACATACGGGGCAAAATTTCAGGTATGTGTTTCCCACATGTAGACAATCAAAATAGTTCATTACAACATGTGTCCGAAAATGCTTCATTTCCGAGTTATGGCCTTCACAACATTGAAATTCACCGGAACGTTTTTCTTTCCGCAGGTCGTAGCCGTCAAAGGAGACATTAAGAGGGCACTCTGACAGTTCGTTCCGAGGCGAAGGTTACATTCACTGTTGTGTAGGCGTTAGACTGTGCGACATGTATTCAAATCAAGAGCTGCCAGAGATACACTTCATGTACGGTAAGGCGGACGGCAATGCTGCGCTGGCTCGTCGTTTGTACCAGGAGAGGTACCCACAGCGACAATGTCCAGATCGGAAGACATTTGTACGTCTCCATTACGTCTGTGCGAGTATGGAAAATTTAACTCTCCTGGTTTGGGAAGGGGACGACCAAGATCTACAACTCCAGAAGTACAGGAGGAGATTCTGGAGGCTGTGAACATGACGACTCCTTCTATCAGCACGCGAAGGATAGCGTTGCAAGTCAATGTTCCTCATACGACTGTCTGGAGACTGTTGAAAGAGTATCAATTGTATCCTTGTCATTTGCAACGTGTACAGGCCCTGTCACCAGCAGATTACCCTGCACGAGTTAGGTTCTGTCAGTGGTTCTTGCAGCAGTGTGTTATAAATCCGAACTTTCCTGCCTTAGTATTATTTACAGATGAAGCACAGTTCACACGAGATGGCATAACAAATTTCCACAATCAGCATGTATGGGCGTATGAAAACCCATCTCATCACCAGGTGCGGTTCTCCCTCAACATGTGGGCCGGTATCATTGGTGATCGATTAGTTGGACCCCATGTACTTGTAAATAAACTTACGGGTCAGGCGTACACAAACTTCCTGGAAAACACCATACCTCATGTTTTAGAAGACACTCCACTGATCAATCGTCAACACATTCACTTCTTGCATGGTGGCGCTCCTGCACACTTCAGTCGTACGGCTCGCCGGTACTTGGATCGAAGGTTTCGTGATCGATGGATAGGTAGAGGTGGCCCAATTGCTTGGCCTCCACGCTCACCTGATCTGAACCCTCTCGATTTCTACTTGTGGGGCCATTTAAAATCATTGGTTTATTCGTCTCTGGTGCCTGATTTGGAATCCCTTCGGAATCGAATTGTGGCATGTTCTGAGGACATACGCAATACTCCTGGAGTTTGGGATCGTGTTCGCAGGTGAATGAGACATCGATGTGAGGTCTGTATTCAAGCAGGAGGTGGACATTTTGAACATCTTCTGTAATGACAACGACCTGCGGAAAGAAAAACGTTCCGGTGAATTTCAATGTTGTGAAGGCCATAACTCGGAAATGAAGCATTTCCGGACACATGTTGTAATGAACTATTTTGATTGTCTACATGTGGGAAATACATACCTGAAATTATGCCCCGTATTTTTTAAACATCCTGTATAATATGATAGATCCATACATAGTGTTCCGTCTATATACTGCGACAATGTAGAAACGTTTTACAAAATATTAATGATATAGCAGTAGATTAATAACAATATTAGTACAGAGGTAATTTCACAGAAAATACAATAAAACGAATAATCATGTTGCATGAATGTTACAGACGCAAAAATTGATACACTAATTATTATTATTATTATTATTATTATTATTATTATTATTATTATTATTATTATTATTATTATTAGAAAACTTGATAGAGTTCTTGCATTATCGTGATTGTGTTCTCCGTTTATAATGATTACATTTACATCCAATAACATCTATCAGATGAGGCAAAAACAAAATCACTCCTGGTTGGGGGAAAAAAAAAAAAAAAAACATTTACCTACAACATTTATATTACATTTTAAAGCAAGTTTTGTAGTTGTACTATGGAGAGGCTAGTTAAACACTGCAAAGTTTTGAAATGATAAACATATATTATGTTATTACACAGTTCATCACTGTAACAAGAACGAATGTCTAACGCTCGGCTTATACGAGGATTTATCGCTCGTGACAATTTTACCCATCATGCATGTGCGCTACCTATCGGATTATGCTATGAACTACTTGGCGCTCGAGCGAAAACGTCCGATGCAGACCTCTGTCATAGATATATGTATAATAAAAATAAACCATATCCACTAAATAATATTTTAGAAACGGTACAGCCTAATGGCATAAGTGTTAAAATTGTTATAAAATAATATTTAAACATGAAGAGTTAAACAAATATTAAAAAATGTGTATTTTGAAAGTATCACTGAAATACGCAAAGTGTGTTTAACAAATGTGCCAACTTTGGCTTTTTCAACAAATGTTTTATGAATACAATCATTTTAACACATACATGATTTTTCATCGATCCGAGAAAAATACGTCCGACATTTTGAGGCGGTTTGTGACCATTGATGAAACCTGGATTCACTACTACACACGAGACAAAACAGCAGCCGAACAAATGGAAACAGTGATTATTCGTCTCCAAAGAAAACAAAAGATGTTCAATGGACTGGTTGTCATGGTGTCCATGTTCTGGAATTCTAAGTGATGTTCTTATTGGGATTCGGAATTTTTGTCACCTATTTTTCGTCACTCGGTAATTTCGTCATATATTACATTTTGCTACTGCAACATTTTGTCACCATCATATTTTGTCACCAAATCACTTTTCTTATCACAATATTTTGCCAACAATTTAATTTCCTCATCACTATTCGGCACCACAATATTTTCTCCAATCGAGTTGCTTCCCTTGATAATTCCTATATGAAATGAAGTGTAATATAAAACCTCCTACATCATTATGTTCATATTGTTCATTTCGTTTCCAAGGATAATTGATTTTTTGGTTTCGAAATCTTCAAGTGACAGAATTCATTGTGTTCATATTGTTCATTTCGTTTCCAAGGATACATTCAGTTTTTGGTTTCGAAATCTTCAAGTTACAGAATTCATTGTATTCATATTTTTCATTTCGTGTCCAAGGATACAATGATTTTTAGATTTCGAAATCTTTAAGTTACAGGATTCATTGTGTTCATATTGTTCATTTCGTTTCCAAGAATACATTGATCTTTGGTTTCAAATCTTCAAGTTACATAATTCATTGTGTTCATATTGTTCATTTCGTTTCCAAGGATATATTCATTTTTTGGTTTCCAAATCTTCAAGTTAGAGGATTCATTGGTTTCAAATCTTCAAGTTAATGTGTGGAGAAATTATTTCGAATCTTAAAAAGTAACAGACCAAGAGATAAATTAATCTATAATGGACATATCTATACAAAGCACAAAATTACAAAGACCGGGACTGCATGGAGGTGTGATCAGCGCGACATTTGTAATTCATTGATGACTATTTCTTCAGATAAGGAAACAATTGAGTAGCTTAATATCAAAGACGGACATCTGACCTCAATTGAAATTCAGATAGCTGTGGTTTTCTATACAATTTTTCATGCTGTTTCCAGTTATAGTGAAACCATATGCAAACTCTAACACTATATTTATAAAATAAATTGTGTTAAATATTACAAAGAACACTGTGAATTAAAAAATTGCCTCCAGATCAAAAATATGGAGACGACAGATGTCCGTCTTTGATATTAAGCTACTCAATTATAAAAGAACCTACAGAGCAACTCGAACCACTCAGCAAATTGGGGTACAATTGGAGCTGCGGAATGTGTAGAAGCAATGAAAGCTGAAGCTGGAACTTCATTTATTTTACGACGTACAATTATTATTTTGGTGACGAAATCCCCTCAGTATAAAAATGATGACAAAATGTATATGATGACGACATAATTATAAATTGAATTAATCTACTTCATATGAATTGTATAGCTTAACGAAAATAAGTTTGTAAATTGAACTAATTTGATTGTATATGTTTGTATAGTTTGGCTGATGAATTGTATATGTTCTTAAATGATTACTAGTCAGTGTAGCTCTACTGATGAATTGTATACAGACCTACTGTAAATTGAATGGTAATATGTATAGCTCAACTGATGAATTGTTTATGATTATAAATTGAATTAATTTACTTGATATTAATTGCACAAATTTGTATAGCTTAATGAAAGTATGCTACTTTGTATTGTATATATTTGTATAGATTTGGCCGATGAATTGTATATGCTTTAAATTGAATAGTAATCTATATAGCTCTACTGATAAATTGTTTGTGTTTGTAATTTGAAGTAGTTTGCATGATATGTATTATCAATTTCTGTATATCACAACTGGTTGAATTGTTTATGCCTTAAATTTAATTAAATTGTTTTGTATTATAATATAGCTCAACTTATGAATGATCGTTTGCGTTTGTAAATTTAATAATCTGATTGGCTATGTATTGTATACTTTTAGTAGAGCCATCGATGTTGGTCATTCGACAGACTCGCTGGGCTGCTGATCCGGAGCTGCGTTCGGGCTTGGGTTGGACCCCCCTTTGGACTTTGGTTTCTTCGGAGGTTTTCCCCAGCCGTGGGACTGAAGCCGGATGGTCTATGGCGAGTCCTTGACATCAACCCCTTTGATTTGATTACCCCCTTTGATTTGATTACCTGGTTGGGTTTTTCCGAGGTTTCCCCCACCGAAAAGGCAAATGCCGGGTAATATTTTGGCGAATCCTCGGACCTCATCTCATCTCACTACATCTCGCCAAAATGTAAAAAAATGTAAAAAAATGTAAAAAATTGTACAAAATTGTAAAAATTGTAGAAAATTACTAAATTGTAAAAGTATAAAAATTTGTAAAAATTGTAATTGTAATATTGTAAAATGTTGACATGTTCCACATCTTAAAGCTTCATTGCTCATGTAAGATCTATGGAATAAAATAAATGAATGAATGAATGAATGAATAATTATCTTACTAGAATGTATTTTCCTGTTTGTGATTATGTATTCAATCTCTTTTTATTTTATTATATTTATTATTATTATTATTATTTTTTTTTTTTAAGTTAATACTTGTATACCGGTATGTATTTTTCTGTATGTGATTTGATCCTGGTTGAGTGGAAGAGAAGGCCTGATGGCCTTAACTCTGCCAAGGAAAATAAAACTATTAGGCCTATTATTATTATTATTATTATTATCATCATCATCATCATCTTCGGTGACAAACTCTCTTCAGTGACATAAAATGATGACAATAGGCTATAGATTTCATGGCCAAAATCCTAACGACGAAAAATAAGCGACAAAATATAACGGTGACGAAATTTCCGGTTACAAGATACCCTAGACTCATTCTCATTCATCTTTATTTAAAATAATACTTAACAAATTAAAAATATTTTAAACAATCTGATCAATTTTGACATTACGTATTTAGTACATATTTCGAGTTATTTTAGCTACATATTTACGCAGGCCTAAATATTTTGGGAATCAGTATTACATAATAAATCCGGACACACATTAGGTAACATGTAAGTACAAGAAGAGGAATAAGAAGTTTATTATATACAAGCTGCAGCTTCTATAGGAAGAACTTATTATATACAAGCTGCAGCTTCTATAGGAAGAACTTATTATATACAAGCTGCAGCTTCTATAGGAAGAACTTATTATATACAAGCTGCAGCTTCTATAGGAAGAACTTATTATATACAAGCTGCAGCTTCTATAGGAAGAACTTATTATATACAAGCTGCAGCTTCTATAGGAAGAACTTATTATATACAAGCTGCAGCTTCTATAGGAAGAACTTATTATATACAAGCTGCAGCTTCTATAGGAAGAACTTATTATATACAAGCTGCAGCTTCTATAGGAAGAACTTATTATATACAAGCTGCAGCTTCTATAGGAAGAACTTATTATGTCCACTTCATACTATGACGTTGGCTCGTAACTTTCATATTTTTGCCTGTTCTGTTTTCTGACAGTGGGATGTGATAGGAAAGTTTTAAAGTATTTCACTTTAAGGACGCAATAATAGAGGCGCTCCGCCCGAGGGGTCGTCAGCGAACTATTCGTAAGACTATGCAGGCTTGTGATCCTGCGTCGGACATACCGCGACACAAAGGAGGGGAAGTCAAGGAACTAGAGTCTGGAGGAGATAAATTATAGAACCATGCATCAAGCATCTCAATTGAGCTGTGCGCGCCTCACGGCGGACATGTGAAATTGCGATGTGATTAAGATCGGGGAGAATTCCTAGCTACAAGCCAATTCTCAATAACGATTCATTCCCAGGACGGAATTCTAAAGGAACTTCAATCTTAATATGATTAAAAGACAATATTGTAATAAGAAGACTATACGTTAGTATTAATAATGACGGTGCTGCTTCGAGTTCACTGACAATAATACCGTTCAAAGTTCCAACATTATAAGTATTTGTTATAATAAAATTCTTCTCATAATCTATAAACAAGGAAATAGTAACAGGTCAGCATTTTCTCTCTCTTTGCTAGAGTGTTAGATCGTACAAGAGACTTCACAAACATTTCACGTTTTACATCAATTATGAAGCTACTCTAAATGTTCGTATGGAAATGATAGCACTCTATTTCCTTTTTTACCCATTTAAAATGAAAATGAAAAATTTTATTGTATATTTCAAAGTAACTTTTGAATTATATAGATATTCAGATTAAACCAGTACCAACTGTATGTATGATTAATAATTAAATATTATTAATTGCAAACCATAATCAGATCTGAAAATTTAATTTTAATTTTATCATTTGTTCTGTATACTTTCTAATTACGACTATTAAGACTGATATTTTTTATAATTTTAATAATAGTACTAACGTACAAGGGCTATATCGTATTATATCACATAACTTATTTAAACTAAATAGATATTAAGAGATGCCCTGATGATACTTGTAATTTCACTTGCATTATCCATCTTATTTTATTATTTTACTTTTTCACTGCAGAAGCTACTCAGAGACGCTCTTCTGCGATGATACTTGTAACTTTAATTATATTATTTATCTTATTTTACTTTATAGTACAGTACAACAGAGAATGGAGAAAGTTACACAACGCAGAACTACACTAATTGCATTCTTCACCTGGCATGATTAGGAACATTAAATGCATACGTTTGAGATGTCTGGGCATGTAACACGTATGGATGAATCCAGAAATGCATATAGAGTGTTAGTTGGGAGGCCGAGGCGTAGATGGGAGGATAATATTAAAATGGATTTGAGGAAGCTGGGATATGATGCTAGAGACTGGATTAATCTTGCACAGGATAGGGACAGATGACTGGCTTATGTGAGGGCGGCAATGAACCTGCGGCTTTCTTAAAAGTCATCTGTAAGTAAGTAAGTTGTATAATACAGTAGCTGTTAAGAGACGCTGTGATGATACTTGTAATTTTATTTGTACTATTTATTTTATTTTGTAGTATTTATATTATTTAATTGTAGTATATTATTTAACTTGCTTTATCATTGAATTACAGTAGTTTTTAAGGGACGCTGTGGTGATACATGTGATTTTCATTGCATTATTCAACTCATTTTACCTTTACACTATAGTAGTTTTTAGGAGACGCTGTGATGATATAAATTGTAATTTTACTTATAGGCCTATTACAGTTTTGTTTTACTCGTACTTTTAAACTACAGCAGCTATTAAGCGTCGCTGTGACGATACCTGTAATTCGAGGGCTTAGTGTGAAACTAACGTAATTTCAAAAATTGGCATTTTTAGGTCTTTACACCAATCGATAATAATTGGTTCTTCTACTTTATGATGTACTTGTAATTTTAATATTATTATTCATCTTACTTTACCGTACTTTTAAACTACAGTAGGTATTGAGAGACACTATGATGATACTTGTAATTTTAATTATTATTTAAATTATTTTACAGTACCTTTATACTACAGTAACTATTAAGAAACGCTATGATGATACTTGTAATTTTAATTATTATATAAGTTACTTTACAGTACCTTTATACTACAGTAACTATTAAGAAACGCTATGATGATACTTGTAATGTTAATTATATTATTTAACTTACTTTGCCGTACTTTTAAACTACAATAGATATTAAGAGACGCTGTGATGATACTTGCACTTTTAATTTTCCATATACCGTTTCTTTGAGAAATATAAGGTAAGGAAAACCAAAAAAGTCCAAAGAGCTACAAGGAAACGTAACTCACAGCAATAAATTATTCCGTCACAAATTCCTAAGAATCGGACTCGAAACGCTCTTCCACGTATACAATACCACCAGATGACTAAGCTTCTCTGTGGGCGCTATTGAAACTTTCTGCAGCCTGTTACTGTAGTATAAAGGTACTGTAACAGGAAAAAAATAAATTTTGTTCAGTTATATTGCTTAGCTAGAATATTTAAGAGATAATCTGCTTTTAAAGTAAGTATGTTGGTAATTAGTTTCTGTATTATTTATACTCTGCCCTGTCCTATCACCACAATAACGATCGCATTTGTAGTGGAAGATAAGTACCCGTATCTTCGTAGCCGCATGGTGAGAGAGCTGTGATTTTGTTTCTCTAAGCAAGGTCCGAGTTTATAAACATGTAAATGAGTTTTAGGCTATTAAAATGCAACCCTCTCTTTTGTGGGGTGTTACGTCGAGCGCACTGCATGAAACAACCGCAGGCTGTTTGAGAAATATTGGTACTACTGCATAGTGTACAGAATTTTAACTGATTTCGTAAGATTCTAATATTATTCAGTAATCTATGCTGAACATTGTCTTATCCAATTTACAGGTTTTGATGATCATAGTTAATATTTGCATGAGTTGTTGAAAATTCATTGGCAGCAAAATTAACAAACAAGCAAGCAAATAAACACACACACTTAAACAAACACACACACAAAAAACAAACACAAACAAACAAAGAAGTAAATAAGTAAATAAATAAATAAATAAATAAATAAATAAATAAATAAATAAATAAATAAATAAATAAATAAATAAATAAATAAATAAATATTTGAATCATCGTTGGTTAAAATTACACTCATTTCAACACCTGTGGCTCGTATAGGTGTGGTTACTGGGGTTAGAATTCTTTGGTGAATTAATATATCATTGACATTGAAATAGAAACTCATAACTGAGTTTTAAGTTTCGAACAAAGTCACCTGAGCATATACGAGTATATAGGGTAAAGTTGCCTATTTTCGTGATACTCTAACCCCGTGATACTTTTTTATATTGAACGTCAGTCAAAGCTTTGTCGTTGGACCATAGCGCCAGACATGTTTCTCGAGAAATTACATCTTTCGCCTAATTTTGAGACATCGATGAATTTCCTAGCACAATACTCAACCCCGTGATATTCAGTGAAAAAAAAAAAACGTATCACGGAATTAGGAGTATCACGGAATTAGGCAATTTTACATGTTTTATTCAATATACAACACATAATTTGAAATTATTTTATGTAAATACATATTTTCAAGTAATCGAGCGAGGTGGCTCGTGTGTTAGGCAAGGGATTCGCATTCGGGAGGTCCGCGATTCAAATCACGGACCGACCAACCTGACTGTGGTTTTCCAAAGCTACTTAGGCAAATACCAGGTTGGAAATTTGATTGCCACGATCCATTTCCCTTCCTCTTTAATATAGAAAAATAATTTATATTTCATATCACATTGTTAATCGTCATCATCTCATTCCTTAGACATATTAAAGTCATGACGTATGTCTTCGTCCGCTTGCAGGAGGGGTGTCCTCTCCGAAACCATCTCTGGGTTCTGAGTCTTTCGCAATATCTCTGCCAGGATTCATTCCTTAAGAGCACTTCCGAGGGCGCTTCGACAACTTAGAAGGGCTGTCGGAATGGATTCTGTGCTGCTTGGTCATCTTGGCGGTATGAATATAAGGCTGGGGATCGGGGATTTGAACCGTGGATTGTGACTACAGTTCGAAAATCACAGCTCCGAGAAATCGCCATCTCAGACCGATACGTGATTCAAAACTATGACGACTGATGTATTTTTAATACATGAATAACAGCTTCAGAATCCAGACAACTGCATGTCTTAAGATTAACTTGTAGAGCAATTTATCTTCGATCTAATTACAAATAATTTTCTTTCCACTCTAGAGGTTAACAAGGTTAACTCTTTGATACTGAAGCTGTAGGTCTCGCAAGCAGGGAATACCGACGGAAGGAATGCGAATGAAACAATGCAATATTATTATTATTATTATTATTATTGTTATTATTATTATTATTATTATTATTATTATTATTTTACACAGTCATTACTTTATTTTTCCATTAACACTAATATCTAGATAATTGTCATTGTCTCAATGTAACACGTGCTGTGCTGATCATACTAATTGTACTATTCCTTTAGTTGTGAGATTATATTCATATGTACTAATTCTTTTTTTTTCTTTTAACTTAATACTTGTATACTAGAATGTATTTTTTTGTTTGTGATTATGTATTCAGTCTCTTTTTTTTATTACATATATATTTTTTATTATTGTTATTTCAGAGTTAATACTGATTGTGTATATGTATTCAATTTCTCTTTTCTACTTAATTATGTTTATTATTATTTTTAAGTTCATATTTGTATACCGGTATGTATTTTTTCTGTATGTGATTTGATCCTGGTTGAGTGGAAGAAAAGGCCTGATGGCCTTAACTCTGCCAGGGAAAATAAAACTATTATTATTATTATATTATTATTATTATTATTATTATTATTATTATTATTATTATTAAGGAATAGCGGGCCACAGGAAAGGTCACAAGATAGCTGGAATGATATTCAAGAGTACAGTCCGAAGAGAAATGACATCGATAGAATCAGTCTTGCGTTGTGATAATTACATTACGACTTTATTTTGTTCCATTGCATGTGAATACGTGTCTTGTATCGCACGGTATTATTATTTCATTCGTAAACATATGATGCGCGTTTAATTAGATTCGAAATGTTCTCTTGCTATGTTCTTTATTTCCTCAACGGTGTCCTCATCTGTTCATCTTCTTGAAAGAGAGTACTTCCATCGGCCCGCCTCTCTTGCTCCCTCTGCGTGCCTACATACACACGTCAAAACAGACAGCAATACCACCATTGCTTTTCGGTAATGGCTATATTCTTCCACGAATGACTCATCTTCTTAAACATTCTTGGGACACATCGCAGATAACACAGGTCAGAACATGTTTTGTTTTCAGTATACTCGCCGCCGAGCTTATCGCTATTATTTATACAAGACATGGCAGCAGTATATCAAATGAATTCGCAGAAGAGCGACAAACATAAATAACAGTCGGCACGTGATAGAAAATATTGAAATGTTTTGATGAAAAAATAAAAATACCTAATTTAATAATAATAATAATAATAATAATAATAATAATAATAATAATAATAATAATAATTTATTTCTAATTGATATAGTCCATATTGTTACAGACGATTAATTTAGACAAATTTTACATTTTAATACTCATTACTAATTTCTATAAAATCTCAATCTAATGTCATAGAATATTTAAAAGAGTATACTGAACACATCGCTGTTCACCAGTTAGAAGTAATGGTTTGAGTTAAAAAACAAAGATTTGTACTATTCGGTCCATTATGGGCTGTATTGTGCGTTTTGATTGTAATGCTCGAATTAATTCCGGTTTTGTATCGATATACATTCTTCTTGCAAAGAACAGTTACAGTATATTCCTTCATTTTTTAAAATGACCACGAATTGAAGACTTGAAGAACACAGACAAGCTGGAAATTGCAGCAACAAGAAACTTCTTTATTTAGGACTGATGACATTACCCTTGGAATGTGGCATGTATTGCCTGCCGTCATGTTTAACTAATAAGTGTTAATGCCAGTTCGTTACAACATTCATAATCGCTATATATGAATCAACCGAACACAAAAATCACACTGTGACAAAAACGCTATTATATATAATAGCGATTTTTTCGGAGCTGTGACGACAAAACGCTGTCATACACCACCTCTGCCTAGCTGGCATTAAAGACATCGCTGCAGTGATCCAGTTCCAGGTTATTCTAAAAGGACCTACTAAATTTGAGTTTATTATGCTGATGTAGGTCTACGTAGGGCTTTTGTGTTAACCGACATATCGCCTTATAAAGTAAATAATATCTCAACAAATACTGACACTATTGAAGCGCCAATTTTGAGAAGAAATGTTCTTCCGAAAATTTTGACGAAGAAACTCTGGAATAAGTATTCAATATGGGAAAATGAAAAAAAATCGGGATTAGCTTAGAGGAAAAGAACAATATATGTTTGAAAATAACAGTGGGTTTCACACTTTGTGTAACATTTCAAGTTTGTTGAACGGCCAGTAAGAAAAGGATTTTGTTGAGTAAGTAAAAGGCCCTGCTATAAATTTGTCAGGCTGACTTCTTGTGACGTGAAGTTCTTATTTTCTCAGAAGGCAGTATCCTGCGATAATCGTCAGTCATTTGGTCATTTGTGATGGACAATTTGAGGATGAATCTCATTACGTTGTAATTCTTCAGCAGTTTGAGAACCGTACATAAATTATATAGGTAAGTATTGTATTGTTCTCGCCAAGCTTAGACGACCTCACACCACTCTGCTGACTCGTGTCTTACCCAAAACACAATAAATCATACAGTGCATGCCTGTTCGTTATGCAGCGTTATCACATTATGACTCAGAATTAGCCCAGCCGCTGTGCTGAGGCAAGTACGATTTTTTAACAGAGAAGTTAGTAGTTATTTCTTGCTGCAAGATAAGCTGACCTCTCTACTCGGGCTGAGGCCGTCTATGTTTGGCAACACTGTTATAAAGCAATTCAGTAACAAACATCGAGAGCATGTTGATGTGACTTCTTTGACTTCTTTCCTCTGAGCTCAGGTCGTCTAAGTTTGGCGAGTGTAATGTTCATACTCGTGTATAGACAAAATGATTAAATTATAATGAAATATTTTTACATTCTTGATCACATATTTCAAGTATTTTTACCACATAAAAAGCAATATTTTCTCGAATTTCACCACCTAAAAGTTCGAGCTCTACTTATTAAAATACATAGCAGTGGATGAGCAACATTACGTACCCCTTGTCTGTCAAAGTTGTTCAAAGTTGCTGTCGTGGTCAAATATTGGGAACGAGCGCTGGCGAGTCTTGGCATAGGATTTCCTTACAATAATTCTTACGTACCACAGTGAATGTGTTTTTCTTTCCTTAATGTTTTATTTCAGGCGTCTAACCCAACATAGAGCTCAAGGTTTGGTTTTTCGATAGCTGTACCTGGAAAAGAGTCTTTAACTTAGTGCTTAGACTTACTTTCGCCCATTGTGAACCCAATATAAGTGATGATTGTTCAAGTCCTATAGGTGGTCTGGATGGAATTTGTGAATCCGATACTGATGGATGAGCCATCATACCTCGTCCCATCGTCAGCTCCAAACCCTTCGTATATTAGCATCGGAAACCTGAACTATAGTGAGGGTCACATAAGAACAGTTCCTAAACAGCAAATATTGCCGTCTTGTCAGTGTTGCCAACTGTTACTACATATCACACGACCCTACGTATTATAAATTACTTATTTACTTACCGTACTTTATGTTGGAAGGTTATTCTAAATAATTCAATAATTTGTAACATATTTTCGTAGGCAAACTATACGAGAAAGGGATCAATATATCAAGTATTTTGTCTGGCATTACGAAATTAATTGGTTTGACTAAACAATTGACTCACGAGACCTAACCTAAAATATATTTTGTTTGACCACATGAAATTATTAATACTAACTCCGAAAACTTATCTGACTATAGTATTGAATTATAACCACAACGCAACACATAAAATAGCTATTATGTATTAATATTATTACTGATATTAGTTAATTATTAGTATGTTCAAATTTCTCTAGCTTCCAGTAACCGGCTCAGAAAAGTAATACAATTTTAATTTCATGGAACTCCATTACAGACAAATGTTGTCGATATTTGTCTCAACTGCCAACATACCAGTTACAAAATCACTACTATTTGTAGTATTTATCAGTATCGAAATTCGAAACGAGGTTGGCAAGAGAAAATTCAACCTGCAAACTAGAAAATCACTACAATCCACTAGCATATGTAGTAATGGGGGAAAAATGATTAGGTTTCACCGTTAGGGTATAAAGTATGCTGACCCGGACTATATCCCCATTATATTGTTAATTATTGCAGATGATAGATGAATCAAGGGGGGAGGTGGAGAGCGTTAGTGGAATGATAAAGAGAAACAGTGTTTTCCGAGAAAATCTTTCCGCAATATCCATTTTGTCCACTACAAATTCCATCACGACGTGGTCGGGAAATTGATCCAGGCCGCCTAGATGGGAACCAGCGTGCTAGCTTTCAGCCACAGATGCGACCTCAGACAACAGCACTAGGCCAACTTAAATTATGCTGTGACAACCAACATGCCTGCTATTCAACCTCAGACCACTGTAGAAGGAGAGTATAAACAAACGAGTCAGTGGCGGATCATAATCTAACATGTGCAATATACCGAAACGTTTAATTTGTTAATTTTCGGATTTATGTTGACTGGGACTAGTTTGTTCATAGTTTACTGGCTATTACTTCTGATTGAGGTTCTGGCTGATAAGTACATCAATTTTATTAGGCAGTATGTGTCAGAGGAATAGCAATAATTGCGTGTATGTATCTGAGGTCCGATTAGTGTAATATGAGCCGTTAAAATCAGAAGTGGTGTAAGTCAGAAATGGGTAATGAGGATTAAAGTAAACATTCTGTAAAATACAGCGCAAAGTAGCAATTAATATTCAATTTATTTCAAATATTAGTAGTCAGTGGACAGCAAGAAAGGCATATTAATTGCTACTTTGCGCTGCATTTTACAAAACTTTTACTTTAAACCTCATTATCCAATTTTGACTTATACCACTTTGGCTCTGAATGGCTCATATGTTACTAGTCAGCGATTATGAGGAGGAGTTGAACTGGCCATCCAACTCCACTTTCTTTTGGCTTAGTTCACTCATGATTGATATCTTATTGGTGTCACTTATGATGTGAAAATTTATCTTCGAAGAGTTGACTAAACAATCTAGTGTCTACTGTTAATCCTTACTTTTTTACCATCTCTTTTATATATAATCGCCTATACAGAGTAACCCGTAAGCATTGTCATTAATTTCAGGTGGATATTCTTTGAGATATTTCTAACAAAATAGTTAAATACAATTTCGCTCATCTTTGCTTCATTTTCGAGACAGAATTGTTTTATATGAAACATTTCGTAGCGTGTTTTGGGAAAGCCATTTAATTAATTCCCAATATATTCAGTCAATTAAAGAGAGCAGTCTATTATGATAATAAATGATTGGAATGATTTTAGTTTTGTTATTCAACTATGCAGAAATTTTATCCGAAAAAATGTGCCGTTGTAAAATTCCTTTGCATAACGAAAAGTTACCTTTGTTCGGATCAAATTTCTGTACATTTAATGGACAAATCGTAAATTCTTTCAATCATTCATTACACTATCATTTACTTACTTACTTACTTACAAATGACTTTTAAGGAACCCGGAGGTTCATTGCCGCCCTCACATAAGCCCGCCATTGGTCCCTATTCTCAGCAAGATTAATCCAGTCTCTACTATCATACCCCAACACCCTCAAATTCATTTTAAAATTATCTTCCCATCTACCTCTCGGCGTCCCCAAAGATCTTTTTCCCCACAGATCTCCCAACTAACACTCTATACGCATTTCTGAATTCACCCATACGTGCTACATTCCCTGCCATCTCAAACGTCTGGAGTTAATGTTCCTAATTATGTCAGGTGAAGAATACAATACGTGCAGTTCTGAGTTTTGTGACTTTCTCCATTCTCCTGTAACTTCATCCTTCTTAGCACCAAATATTTTCCTTACTAATTGAACCAAACTCTTTAACTCCATTAAATATAGAGTATAATCTAAATTTAACAGAAGAAATACTGAAATCAGAAGTAAACACTGAAATAATGAAACAATTGTCTTTAGAGACAATTAATATTAGGCGCCCTTCACAAAACTGGCTTCATTTATACACAGACGGATCCTTGATCTCCAGGGAACAAGGTGCCGGTGCAGGTGTTACGTGGTGACTCTTCTCACTTTATAGATCTCTTGGATATGGATGGAGAAATCATTGTGAAATAAGTGAAAGTCTCAGGAATCTTCTATGCCATATCAATAAATAATTAAAAAATGCAGTTATATTGTCAGACTCCAAAGCAGCTATTCTATCAATAGTCTCCAGACACATACCTTCATCTCATACAGCCGAAATAACGAAAATGCTCTCTCAATAACACTCGATAAAAGAATTGTATCCCAATGGATACCATCCCATTGTGGAATCCTGGGAAACTAGAATGCGGATGCTTTAGCAAAGAAGGGCAACACTGCTACTTACAGACCTGTTACTAATTCTACGTATTACTCTGTGAAAAGATTTATTAAATCTACATACTTAGACTTCAACAAACAAAATTTGGTAACACAATCTCAAGTGAAAAAAATGGAACTCTCTGCGTCATAATCCACAGTTAATTCCCAATTTACCACGAAAATCGTCTGTAGTTGCATTTAGACTGGCAACAGGCCATGACTGTTTGGCCAAACATTTGCATAGCACTGGAATATATCAATCCTCTAACTCCCATTGTACAACTCAAACCAAGAAATGGATTCGGTACACCTCAATATCTGTGCTTCAGTGGCTGACCATGATAAATCTCTGAAAAATATTGGAGTGCAAGAGGTCAAATGACTTTACTGTCAAACACCAGGCATTATAAAACAACTACATAATTTCCTAAGCACCTTATTCTCGTATTCTCGAACATCCTTAACATCTGTTCCTTTCTCAAACTGGGAAACCAAGATTCACAACAATACAGAACTACTGGTAATATAATTGGTTATAAATTCTAACTTTTATTTTATTATTTTCATTATTATTACTTACTTACTTACTTACTTACTGGCTTTTAAGGAACCCGGAGGTTCATTGCCGCCCTCACATAAGCCCGCCATTGTTCCCTATCCTGAGCAAGATTAATCCAGTCTCTACCATCATATCCCACGTCTCTCAAATCCATTTTAATATTATCTTTCCACCTACGTCTCGGCCTCCCCCAAGGTCTTTTTCCCTCAGGCCTCCCAACTAACACTCTATATGCATTTCTGGATTCGCCCATACGTGCTACATGCCCTGCCCATCTCAAACGTCTGGATTTAATGTTCATAATTATGTCAGATAAAGAATACAATGCGTGCACGTCTGTGTTATGTAACTTTCTCTATTCTCCTGTAACTTAACCCCATTAATATTATTATTATTATTATTATTATTATTATTATTATTATTATTATTATTATTATTATATTATTTCTTATGGCTGCATGGAGAAAGATCGCTAATCTACAGGTCGGACAACCTGATATGCCAGTGTACTGGTTACTAAATTAGGCATAGGCATTAAGGAGCTGAAGCAGAGAAACGACTGAGATAAAAACATCTTCGCCGTGTGGCGCGTTACACTGGAATTACGAGAAATGCTCTCTGAAGGATGACTTAACCATCCAAGTTGTCTGTCTTTTCTTTTTCATCTTCTTTCTTAGCCCTTGTCTACGTCACAAGAGCGATGCGGGCGCCATCTATCAAGTACTCATTAAGAAGACAGCGGCAAGTAACGGAACTACACGCACAACGTAGTAACAAATGAACCTTCAAGAAGCGTTGTCATGCATCAAAAGCGCAGGCCTTAAGAGGCCAATGTACACAAGAAGAGATTTTTTCTAAACATCAAGACGAAAAATATAATAAAGAGCAAAGAGGAAGGATCAAAAGAAAACACAAGATATTGTAACAGTGGTAAAGTATAATAACTTTAAGAAAGTAAATAAAAGTGTGTCGCAAAAAAATAAGAAAAAAAGGAATTTGATTACACTTCTTACATAAAAATTTAATCACAAATGTACAGTTCGCTTCAAATATTACTCCACCATATGCACTGCTACGTAATTTAGATACAAAAATGTTTTTTGGTAAATCATAGCAGAACCTTCTTATAGGAACAGAAGATCAGTTGATATCTTGTTGAACGTAAATGAGATTTATAACTGTTGGTCCTTAATTTAGATCTCATTCTGTATAAATTATTGCAAAGTTTAAGAATAAAATATAACACTATATCATTAAATATCGAGTCTATTGTGCAATGTTTAATCATTTTCACCTAAATTCAGGAAGTCCGGGGTTCGAGCCCAGAACGGGTTTGACTTCGGTTTTTAGCTATTTTTCAAGTCTCTGGAGGCGAATGCTGGAATAGTACCAATTTCAAGGGCCATGACCCGACTCCTTCTCAGTCTCCTCATTAGCCCTTCAACCTTTCTTCTCATCTCTCATCTTATCATATTCGCGCTCTCGGCAAAGCTGTGCCCGGTGGATATATCTGTAAACCCCTGTCATGTAGGCTAATTAAATGTCGGAAAAAATTTATTGTGTAATACAAAAACAAGTGCTTAGAATTGTTACATATACCAATCAATTAAATGCTTTTATTTTCAATCTTTATGGCTTAACACATTAAACAAAACCAAGTTACATATAACAGTTTTGTATATTTACATTTGCACGAACGTTTTCACCCTCCCAAGGGGCATCATCAGGTAAAACAATATTAAAATATCATGTATCTAAAATCAAACATATAAAAATGTGCAAGACTGTTTTTCATGAAACATAATGTATGAAGAAAATCTCATATTATAATATGCACAAATAAGCATGTTAAAATGGACTGGAACAAATGTAGCCTATATTAAACATATCATAAATATTCATTTGTTCTAGTCCATTTTAACATGCTCATTTGTTCACATTATAATATGCGATTTTCTTCATACATTGTTTCATGAAAAACATTCTTTCACATTTTTATATATTTCATTTTAGACACATGATATTTTAATATTGTTTTACCTAATGATGCTCCTTGTACGTTCGTACAAATGTAAATATACAAAACTATGATATGTAACTTGGTTTTGTTTCATGTGTTAAGCCATAAAGATTGAAAATAAAAGCATTTAATGTATTGATATATATAACAATAAGATCGGGTTATCTGATTATCAAAAATCAATTGTAAATTGAAAAAAGTGCTTGGAAGCTTAAATCTTCCTTCATCTTGCAGAGGGAGAAAGTAAAGTTTTGTCATTCTTAGTGATTCTTAGAAGTGGAAAGAAAGCTAAAAGTAGATGCAACCCCCTGAAAATTTGGATTTTCTATGTTCTATCAGCAATGACCCTCAATTAAGACCAAGGTTCGTGCATTTTATACACTGTTATCCTCCTGATTTCCTTCTTCTCCTTCCCCGACTTGTTCTTCTCGCTCGGATTTACAGCCTCTGGTAGGCCCTCACGTCCATTAAAGTGCGTATACACGTAGCGAACGAACAACGAACAAACGACAAACGAATACATTCGCCGATTTAAATCGGAACGTGTGGACAACGCAGCAAAGGCAAACCTATCGTTTGATTTGTCTTCGGTAGTGATCCGTCACTTATTGGTATTCATTGTGGACGGGATTTGCCACTTGTTTGCAGTTCGTAGCAGAACGCAGTGGCTAGTTTAATTTTACCAACAGGATGTCGAAACTCGAGTGGATTGAAGAAGCTGTCATCAAACTTACTGATGTATATAGGAAGCAGGGAATTTTATAGCCATATTTTGCACAGTAATATTACGAAGTCTGTTTCTGAAATGTGACAGAAGTTGTGACATTGTCCCGATTCAATTCGACGTAAATCATGAAGCAAGTCAGTGCCTCTATATCGATTGCGACTTTCGTAGAGTGACGTCTGCCACCATTGCCTTTTGTTTTTTTTAATTTCTTTATGTTAAACTGCCTATAATAATAACAACACACTATACTTGCTATAATTAAGCTTATATCTTCGTCTGCTATTAGTGCTGATAATCAGCGAACGCAGATGTTCTCTGACCATTTGCTGATGATTTGTATGTTGCTCCGAACAACGAACGAGCAACGAAGTTTTGCTTCATCATTCGTTCGTTGTTCGTTGTTCAGTAAGACAGCCAAGCCTACCCGCGGTCCCCGTGAACTCTTGCTTCAATGTTTATGCTCAATTCAACGAACTCTAGCCCGACTGAGCCCGAAACCGCTGATCCGCGGATCCCACGCAGGCCTGCCTGGAGACCTCAGCGATTCCTCCATAGTTCGTATGAACTCCGAGCCCGTCTCAAAGAAGACATAGCCTTCTTTTTTCTGTCCTCTTACATCGATTGGTTTAGATTATTACTATTCGCTTATATAATATTAACCATTCTTTCTGTAAATAAAGATTACAACAAAATATTCCTTTACATGTTTCTGCACTATCAACTCAAAAAATGCTCATTTTTTAGATATGTTACTGTTGCAGCAAATGAGCGAAAATTGACGCAACTGATATTAGCCACGTAACGCAAGGCCAAGAGGAACTGGGGCCGAATAACGGCCAACTGCTCATCTCTAATTGCCCATATCAAGACTTTTACATTTTTCATTACATAGTAAGTATCATGTAAAACAATATCGATTGATGAATTTGCTAATACGACACCTGTTAATCCTCCAATGGTGATTTAAAACTGCAACCCTAGATCATATATACCCCAGAAAGGTCGGCCTTATAGGCTATGACGTTAACAAATTTTGTCAGGTTTACTACGCTGCCATCTAGTTGATACATAAGGAGTCACGTCATAATTCCCATTTGAATTGCAAACTGTCATATTTACCAGGTATTTTAATATTCATGCAGCTTGTGTCAACATGCAAAATGCCTTAAATATATTAACTCATTGGTCAACCAAATGGAGGTTAAAACTAAACGGCGAAAAATCTCAATTAATGGTCTTTACTGAACGTTTCCCCAGGATTATAGACCAACTGAGTATTTAAAACCAAATAATACCTTTTACCACATCAGTTAAATATCTTGGAGTACTTCTAGACAAACGTTTATCTTACAGGCATCACATTCAAAACATAAGAGACAAAGCATTTCAAAGATACATGGCACTCTATCCACTTTTCAAAAGTCTGACTTCAAGGAAAGCAAAAGTCCTGCTGTATATATCAGTCATCAGATCATACATCCACTACTGCTGTGAGATATGGGGCCAAGCTCATCCTCGTCACCTGAAGAGTCTGGAAGGAATTCAAAGAGCTGTCTGCAGAACAATCACTGGTGCACACTACCTCACGAACAATGTCAAACTCTACAGTGAACTTCATATACCCTTCCTGGTTACTCATATTCAAGATCTACAGACTACATACAGGAATAAGCTACTTCGTCATGCCAAGCCTTTACTAAGAGACATAACATAAATTCAAACAAATACTTCCGTCGTTGACGGTCTTAGTAATCAATTTTCTTTAACAAAATCTATTTACATTTCAACATATAAAATCATATTTTTTTAAAAGGCAAGGATCCAAGAGACCTGGTACTTTTAATAAAAACATTTTAAAACTAAAAAATAAAAAACAATTGAATTGCATTAGCGACTGTACTGCCATCTCGTGTTCGTTTACGGCGGACAGGTGGCGATCCTGGCGGTTGTTCTCTTCAAAGTGCAAACGAATTTAACATAGCGATGACCTATCTGTTACATATGTGATCCGGGCTGCAACGAAACGATTGGGAGCTCAGCTCCAATTCCATTGTAACTTATGATACTACGAAATGCTTAGAATCACATCGTTCTTGCGCTAAAAAGTCTGGCACATTTTTAACGTATGAAACAAGCAAAACATTAATTCGACCCAAAAGTGGAGCCACCCTCTATTGCAGGGAGCCCTTCAATTATAGTGTTACAGTATCAATGAAAGGTTTTTGAAGTGACAGTGAAAAGGGTTCTAGTGATAATGAAAGGTGCCATAGTGTCAGTACAGTGAGTGAGATGAGTGTGGCGAATGATTACACTGGACAACATGATACGTTTGCGTGTATGGCTAATGTACGCCGAGAATCAAACCTAGGAACCGCTTAGTTGGGAAGCACAAATGCTATCCACATAGCTATAGCGGCGGAATATTCATTTATTTAAAGGGGATGAAATAAATTCCAAGAAGAGAGAATATTATAATCTTCAACATGGGTACATTTCTTATCTATTTATTAAATGCATTATAAGGGTTTTACACATTCTACGACCGATAATTGCTCCGGCCACTTTGAAATATTTTGCATTCATATGAGACGTTCCTGATTTTCACTTTTGAATCTACTCGTACTAATTTCCTCTGTAATCCGAGGTTCTAAGACTACGTTCATTTCAATTAATAACAATTAAGGGTTTTACTGACGACACAATGATAATAATGAAGGCTTGGAATCTGGTCTTCCGCTTAAATGACCTCCAGGCCCCAGGTGCCTCACGTATTATCAACCACGTTCTATTAGGACATAAATTGCGTTCAGTTGGTCTCCGTTCCCTGAGATCCGCGAAGGCGAGCAGAACGTCAGCAGATGTGGGGGGATTTCAACAAATAATTTTATGGTATCGGTAGAAAGAGGGACATCTTATTTCCTGAAGTAAAGTTAGCAACCGTGGTCTTCTTTGTACACTTACAGTATAACTAGAGTCCGGATGTTTGGCAAAATGCCTTTTTTTATAGGGTGGAAATAAATCATTATTTTCATAGATACAAATGTGATTTGGGGTAAATCAAAGTGATAGAGCCAATTTTTATTTTGCCTATTTTGCCTTTTCAAGGTGTTTCTTACTAATTCAATAATAAATATATTTTCTGTCATTTTAAAGCAATAATTCCTGTTTGTTAGCAATTTTCTAATTACTTGTAATGTGTATGAAATTTAAATATTTGAAACAATGACACATTTTATTAACAATAGTAAATAAAAGTAATTTATTTCGGTACCTAATCCGCTAATAATCGTTCCTTAATACTATTGATGTAATATGAGTAATGATCGATAAAAATGTGTCAGGTCTTCACAATACCAACAATCAGCTTTATAATTTTAAATATTAAGCTCGTTCTCATAGAAGTTGTCACGTAGCATTTTCAATTGTTTGCTTTCATATTTTCAAATCTTATTGTTACAATTTTGTGCTACACATGTTTATTATTGTAGGAGAAAGAAATTTGAGTGAGGAACAGTCAGTTATTGTCGGGTAACAGAAGGTATAAGATCGGTTAACTAAGAGAATGCCTAATTCAGTAAACCATTGAAAAGAAAACTTCATGCTTACGTTAGTGAATTTGGTGCCCATGTGTTTTCAACAGATGTAACAGTTTTGTTATGTAAGGTTTGTGAAAAGATAGTTAATCACGAAAGAAAAAACTATTCTATAAGTCAGCATTTGTCAACTACGAAGTAAAAATGTGAGTTATGTCGATATAATTTAAATTTATTGCCAAAATATTATTATACCTTTTTAAAATTTATAATGCCTTTTTCAAAATTTATTGTGTCTTTTTTACGTTTTTATTGCCTTTTTTGCCTGCCTATTTTAACTGTTATAAATGCCTAAACATCCGGGTTCTAGTTATAACCTTCATAAAACGACATATATTGGACAATTTTACAACATTTCGTAACGAAGTAGAAATAAATTATTTAATTTGCAAACTTCTGAAATGCAAAACAAAATTTTAAGATTTCGTATGCAATTTGTTCAGTGGAAATTTCTTTAAGGTTACATCCTCGCTAGTGTAGAGGTCACCGTGCTTGCTACTTAAAGAAAAGTACGCGGGCGAAAACTTGGCCGAGACGATTAAGACGGAAAATGATCCCTAGTATGATTTACATCGGACGAGGAAATAGAGCTGTGGTCCCACTTTAATAGCTCTACTGCATGCAAGAAATCCATTTGTTCACGAATAAAGGTTAACAGAGGTAGAAGTCTATCAGTCTCATTAGTGTCCGTTTTCAACTCTTGATAAAACAAAAATCTCACCAGGATAGCGATTCTTGAGGCCTCAGAACAGTAGAAATATTTATGTTCGCTTGATTAGTGCATTCTATGTGTAGCTATACTCCCATATATAATTATGTATACAGGGTGTTAAAAAAAAGGTATCCAATATTTTAGGAGGTGCTAGTATGCATCAGAACAAGAAAAAATGTCTAATAAACATGGGTCCTACAACAAATACTTTCTGAGATCTGAACACTTGTTCAGAGGAGGTGCTCAATGTGACGTCCATTCATGGCAATGCATTCTACTGCCCTTCGGCGTAAGGAATCACACATCTTTGAAATTGACCTGGCTGTTCTTGATAACAAAAGTAAGGGATTTAGCTTTTGAGGAACGAGCAGGCCAAGGTGTGGGGCCTCCCCAATCGATCCAGCAGTCCAGAAATGTCAGTGTCAGGTGTTCACGCTCATTGCGGAAAAAATGTGCTGGTGTGCCATCATGCATGAACCACATCATTCTGTAGTCTCTGCTGGCGTGGCACATACTCCGCTAAGGTAGTCCTGATAACGAGCCCCAGTTAATCTCAGGTAGCACGTATGACCCTTAATCTATCGCCAAGAACGACTGAGAATCGGTGCTGATGTCTTGTATCTTCAACTGCATGAGAATTTTCATCAGCCCACACATGCTGATTACGAAAATTCACAATACCATCTCTGCTGAACCCTGCTCATATCCGCAACCAAACTTTTGTTTTCAGTATTCCTTGCAACGTATCAGTATTCCATGCCAGGTGTGTCAACTACGGAATGAGCATCTGGTAGTCTGCTGTATTGTAGGGCAGAAAAATGTATTACCATAAATGGACGTCACATTGAGTACCACCTATGAACAAGTGTTCAGATCTCAGAAAGTATGTGTTGTAGGACCCATGTTTATTGGACATTTTTTTCTTGTTTTGATGCATACTATCACCTCCTAAAATACTGGATACTTTTTTCAACATTCTGTATATGAGATCAAAGTTATGTAAATTCGTATCACTGAATTTTGAGAAAGAGTTGAGAACTATCAACCTGGTTGTTAAAATCTTGTACGAATACCACACGCAGAGAAAGGGAATGTTAAAAACAGAAACTGGCAATTAAAAGTAACCTTCAGAACAACAATAAAACTATCTAATTGCGAACGCTTTATGATTGTTATGTGAAATTAAGTGACAGCTTACCTAAGAGTAATTGGTAACTAAATTAGGAAAATTGAACTAATATATTATCCAAACGCGAATTTATATGAATTCTCATATTAAATAAAAGAATTGTGACATGCCTTTACAAATAATTAAAAAATGATATTAAATTAAATAACATGGTAAAAGAATCTCGTAAAGTGAAAAGATTTTAATTTGTAGTGGAAACTCGGCTAGTTCCGCGTAGTGCATATATGATTTTACTGAGGCTTTACAATAGCGTGAACGTAAGTATTGAGAGGCTGTCAACAGAAGGCATGTCCTCTGCAGTGCTAAAGAAAAAAATCAAGGATATTGGTCGACACGTCTGTCGGCAATACAGTGGAACATCGAAAGTTGGCTGTTTTTCTTATTTTGCTACACAGCTGTGAAGAAAGTGAGCATTGTTACATAGGCTATAAATTCTTCCTTTTATGTTACTTTCATAATGTATTTCATAATTATTTACTACTGCGAAATTAGCTAAGTCCTATTGCGGATTTATCCGCACTGTTGCGGAATTACCCGAGTTCGTCTTTTTCAACTGTATTGTATGTACAGCTCTTGTTAAATGTTATGTTTTATTTAACGACGCTCGCAACTGCAGAGGTTATATCAGCGTCGCCGGATGTGGCGGAATTTTGTCCCGCAGGAGTTCTTTTACATGCCAGTAAATCTACTGACCTGAGCATGTCGCATTTAAGCACACTTAAATGACATCGACCTGGCCCGGGATCGAACCCGCAACCTTGGGCATAGAAGGCCAGCGCTATACCAACTCGCCAACCAGGTCGATTATTTGCATCTTAATAGGTATCTTTGTCTCATTTGGTAATGAAAGGTTTCGTCCATGTCTACATATCTTGATAATAATTTTCAATAAACATTTTGATAAAAATAAGATAGATTTACTTCTTAATATTGCGGAATTAGCCGAGTCTCCCCTATGTAAAACAATAGCATGCAACTTGCATAAACAATGACTCGAAATGCAAATAAATTTTGTTACCTAGAAATAATAAATAGAAACATTACTACGGTCAACATTAAATAATCGAGGCTGTCATGCCAGAAGGGCGTACCATGAACATTGTATGTTTATATTAAACTCATATGGAAATTTTTTCCTATTCTTGTTTACATAGCAAGGTACGTCATTTTAATTCTTTCACACGTTCATAGTAATTCTCAAATTATTGTTTTAAAACATAAAGGAGTTCCATTGAATTTTATTTCAATAACGCATATTTTTTATACTTCTGGCATGATGCCCTCAATTTGATGATAATGATGATGATTTGGGGTTTTCCCAAGATTTTCCGTCATTCGATTGAAGCCGAATTCCTGAGTAACATTCAGCGTTGGACCTCGGACTCGTTTCACCAATTATTCATATTTCGTTATCATTACAACAGCTCAGGTTAATTTGACTGTGCAGCGTGTGGTATTCGTAAAAGATCGCGACCGTTCGACGACAAATATCATTCACAGAGCAGGAGTGATAAACACAATAAGCCTTAGGCTACAATATAGGCATTCGGGCTCCTCCACTGTGGAAGTAAAGAATGAGGCAATGGCGGAATGGATTGGCAGAAGAAACCGATGGCCTACTTCAAAGTAAAAAAGAAAACTGCACAGGATCCTCCTT